>NC_136802.1:1991477-2152299 GCF_951216825.1 Electrona antarctica | reverse complement strand
AAGTTCTGCTCAGTGTCTCTCTCTCTCTCTCTCTTTCTCATAGATAAGTTCTGCTCAGTGTCTCTCTCTCTCTCTCTCTTTCTCATAGATAAGTTCTGCTCAGTGTCTCTCTCTCTCTCTCATAGATAAGTTCTGCTCAGTGTCTCTCTCTCTCTCTCTCTTTCTCATAGATAAGTTCTGCTCAGTGTCTCTCTCTCTCTCTCATAGATAAGTTCTGCAGTGCGTCCCAGTTCGAGTGTGGTAACCACCGCTGCATCACCAGCCGCTGGGTCTGTGACGGAGCTGACGACTGCGGCGACGGCACCGACGAGGACAGCAAGTGCAGTGAGTCCGCCCGGCGCCGAGCGCAACGCAACCGCAACGCCTCACTAAACGCAACGCAACCATAGTTACCGCTGTAGTTGCCACGCAACCATAGTTACCGCTGTAGTTGCCACGCAACCATAGTCATAGTTGCCACGCAACCGTAACGCTCAACGCAACCATGAAGCCTCGCTTCTGACACTGAACACAACACAACCAACGCCATGCTTGTACTTTTGGCTGCACGTCACGCACCTCAAAACACAAGCGTTGTGAGCTTGTGTTTACACTGGGCATTCTGCCCAAGCCCGCTAAACGTCATGCGGTTGGGCGCCATTCCGACTCGGCCCATTACTAAGCCTCTGCCAAATAGTCTACTTGCAAGCCGATAGAGCCCAATATGAACCCTGGCATTTTGAGTACCCCAACGTTATAAATGTTGAGTATGGGTCCCCAGCATCTAGAAACTGCCGGATACTAACTTGCATATGTTTTCATAATTGGCATAATATGTGACCATACCATTAACAACCTATAGAAGGCAAACTATTCAAAATGTCATCATACTTTAAGTAGCAACTAGTCAAACTAGGTGGTTTTCATGATTCTGAATCCATTCCAAGCATTAGTTTCTCACAAAATACGGCCATAGCCACAAATAGCCCAAATGTGTTGACGGCTATGGACGTTTTTAGCCCAAAGGAGTGTTTTCCGTGCAGTAACCCTAACCCTAACCGCACGCACAGCCATGTCGTCTGAATAGCGTTGCGTCGGAATGCCACTCCGTCCTCAACGCACGTGCCACGATAAAACACGATGCAACGCGTTGTGAGCTTTATAGGTCAGCTATTTTCGGTGTGCTGAGTATATATCATCAGTATATATTATCTTCCCTTCTCTGGAGTCCTGCCTTAAAGCAGACCTTCTTCTCTGGAGTCCTGCCTCAAAGCAGACCTTCTTCTCTGGAGTCCTGCCTCAAAGCAGACCTTCTTCTCTGGAGTCCTGCCTCAAAGCAGACCTTCTTCTCTGGAGTCCTGCCTCAAAGCAGACCTTCTTCTCTGGAGTCCTGCCTCAAAGCAGACCTTCTTCTCTGGAGTCCTGCCTCAGAGCAGACCTTCTTCTCTGGAGTCCTGCCTCAGAGCAGACCTTCTTCTCTGGAGTCCTGCCTCAAAGCAGACCTTCTTCTCTGGAGTCCTGCCTCAAAGCAGACCAGAGGTAGAAAACTGTCGTTCCCTGATGTCATCGCTAGGGACACATGCTTCAGTAGGCAGGAACTGGGGATGGTAATGAAGGACCGGGAAGTCTGGCATAATATTGTGAAATCCACGATCTCGACCGTGGTCGAAAAATGATGATGATGATCAGGCTTTACATGCAATTATAAACTTAGCAAGAGTCAAATCCAGTTTTATGGCATGAGGAAGTCGCAAGACCGAAACGTTGCTCTAAAAATAAATACTCTTGAACCTGACAAGTGTGCGAGTGTCCCTCCTTTCTCCTAAGCAATTGAGAACTCAAAGGACATTCCGTTCTACTTTGGTAGTAAACCATCCGTGTCTTGGGACTGTTTACAGTTGTCAAATCCTCTTACCATTTCTGTGGAGCGTTTCAATTGACAAAACCAAATAATAAACACACTCTGGACACAATGAACCCCATCATTCATCATCATCAACAACAACAACAACAACGTTAAACTCTCTCTTTCTGTGTGTTTTCCAGAGACGAAGACGTGCAGTCCCGAGGCCTTCCAGTGTCCCGGCTCCCACGTGTGCGTCCCTCTGCGCTGGAAGTGTGACGGAGACAAGGACTGTCCCGACGGCTCGGATGAGAGCGTCAAGGCTGGCTGTGGTGAGGAGAGGAGGACCCCCCCCCCTGCCCCCCCCCCCCCCCCCACCACGCTGCTCTGTTGCAACTCATTGTATTGTGATGTTCTTGTTTTATTTCATTTTTTTTATTGCACCTTTTGGTACAATAAAAAAGCCTCACGCTACAGAAACAGGAGATAGGCTCCTTGGCTCGGCAAGCTTACTCCCTAAATAAATATACCTCTCCCCCTTTGTGTTTGTGTGTGTTTTTTTTCAGTGTTCAACAACACGTGCGACAGCAACGAGTTCATGTGTCAGAACCGACAGTGCATCCCCAAACACTTTGTGTGTGACCACGACAGAGACTGTACCGACGGCTCGGACGAGTCCATGGAGTGTGGTGAGTATTAGAGACGTTGTTTAGAGTCCATAGAGTGTGGTGAGTGTTACTGAGACGTTATTTAGAGTCCATAGAGTGTGGTGAGTATTACTGAGACGTTATTTAGAGTCCATAGAGTGTGGTGAGTGTTACTGAGACGTTATTTAGAGTCCATAGAGTGTGGTGAGTGTTACTGAGACGTTATTTAGAGTCCATAGAGTGTGGTGAGTGTTACTGAGACGTTATTTAGAGTCCATAGAGTGTGGTGAGTGTTACTGAGACGTTATTTAGAGTCCATAGAGTGTGGTGAGTGTTACTGAGACGTTATTTAGAGTCCATAGAGTGTGGTGAGTGTTACTGAGACCTTCTTTAGCCCGTTGAGACCAAGTCTAGCGTATCCAGACAACTATTCCACAATCTCCGAATGCTACATAGAGTCTGGAACTACAGCTCCTGAAATCCGAGTAAGGAAGCTGCCATTTCCGTTCACGAAACTATATTTAAAAAATATCTTTAGACCTTATTATTTCCTTTTCTGCTAAGCAACAAGCTATATATGCTTAGATGATTTCTATTTATATTAGGATAAATTTGCGCGACTGTAAAGACGAAGCGGAAGTGGGGAGGAGGCTCCACTTCCGCTTTATATTTTACTCATGATAGCTCTTCTTCTCCAGACTGTATGACGGAAGCATTTGAAAATTGCGAGAGGCAACAACAGTCTGGCAACGCAAGACTACTTGAGACCTGATAGCAGATTCTACAAAATGTCTTCTAAATCCTGACAGTATTCTGAAATACTGAACCTATGTTTCTATAAATCAGTGGTGCTCAAACTATTTCATGTCATGGACCCCCAGAATTATAAGTATTCGGCCGCGGTGCCCCCATCTGAAAGATGGGGGCGAAGATTTGAGATAAAAATGTTAGAAAAAATTGCAGATCTACAAGCTCGCTGTGAGCTCATTGACACTGAATGGTAGGCTGTATCTGTAGCTGTGAGTGTGAACGCAGCGTTAACTCTGGTGTGTTTTGGTTCTCCGACCGTCCAGAGTACCCGACCTGTGGTCCCAGCGAGTTCCGCTGCGCCAACGGCCGCTGCCTGGTCCAGAAAGGGTGGGAGTGTGACGGAGACGTCGACTGTCACGACCAATCAGACGAGGCTCCCAAGAACCCCCACTGCACCGGCCCAGGTGACACGCACGCACGCACGCACGCACGCACGCACGCACATGCGCACACGCGCATGTGCACACGCACACACACGCACACGCACACACACGCACACGCACACGCACACACACACACACGACACTTTAGCAAAACAAATACTTCAGTTTGGAAACGTTTGACACAAACAATCCCATTCATCGACACCTCCCCTCCTCTCCTCCCTTCTTCCCCTCCTCTCTCTGTCGCCGAAACAGAGAAGAAATGCAACGCCACGGCGTACGCCTGCCACAACGGGGCGTGTGTCAACGAGACGCTGCTGTGCGACAACAAGGACGACTGCGGCGACGGCTCGGACGAACTCAACTGCTTCGTCAACGAGTGTCTGAACAGCAAGCTGAGCGGCTGCTCGCAGCTCTGCCAGGACCTGAAGATAGGCTTCAAGGTAACGTAGGGCTCTGCCAGGACCTGAAGATAGGTTTCAAGGTAACGTAGGGCTCTGCCAGGACCTCAAGATAGGCTTCAAGGTAACGTAGGGCTCTGCCAGGACCTGAAGATAGGCTTCAAGGTAACATAGGGCTCTGCCAGGACCTCAAGATAGGCTTCAAGGTAACGTAGGGCTCTGCCAGGACCTCAAGATAGGCTTCAAGGTAACGTAGGGCTCTGCCAGGACCTGAAGATAGGCTTCAAGGTAACGTAGGGCTCTGCCAGGACCTCAAGATAGGCTTCAAGGTAACGTAGGGCTCTGCCAGGACCTCAAGATAGGCTTCAAGGTAACGTAGGGCTCTGCCAGGACCTCAAGATAGGCTTCAAGGTAACGTAGGGCTTTGCCAGGACCTCAAGATAGGCTTCAAGGTAACGTAGGGCTCTGCCAGGACCTCAAGATAGGCTTCAAGGTAACGTAGGGCTCTGCCAGGACCTCAAGATAGGCTTCAGGGTAACGTAGGGCTCTGCCAGGACCTCAAGATAGGCTTCAAGGTAACGTAGGGCTCTGCCAGGACCTCAAGATAGGCTTCAAGGTAACGTAGGGCTCTGCCAGGACCTGAAGATAGGCTTCAAGGTAACGTAGGGCTCTGCCAGGACCTGAAGATAGGCTTCAAGGTAACGTAGGGCTCTGCCAGGACCTCAAGATAGGCTTCAAGGTAACGTACAGCTTAGCTCTGGTCCATAGCTCTAATGCGTTGCATTTAGAGCTATGTTTCCGATGACTTCCGGGGCTCGCATAAATGCAGACCAGCCTCTCATCTTTAGCGTAAATAAAAAGAACGTTTATGCTTCTCACCAATACAAAGGCGGGTTGTGTCATTAGAAAGCCTACTTTCCTTAGTGGAAGCACTCGAGTAGCAAAAACTTTATTTTTATTTACGCTAAAGACTGGTCTGGTCTGCATTTATGCGAGCCCCGGAAGTCATCGGAAACATAGCTCTAAATGCAAAGGCATTAGAGCTATGGACCAGAGCTACGTACGGCTCTGCCAGGACCTCAAGATAGGCTTCAAGGTACGCAAACCAGTCAGTGGTTTTCAATCCTTTTCATATCAAGGCCCATTATGTATTCGGTATTTGAGCCAGGGACCATTGACATTTAGCCTCTCAGACCCAAAACTAAAGAATATTTTATTATTGTTGTATGAAGTTTTCAATTCCATCCATGCTGCATTGATGTTGGTACCATAATGGAGAGACAACAGGTACATGTTGATCAAAATGTGTAGACTTCTTGAAAATTAAGTAATGCAGATGTTTAACAATTGAGAGTGTAAAATGAAACCACATGGACATGAACAAAGTACTCACATTTCCATTTCTTTATTGGCTCACACCAAAAAGGAACGCTTACACGTTTCGGCTATGCAGCCTTCATCAGAGCATGCTGATGTATACTGGATTTGGGTTTAGCACCATTGCTGATGCGCAACCTCTTTTTCTCATCCATTTGAAATTGTTCATACTAAAATGGCTTTTTTCAGAGCAACAAATCAGGAAAAAAATGTACTTTATTATGGACCATTCTATGTCGCAGCAACAAACTCTTGTGGGATTTAGCCCCAGTAAACATACAGATGGACGTTCGCAAGATCAGATGGCGCTGCACCCACCTGTAGGATTTGTGTGGCCGTAATTGGGACGGTGTGTCTTCCTAAATGAACCATCTTGCTCTGTCCCATGTGTCTCACCTCCCTCTGTACCTGTCTCACCTCTCTCTGAACCTGTCTCACCTCCCTCTGTACCTGTCTCACCTCCCTCTGAACCTGTCTCACCTCCCTCTGTACCTGTCTCACCTCCCTCTGAACCTGTCTCACCTCCCTATGTACCTGTCTCACCTCCCTCTGTACCTGTCTCACCTCCCTCTGAACCTGTCTCACCTCCCTCTGTACCTGTCTCACCTCCCTCTGTACCTGTCTCACCCCACTCTGTACCTGTCTCACCTCCCTCCTTACCTGTCTCACCTCCCTCTGAACCTGTCTCACCTCCCTATGTGCCTGTCTCACCTCCCTCTGTATACCTGTCTCACCTCCCTCTGAACCTGTCTCACCTCCCTCTGTATACCTGTCTCACCTCCCTCTGTACCTGTCTCACCTCCCTCTGTATACCTGTCTCACCTCCCGCTGTACCTGTCTCACCTCCCTCTGAACCTGTCTCACATCCCTCTGTATACCTGTCTCACCTCCCTCTGAACCTGTCTCACCTCCCTCTGTATACCTGTCTCACATCCCTCTGTACCTGTCTCACCTCCCTCTGTATACCTGTCTCACCTCCCTCTGTACCTGTCTCACCTCCCTCTGTACCTGTCTCACCTCGCTCTGTACCTGTCTCACCTCCCTCTGTATACCTGTCTCACCTCCCTATGTACCTGTCTCACCTCCCTCTGTACCTGTCTCACCTCCCTCTGTACCTGTCTCACCTCGCTCTGTATACCTGTCTCACCTCCCTATGTACCTGTCTCACCTCCCTCTGTACCTGTCTCACCTCGCTCTGTACCTGTCTCACCTCCCTCTGTATACCTGTCTCACCTCCCTATGTACCTGTCTCACCTCCCTCTGTACCTGTCTCACCTCCCTCTGTACCTGTCTCACCTCGCTCTGTATACCTGTCTCACCTCCATCTGTACCTGTCTCACCTCCCTCTGTACCTGTCTCACCCCCTCACAGTGCCGGTGCCACCCGGGCTTCCGTCTGAAGGACGACGGGAAGACGTGCGTGGACGTGGACGAGTGCACATCCACCTACCCGTGCACGCAGCGCTGCATCAACACTCACGGCAGCTTCCACTGCCTGTGTGTGGAGGGCTTCCAGCTCAGCCCCGAGGACCCCACCATCTGCAAGTCCACCTCCGGTAAGTAAGACCCCCCGAGGACCCCACCATCTGCAAGTCCACCTCCGGTAAGTAAGACCCCCCCGAGGACCCCACCATCTGCAAGTCCACCTC
This sequence comes from Electrona antarctica, assembly GCF_951216825.1. NCBI lineage: Eukaryota > Metazoa > Chordata > Actinopteri > Myctophiformes > Myctophidae > Electrona > Electrona antarctica. The sequence continues at coordinate 2,145,211 of NC_136802.1, read as the reverse complement.
CGGTAAGTAAGACCCCCCGAGGACCCCACCATCTGCAAGTCCACCTCCGGTAAGTAAGACCCCCCGAGGACCCCACCATCTGCAAGTCCACCTCCGGTAAGTAAGACCCCCCGAGGACCCCACCATCTGCAAGTCCACCTCCGGTAAGTAAGACCCCCCGAGGACCCCACCATCTGCAAGTCCACCTCCGGTAAGAGACAGTCAAACCAGTGTTGTTTTTTGTTTTAGTCATTAGTCTCTTGAATAGTTTTCATTTAGTTTTAGTCACATTTTAGTCACCTGGAATGTGTTAGTGTTAGTCTAGTTTTAGTCGACTAAATCTACAGTTGATTTAGTTGACCAAAATGTATTTTGGCGGGCCTTGATTCCGTCGTAATGACTGTTTTTACACTTGCTGAAAATAGCCGATCTACAAGCTCATAGCTTAGTTTTCATTTAGTTTCCATTTAGTTTTCGTCTTAGTTTTAGTCGACGAAATCAACACTGCTGGTAAGTAAGACCCCGAGGACCCCACCATCTGCAAGTCCACCTCTAGTAAGAGACACTCCGTCACCCCCAGCACCAGGATCTTTGCGCACGGCCCCATCCAGTCAAAGTAAAATCTAAAATTTTGATCATCCATCCAAGGTTGGGATGTATTTTGTGATTTTGTATCGCATCGCTCCCGACATGTTAACGTGTCTGGCGAAAGGTAAACGGTGTGAGCTAATGCTAATGCGAGCTGATCGTTACAATGGCGGCCTCCAAGCCAGGAAAGCGGAAATGTAAATGACCAAATATAGGCAAATAGCCCCTGGCAGGGTTTACCGACACTCTGCTGCCACCTAGTGGCACATAAATAATTAATATAAATGACCCAATATATAATGGGCCAGACAGGCTATGCAGGGTGGGTGTGTTCTCTAACGGTAACTCCTCCCCTTCCTCCAGAGGTGGAGCCGTTCCTCATCTTCGCCAACCGATACTACCTGAGGAAGCTCAGCCTGAGCGGCAGCAACTACACCCTGATCAAACAGGTAAAAACTACAACTACACCTGGTCAAACAGTTAAAACTACAACTACACCCTGATCAAACAGGTAAAAACTACAACTACACGTGGTCAAACAGGTAAAAACTACAACTACACCCTGATCAAACAGGTAAAAACTACAACTACACCCTGATCAAACGGGTAAAAACTACAACTGGTCAAACAGGTAAAACTACAACTACACCTGATCAAACAGGTAAAAACTACAACTACACCCTGATCAAACAGGTAAAACTACAACTACACCTGGTCAAACAGGTAAAAACTACAACTACACCTGATCAAACAGGTAAAAAACTACAACTACACCCTGATAAAACAGGTGCAAACTACAACTACACCTGGTCAAACAGGCGACAACCTTTGGATGCAACAACACATCCTATTGCAAACCTGTACAATCTTCTGCAATACAGACTGGTTTCGGAATCTGGCTGGAATGTATTCCTGTCCGAGACTAATGCCAACTTGTGTGGGTGTGGGTGACAGGGCCTGAACAACGCTGTGGCTCTGGACTTTGACTATCGGCAGCAGATGATCTACTGGACAGACGTGACCACCCAGGGCAGCATGATCAGACGCATGCACATCAACGGCAGTGACGTCCAGGTCAGTGTGAAGGACAATCAAACAATGATGAGGATGGATTAGCGCGGAAAGGAAATTGTTAGGGGTCTAAGGCATCATACACACATATATCAAACGCATGTTATGTGTTCTGCCTCTGTTTGATGGCAGCCTCAACACTGTTTTTTCCAATGGGAGTCACATTTTTGTTTGATGGCTGTGTTCTGCCAATCAAATCATGTGACTTCCATTGGAAAAGCATTGAGGCGGCCATCAAACACAGACAGAACACAGAACATGCGTTTCATATGTGTGTATGAAGCCTAACAATATAGTAAGTGTATAAATGCATCAATTTTAATTGAAATGATTCAACTGTATCGGTATGCAAACAGCACCACATTGTACTGTTTGACTTTGTATCGCTTCGTGTTGTAATGCCATTGCAAATAATCTATTGTATTTGTTCGTTGTATTTAGCAATTTTAACCCATTCTGGGCGGGAACCCCTTTTGGTGTTAGCATTATGTTATGCTTTAGCTATTGAAAAATAGCAGATCTACAAGCTCATAGCGTGCCACCGAGTGGCGCGCTACGAGCTTGTAGATCTGCTATTTTAGAAAAATTTAAGAACCACTGACATAGAAACATAGCTTTTTCAGAAAACATTCATTTTTGTCATTTTCAAACATATTTTTTGAATCTGATCTCAGGTCAAAATGGGTTAAACAGGCCTACTTTTCCATGGAATTTCCATTTCTTTTTTTTTGAGAATTCATTGTTATAAATGTGTGTCCCTGCATGGCGTCCTCTGACCCCTGCCAGGTCCTCCACCGCACGTCTCTCAGCAACCCAGACGGGCTGGCCGTGGACTGGGTCGGGGGGAACCTGTACTGGTGCGATAAGGGCCGGGACACCATCGAGGTGTCCAAGCTGAACGGGGCGTACCGGACCGTCCTGGTCAACACGGGCCTGAAGGAGCCGCGCGCCGTGGCTGTGGACGTACGCTACGGGTAAGACTGACCGGGGTGGGACTGTAGAGTTGAACTTTAAACTCATTGACCGCCACCTAGTGGTGGATCAGAGCGGCGCAGAGCGCCACACAATAACTCAATTAGCCGGATTTGGCCGGAAACTCTGAGTCAGAAGGTAAAAGTCGCTATTTCAAGGTAGTGTAAATGATTTTCTTTCCCGTCATTATTTCGGTAGCGCATATATATTTATATTATATATTTTGAATGCCTTTGGCAGAGTTCAAATGAGCCATTTTAACCTAGATTGATCTAGATTAACTCCAGGATTGCAGTGAGATTAATCTAAATTAAAAACTGGTATCTATCTCCACCACTAGTTAAAAAGCTCTATATTGTGATAGTGCTCATTGGTAATAGATGTGAAGTCACTGACGGTGTGATAAAAAACGGTTCCGGAAAGTAAGTGATGGACCGGGTGGCCTGACGCGGTGTGTGTCCCCCCCCGACAGATACCTGTACTGGTCCGACTGGGGCGACAACCCCCACATCGGGAGGATCGGGATGGACGGCACCAACCGCAGCGCCATCGTGGACGACAAGATCACCTGGCCCAACGGCCTGACGCTGGACTTCATCAACGACCGGATCTACTGGGCCGACGCCCGAGAGGACTACATCGAGTTCGCCAGCCTGGACGGAACCAACAGACACACAGGTAGGGGAGGAGCCAACCAATAGACACACAGGTAGGGGTGGAGCCAACAGACACACAGGTAGAGGTGCTGGGAAATAAATATCGATTCATAGATTAATTGTGATGCGGATTTAGACGATTATGAATCGATTCACAATTCTTTTGTATGTTGGAACAGAGTTAATATATTTTTTAAAGAATGCTGCTTAATGTTTTTGTTTGTTTGTAGTGTAATAAAAGTTAATGGAAGTAAATTAATCTGTTTTTATTATGGATCTTTAGGAAGCACTTTATTTGTCACACAGTGAGGGGGAAATAATTATGTATTGTAATCGAGATAATCGGTAATTGATTTATAATCAAATCGTAGCCCTCTGAATCGAAATTAAATCGAATCGCCAGGTTCCTAGAGATTACAGGACGGTTTACCAGGCTACCTCCACATTGTATTATGTGTATAGAGAAAAGCGTTCGCTAATCTTACCATGATTATTGAAATAATGAAAGCAGGGCAGCGGTGGCCGAACGGTCTGCGGAGCGGTCTTGTTATCGGAAAGGTCGCCAGTTCGAATCCCCGGACCGGCACGTTAAAATTACCACCGCTGAAGTGCCCTTGAGCAAGCCATTGAACCCCTACCATGAAATGTTCTATGAGCAGGGTCTGGCTGTAAACAAGCATCTCGAGCTTAGTCCATTCACCCTGGGTAAACAAAGAACTTTGCTTTGCTTTGGGAACATTGTTTTACTCTTTATGCATGCATTCTAACTCTTGTTATGATATCCTTCACAATGCGTTGTTTCATGCACTTACTATTATGTTAACTCTTTTTGTTGTATGTCATGTGTGTAGTTCTGAGTCAGGACATCCCCCACATCTTTGCGATGACTATCTTCGAGGAGTACATCTACTGGACGGACTGGGAGACCAAGTCCATCAACAGATGCCACAAGACCCAGGGTACCAACAAGACCCTGTTGATCAGTACCCTACACAGACCCATGGATATCCACATCTACCACCCCTACAGGCAGCCTGAAGGTAACTATAGTACCCTACACAGACCCATCTACCACCCCTACAGGCAGCCTGAAGGTAACTATAGTACCCTACACAGACCCATGGATATCCACATCTACCACCCCTACAGACAGCCTGAAGGTAACTATAGTACCCTACACAGACCCATCTACCACCCCTACAGGCAGCCTGAAGGTAACTATAGTACCCTACACAGACCCATGGATATCCACATCTACCACCCCTACAGACAGCCTGAAGGTAACTATAGTACCCTACACAGACCCATCTACCACCCCTACAGACAGCCTGAAGGTAACTATAGTACCCTACACAGACCCATCTACCACCCCTACAGGCAGCCTGAAGGTAACTATAGTACCCTACACAGACCCATCTACCATCCCCATAGACAACCTGAGGGTCTGTACATCCACTATATAATAATTAATTGCATTTTTATAGCGCTTTTCCAAGTGCTCAAATCGCTTTACAACGGTCCATTCATGCATACATTGGGAGGTGAAGGTCCATTCATGCATACATTGGGAGGTGAAGGTTCATTCATTCATACATTGGGAGGTGAAGGTCCATTCATGCATACATTGGGAGGTGAAGGTCCATTCATGCATACATTGGGAGGTGAAGGTCCATTCATTCATACATTGGGAGGTGAAGGTTCATTCATTCATACATTGGGAGGTAAGGCTGTCCCCAAACATTCAAGGTTCGAATGTTCGCTCGTTAGGGTTGGCACTCGAATCTTAATTAATGGGATTGAACCATTCGTTTTTTTATTTTAATTTTTTTATTAAATAAAAAATATTATTTTTTTTCCCTTTTTTTTATTAACTCGAAAATATATCTTGGCGAGAATGCGATATGAGCATGTCAAAAAAAGTAAGTTTCTAGTGCATTCCTGTCAGAAGTTGGGATTTTTTAAAGAAATATCTCCTAGTTCTGCTGTCCCATCTTCCGTGCAAATTAATTGGTGATTGGCCTGCAGCTGAGGTGATTGACCTTTCTCACCTTGTTCTGTGAGAACAAAAGAGTTCCATTGAATGGAATGTCTGACGCGTCTCTCTCACACACACACACACACCAGCATGATCGCTGACAGGGGGAACCGTTCTTAGCAGCAATGATATATTAGCATATGCTCTCTTCAATGCGCTTCTGAGAATAATACACAGGTGGAACAAATAACGAGCAATATACGCTGTTTTAGCTGCCTGCACGCAAGCTCACATGAGCTTGCAGATCAGCTGTTTTTTAGCGGAGCCACTTGACGGTGTGTGTGTGTGTGTGTGTGTGTTGGGAGAGACGAGAGAGATTGATAAAGAGCAGGGGAGACGCGCTGCGCTCTGATCGCGACGGATAGATCTCAAAGGTTATTTTTTAAATTAATTAGAAACAAATGGTCCGGATGTTCGCTCGAAAAATCCTGCCGAAGTTCGAGTCCTAAAAAAAGGGCTAAGGTACAGCCTTATTGGGAGGTGAAGGTTCATTCATTCATACATTGGGAGGTGAAGCCTCCCAATGAGGTGAAGCCTCCCAATGCCTATTGTAAGTCGCTCTGGATTAAGAGCGTCTGCTAAATGCCTAAATTGTAAATTGAAGCGGCGAACAGTCGACGCCAGCGTCCTCACTTCCCACATTCACACACCGACGGTGGCGAGCTCACACCGACCGACTCATTGGAGGCAGTATAGGGTTCAGTGTCTTGCCCAAGGACACTTCGACATGTGGACAGGAGGAGGAGCCGGGATTCGAACCGCCGACCCAGGGATCATTGGACGACCTGCTCTACCTCCTGAGCCACATACAGCCGCCCACGTTGATGACAAGACATCAACTCTGGTGCCACTGGGAAGAGGCCAGCCTCTGAAGGCTGGTCTCTTCCAAGTGGGACCAGAGACAAGACATCAACGACAGCAACGATATGTTTTCATATTGTACTCTTTTTTTCCACTTTATTTTTCCCCTCCCCCCCCCCCCCCCCCCCACCTTGCAGTGTCCGGTCACCCGTGTCAGACTGAAAACGGCGGCTGCAGTAACCTGTGTCTGCTCTCGCCCGGAGGAGGCTACAAGTGCGCCTGTCCCACCAACTTCTACCTGGCGGCGGACGGCAGGCAGTGCATGTCCAACTGCACGGCCAGCCAGGTGAGTCACAGAGGCTTCACTTCTGTTGTTACGTTATGTGACTTTATGTCTGGTTTTTAATACATTAGTGATTCTAAACATAAGCCTGCCTAGCTCTCTCTCATCAGTATGTGATATAAAGCCTGTGTCTCTCTCTCATCAGTATGTGATATAAAGCCTGTGTCTCTCTCTCATCAGTATGTGATATAAAGCCTGTGTCTCTCTCTCATCAGTATGTGATATAAAGCCTGTGTCTCTCTCTCTTCAGTATGTGATATAAAGCCTGTGTCTCTCTCTCATCAGTATGTGTGCAAGAACGACAAGTGCATTCCGTTCTGGTGGAAGTGTGACACGGAGGATGACTGCGGGGACCGCTCGGACGAACCTGCAGACTGCCGTGAGTTGAGTATTTATACCTTGATACAGTGGCCGTGAGTTGAGTATTTATACCTTGATACAGTGGCCGTGAGTTGAGTATTTATACCTTGATACAGTGGCCGTGAGTTGAGTATTTATACCTTGATACAGTGGCCGTGAGTTGAGTATTACCTCAATACAGTGGCCGTGAGTTGAGTATTACCTCAATACAGTGGCCGTGAGATGAGTATTTATACCTGGATACAGTGGCCGTGAGTTGAGTATTACCTCAATACAGTGGCCGTGAGTTGAGTATTACCTCAATACAGTGGCCGTGAGTTGAGTATTACCTCAATACAGTGGCCGTGAGTTGAGTATTACCTCAATACAGTGGCCGTGAGTTGAGTATTACCTCAATACAGTGGCCGTGAGTTGAGTATTACCTCGATACAGTGGCCGTGAGTTGAGTATTACCTCAATACAGTGGTCGTGAGTTGAGTATTACCTCAATACAGTGGCCGTGAGTTGAGTATTACCTCAATACAGTGGTCGTGAGTTGAGTATTACCTCAATACAGTGGCTGTGAGTTGAGTATTACCTCAATACAGTGGCCGTGAGTTGAGTATTACCTCAATACAGTGGCCGTGAGTTGAGTATTACCTCAATACAGTGGCCGTGAGTTGAGTATTATCTCAATACAGTGGCCGTGAGTTGAGTATTACCTCAATACAGTGGCCGTGAGTTGAGTATTACCTCAATACGGTGGCCGTGAGTTGAGTATTACCTCAATACAGTGGCGGTGAGTTGAGTATTACCTCAATACGGTGGTCGTGAGTTGAACTTGAGTATTACCTCAATACAGTGGCCGTGAGTTGAGTATTACCTCAATACAGTGGCGGTGAGTTGAGTATTACCTCAATACGGTGGTCGTGAGTTGAGTATTACCTCAATACGGTGGTCGTGAGTTGAGTATTACCTCAATACGGTGGTCGTGAGTTGAACTTGAGTATTACCTCAATACAGTGGCCGTGAGTTGAGTATTACCTCAATACAGTGGCGGTGAGTTGAGTATTACCTCAATACGGTGGTCGTGAGTTGAACTTGAGTATTACCTCAAAACAGTGGCCGTGAGTTGAGTATTACCTCAATACAGTGGCCGTGAGTTGAGTATTACCTCAATACAGTGGCTGTGAGTTGAGTATTACCTCAATACAGTGGCTGTGAGTTGTGCATTACCTCAATACAGTGGCCGTGAGTTGAGTATTACCTCAATACAGTGGCCGCGAGTTGAGTATTACCTCAATACAGTGGCCGCGAGTTGAGTATTACCTCAATACAGTGGCCGTGAGTTGAGTATTACCTCAATACACTGGCCGTGAGTTGAGTATTACCTCAATACAGTGGCCGTGAGTTGAGTATTACCTCAATACAGTGGCCGTGAGTTGAGTATTACCTCAATACAGTGGCCGTGAGTTGAGTATTACCTCAATACAGTGGCCGTGAGTTGAGTATTACCTCAATACACTGGCCGTGAGTTGAGTATTACCTCAATACAGTGGCCGTGAGTTGAGTATTACCTCAATACACTGGCCGTGAGTTGAGTATTACCTCAATACAGTGGCCGTGAGTTGAGTATTACCTCAATACACTGGCCGTGAGTTGAGTATTACCTCAATACACTGGCCGTGAGTTGAGTATTACCTCAATACAGTGGCCGTGAGTTGAGTATTACCTCAATACAGTGGCCGTGAGTTGAGTATTCCTAAATACACTGGCCGTGAGTTGAGTATTACCTCAATACAGTGGCCGTGAGTTGAGTATTACCTCAATACAGTGGCCGTGAGTTGACTATTACCTCAATACAGTGGCTGTGAGTTGAGTATTACCTCAATACAGTGGCCGTGAGTTGAGTATTACCTCAATACAGTGGCCGTGAGTTGAGTATTACCTCAATACAGTGGCCGTGAGTTGAGTATTACCTCAATACAGTGGCCGTGAGTTGAGTATTACCTCAATACAGTGGCCGTGAGTTGAGTATTACCTCAATACAGTGGCCGTGAGTTGAGTATTACCTCAATACAGTGGCCGTGAGTTGAGTATTACCTCAATACAGTGGCCGTGAGTTGAGTATTACCTCAATACAGTGGCCGTGAGTTGAGTATTACCTCAATACAGTGGCCGTGAGTTGAGTATTACCTCAATACAGTGGCCGTGAGTTGAGTATTACCTCAATACAGTGGCTGTGAGTTGAGTATTACCTCAATACAGTGGCCGTGAGTTGAGTATTACCTCAATACAGTGGCCGTGAGTTGAGTATTACCTCAATACAGTGGCTGTGAGTTGAGTATTACCTCAATACAGTGGCCGTGAGTTGAGTATTACCTCAATACAGTGGCCGTGAGTTGAGTATTACCTCAATACAGTGGCCGTGAGTTGAGTATTACCTCAATACAGTGGCCGTGAGTTGAGTATTACCTCAATACAGTGGCTGTGAGTTGAGTATTACCTCAATACAGTGGCCGTGAGTTGAGTATTACCTCAATACACTGGCCGTGAGTTGAGTATTACCTCAATACAGTGGCTGTGAGTTGAGTATTACCTCAATACAGTGGCCGTGAGTTGAGTATTACCTCAATACAGTGGCCGTGAGTTGAGTATTACCTCAATACACTGGCCGTGAGTTGAGTATTACCTCAATACAGTGGCTGTGAGTTGAGTATTACCTCAATACAGTGGCCGTGAGTTGAGTATTACCTCAATACAGTGGCCGTGAGTTGAGTATTACCTCAATACAGTGGCCGTGAGTTGAGTATTACCTCAATACAGTGGCCGTGAGTTGAGTATTACCTCAATACAGTGGCTGTGAGTTGAGTATTACCTCAATACAGTGGCCGTGAGTTGAGTATTACCTCAATACAGTGGCCGTGAGTTGAGTATTACCTCAATACAGTGGCCGTGAGTTGAGTATTACCTCAATACAGTGGCCGTGAGTTGAGTATTACCTCAATACAGTGGCCGTGAGTTGAGTATTACCTCAATACAGTGGCCGTGAGTTGAGTATTACCTCAATACAGTGGCCGTGAGTTGAGTATTACCTCAATACGGTGGCCGTGAGTTGAGTATTACCTCAATACAGTGGCCGTGAGTTGAGTATTACCTCAATACACTGGCCGTGAGTTGAGTATTACCTCAATACAGTGGCTGTGAGTTGAGTATTACCTCAATACGGTGGCCGTGAGTTGAGTATTACCTCAATACAGTGGCCGTGAGTTGAGTATTACCTCAATACACTGGCCGTGAGTTGAGTATTACCTCAATACAGTGGCTGTGAGTTGAGTATTACCTCAATACAGTGGCTGTGCTCAGTGTTGGAGCAAAGCTACTAAATGTTACTACTGCAGCTAAGCGGGTTCACTGGTGTGGTAAAGTTTAAATGTATTAACTGGTGTTGTGTCGTGTTGTGTTGTGTTTCCTCCCAACAGCTGAGTTTAAATGCAGACCAGGACAGTTCCAGTGTGGAACCGGCATCTGCACCAACCCTGCTTACATTTGCGACGGAGACAACGACTGCCAGGACAACTCTGACGAGGCCAACTGCGGTAGGCGCCATGCTTCACTAGCAGGCGACGCGTATGCTTCACTAGCAGGCGTATGCTTCAGTAGCAGGCGACGCGTATGCTTCAGTAGCAGGCGACGCGTATGCTTCAGTAGCAGGCGACGCGTATGCTTCAGTAGCAGGCGCATGCTTCAGTAGCAGGCGTATGCTTCACTAGCAGGCGACGCATATGCTTCACTAGCAGGCGTATGCTTCAGTAGCAGGCGACACATATGCTTCAGTAGCAGGCGCATGCTTCAGTAGCAGGCGTATGCTTCACTAGCAGGCGACGCGTATGCTTCACTAGCAGGCGTATGCTTCAGTAGCAGGCGACGCGTATGCTTCAGTAGCAGGCGTATGCTTCAGTAGCAGGCGACGCGTATGCTTCAGTAGCAGGCGTATGCTTCAGTAGCAGGCGACGCGTATGCTTCAGTAGCAGGCGCATGCTTCAGTAGCAGGCGTATGCTTCACTAGCAGGCGACGCATATGCTTCACTAGCAGGCGTATGCTTCAGTAGCAGGCGACACATATGCTTCAGTAGCAGGCGCATGCTTCACTAGCAACATGAGAGCCTGCCATCGTGCAACCTCCAGCTTTTCACCAGAGGAGGGGCTGCCATTGGATTCTTTAGATTTGTTGTCATATGAAAGCAGGGAATCATAGCTTCAAATTGATAGATATGGCTTATAGAGTATAATGTCTTGCAGAGAAACAGCGAGTTGAGAAAACAGGCTTGAAAGGTTCACTTCTGTGGTCTGGTCTCTAACATTACACATAGCTACATGTTTAAGCATTTATTTCATATTTACATTTCAATTTCAGCTCTAACACTTATTTCAGACATGCTCTAGTATGTGAAGAGTCTGCCTGTGCTATTAATTAAAATGTTAAAGAAAATAATAATTATCCTCTGGCGAAAAGCTGGAGGTTGCGCGATGGTCACCCGTGTGTCTGCCCAGCCAGTTCTAATGCGTGTGCGTGTGCGTGTGCGTGTGCGTGTGTCTGTGTCTGTGTCTGTGTCTGTGTCTGTGTCTGTGTCTGTGTCTGTGTCTGTGTCTGTGTCTGTGTCTGTGTCTCTGTCTCTCTCTCCAGATATCCATGTGTGTCTACCCAGCCAGTTCAAGTGCACCCACCCCAGCCGTTGCATCCCAGGCATCTTCAGATGCAACGGACAGGACAACTGTGGGGAAGGAGAGGACGAGAAGGACTGTCGTAAGTGTCCTGTTACCTTGTCCTTTACACTTACCTTAACCCATTAAGACCTGTTACCGTGTCCGTTTTATACAGTACAGTACAGTATGGTAAAGCACAGTACAGTATGGGACAGTATTGTACAGTACAGTATTGTACAGTACCGTATAGTACAGTATGGCACAGTTCAGTATGGTACAGTACAGTACAGTGGAGTACAGTGGAGTACAGTACAGTGGAGTACGGTACAGTACAGTGGAGTACAGTACAGTACATTATAGTGGAATACAGTACAGTGGAATACGGTACGGTACGGTACAGTGCAGTACAGTACAGTACAGTACAGTACAGTACAGTACAGTACAGTACAGTACAGTACAGTACAGTACAGTACAGTACAGTACAGCACAGTACAGTGGAGCACAGCACAGTACAGTGGAGTACAGCACAGTGCAGTACAGTACAGTACAGTGGAGTACAGCAAAGTGCAGTACAGTACAGTACGGTACAGTACAGTACAGTACAGTACAGTACAGTACAGTACAGTACAGTACAGTACAGTACTTACAGTACTGTACTGTACAGTACAGTACAGTACAGTACTGTACAGTACAGTACAGTGGAGTACAGTACAGTACAGTACAGTACAGTACAGTACAGTACAGTACTGTACTGTACTGTACTGTACTGTACTGTACTGTACTGTACAGTACTGTACAGTACAGTACAGTACAGTGGAGTACAGTACAGTACAGTGGAGTACAGTACAGTACAGTGGAGTACAGTACAGTACAGTACAGTACAGTGGAGTACAGTACAGTACAGTACAGTACAGTACAGTACAGTGGAGTACAGTGGAGTACAGTACAGTGGAGTACAGTACAGTACAGTACAGTACAGTGGAGTACAGTGGAGTACAGTACAGTACAGTACTGTACAAAACGGGTACAAAGTGGGCTACTCCTGAAAAGTTTAGAATGTTATTGTAGCCAATGAGGGTGGATTATGAGAAATCAAACAAACCCATCTTGATCCTCCACATGACTATGGAGAGCATGTGTACCGATTTGCGTGAAATTTGGATAAAATCTGAAGGAGTAATATTAGATATGTCGGCCTCCTGGTGGCGCTATAAAGAGCAGATGTGAAAGATTCCAGGCAAAGGTTTTTCCTTGGCCTCTAGGGAGTTGGTTATCCACAGATCCGTGCAGTTCGAGGTAAAAACACTTTTTTTGGGGCAGAGGTTCATCGTTGGCATCCAGGGAGTGTGTGTGCAAAATTTGTTCCAGCGGAGGTGACCTGCGCTCCCAACCAGTTCCAGGGTTAGGGTTAGGGTTAGGGTATGGCTCTGTGTGGTTAGGGTTAGGGTATGGCTCTGTGTGGTCAGGGTTAGGGTTAGGGTCAGGGTTAGGGTTAGGGTTAGGGTATGGCTCTGTGTGGTTAGGGTTAGGGTATGTCTCTGTGTGGTGACTCTATGTGTCTCCTGTGGTTCCAGCGGAGGTGACCTGCACTCCCAACCAGTTCCAGGGTTAGGGTTAGGGTATGGCTCTGTGTGGTTAGGGTTAGGGTATGTCTCTGTGTGGTGACTCTGTGTGTCTCCTGTGGTTCCAGCGGAGGTGACCTGCGCTCCCAATCAGTTCCAGTGCTCCATAACCAAGCGCTGCATCCCCAGGGTGTGGGTGTGTGACCGAGACAACGACTGTGTGGACGGGTCCGACGAACCCGCCAACTGCAGTAAGCTGTACTACAGACGCACGCACGCACGCACGCACGCACGCACGCACGCACGCACGCACGCACGCACGCACGCACGCACGCACGCACGCACGCACACAGTACTGTATATCTCACTCCCCAGGGGAGAGATTGAAAATTTGTGTGGACCTGTCCTCCCCGTGTCCCCTCCTTCACGTTGACCTGTCCTCCCCGTGTCCCCTCCTTCACGTTGACCTGTCCTCCCCGTGTCCCCTCCTTCACGTTGACCTGTCCTCCCCGTGTCCCCTCCTTCACGTTGACCTGTCCTCCCCGTGTCCCCTCCTTCACGTTGACCTGTCCTCCCCGTGTCCCCTCCTTCACGTTGACCTGTACTCCCCGTGTCCCCTCCTTCACGTTGACCTGTCCTCCCCGTGTCCCCTCCTTCACGTTGACCTGTCCTCCCCGTGTCCCCTCCTTCACGTTGACCTGTCCTCCCCGTGTCCCCTCCTTCACGTTGACCTGTCCTCCCCGTGTCCCCTTACAGCCCAGATGACCTGCGGAGTGGACGAGTTCCGCTGTAAGGACTCTGGACGCTGCATCCCGGCCCGATGGAAGTGTGACGGAGAGGACGACTGTGGAGACGCCTCGGACGAACCCAAGGAGGAGTGTGGTGAGAAGAGACGCCATTACAGCACTTACAACTCTATGAGAGAATAGTAGAGCACAACTCACTTTAAGGCACTTTTATGTACAGTATATATACATTGACATGGTAAACGCCATGAGGCACAGCAGGCAGAACAACGGCTGTATTCGCCTGCGAGCCCTACCAGTTCTTCTTGCTAATTCTTCTTGCTCATTTCTGACTGGTTGTCTCAGACGAGCGTACCTGCGAGCCCTACCAGTTCCGCTGTAAGAACAACCGCTGTGTTCCGGGCCGCTGGCAGTGTGACTACGACAACGACTGTGGAGACAACTCTGACGAGGACAAGTGTGGTACGTCCACTCCACCCTCACCCCCCTCCCACACACCCCCCAACACACACACACACACACACACACACACCCAACACACACACACACACACACACACACACACCCCTCCCCCCCACCCAACACACACCCTCCCCCCACCCAGCACCGACAATAATATTCTTGCATGAGATGTCGTATCAACCCGGTAAATCAAGCCTTTTTGGGGGGGTGTGGATGGTAAGATGGTAATGTAAGTGTTATCTTGTGTAAGGCATAATAAACAGTGGTAAAACATTATTGAGGACATAAACCCTGAGGGACACAGTGATTGAGGACCACCACCGCATTGTGAGGGTTCTCAAATCCCTGAGGGACACAGTGATTGAGGACCACCACCACAATGTGAGGGTTCTCAAATCCCTGAGGGACACAGTGATTGAGGACCCCCACCACAATGTGAGGGTTCTCAAATCCCTGAGGGACACAGTGATTGAGGACCACCACCACAATGTGAGGGTTCTCAAATCCCTGAGGGACACAGTGATTGAGGACCACCACCACAATGTGAGGGTTCTCAAATCCCTGAGGGACACAGTGATTGAGGACCACCACCACAATGTGAGGGTTCTCAAATCACCCCCAACGGGTTTATCTCTTAAAAACACTCACCTCGCTGTTCATTATCCTGGTTCATTATAGCAGTGGTTCCCACAGTGGGGTTCGGGGACCCCCAGGGGTACTTGAGGGAGTTCCAGGGGGGACCCAGCTAAATGAGAATGTGTAACCAAATGGACCCTTATGGGTCTGTAACTCAGAGAGTGTACAAATGGAACCAAATGGACCCTAACGGGTCCATTTGGTTCCATTTGTACACTCTCAGAGTTAAATTAACAGTGGTTTTACAATATAAATTGGGGGTCCCAGAGATAGAAATGCCATTAAATCGGGGGTCCGTAGCTTAATGCGTGTGAATTTGGGGGTCCATGAAATTTCGGAATCACTTCTAGAGCCGTAGAAATCCTCCCTTATCGGGGTCACTGGCATGTGTTTTCAAAAGGGGGTCCGTGGCCTAATAAATGTTGATTTGGGGGTCACTGGCCTAATAAATGTTGATTTGGGGGTCCCTGGCCTAATAAATGTTGATTTGGGGGTCCCTGGCCTAATAAATGTTGATTTGGGGGTCCGTGGCCTAATAAAGGTTGATTTGGGGGTCCCTGGCCTAATAAAGGTTGATTTGGGGGTCCCTGGCCTAATAAAGGTTGATTTGGGGGTCCCTGGCCTAATAAAGGTTGATTTGGGGGTCCCTGGCCTAATAAAGGTTGATTTGGGGGTCCCTGGCCTAATAAAGGTTGATTTGGGGGTCCCTGGCCTAATAAAGGTTGATTTGGGGGTCCCTGGCCTAATAAATTTGGGGGTCCCCGGCCTAATACATGTTGATTTGGGGGTCCCTGGCCTAATAGATGTTGATTTGGGGGTCCCTGGCCTAATAGATGTTGATTTGGGGGTCCCTGGCCTAATACATGTTGATTTGGGGGTCCCTGGCCTAATAGATGTTGATTTGGGGGTCCCTGGCCTAATAGATGTTGATTTGGGGGTCCCTGGCCTAATAGATGTTGATTTGGGGGTCCCTGGCCTAATAGATGTTGATTTGGGGGTCCCTGGCCTAATAGATGTTGATTTGGGGGTCCCTGGCCTAATAAATGTTGATTTGGGGGTCCCTGGCCTAATAGATGTTGATTTGTGGGTCCCTGGCCTAATAAATGTTGATTTGGGGATCCCTGGCCTAATAAATGTTGATTTTGGGGTCCCTGGCCTAATAGATGTTGATTTGGGGGTCCCTGGCCTAATAGATGTTGATTTGGGGGTCCCTGGCCTAATAAATGTTGATTTGGGGGTCCCTGGCCTAATAAAGGTTGATTTGGGGGTCCCTGGCCTAATAAATGTCCTTGACACGAAAAGGTTTGGGAACCACTGCATTATAGTTCACGACTAAAGCATGGTAAACCTACTGGTTCTCCACCTACTGGTTCTCAACCTACTGGTTCTCAACCTACTGGTTCTCAACCTACTGGTTCTCAACCTACTGGTTCTCCACCTGGGGGTGTGGGGAGAGTTAGGAACCAAATGGACCCTTACAGGTCTGTTAAAGCATGGTATACCTACTGGTTCTCAACCTGGGGGTGTGGGGAGAGTTAGGAACCAAATGGACCCTTACAGGTCTGTTAAAGCATGGTATACCTACTGGTTCTCAACCTGGGGGTGTGGGGAGAGTTAGGAACCAAATGGACCCTTACAGGTCTGTTAAAGCATGGTATACCTACTGGTTCTCAACCTGGGGGTGTGGGGAGAGTTAGGAACCAAATGGACCCTTACAGGTCTGTTAAAGCATGGTATACCTACTGGTTCTCAACCTGGGGGTGTGGGGAGAGTTAGGAACCAAATGGACCCTTACAGGTCTGGTATACCTACTGGTTCTCCACCTGGGGGTGTGGGGAGAGTTAGGAACCAAATGGACCCTTACAGGTCTGTTAAAGCATGGTATACCTACTGGTTCTCCACCTGGGGGTGTGGGGAGAGTTAGGAACCAAATGGACCCTTACTGGTCTGTTATACCTACTGGTTCTCCACCTGGGGGTGTGGGGAGAGTTAGGAACCAAATGGACCCTTACAGGTCTGGTATACCTACTGGTTCTCAACCTGGGGGTGTGGGGAGAGTTAGGAACCAAATGGACCCTTACAGGTCTGGTATACCTACTGGTTCTCAACCTGGGGGTGTGGGGAGAGTTAGGAACCAAATGGACCCTTACAGGTCTGTTATACCGTATGGCTATAGAGTGCATATCAGATATCAAACTGGAGGTCTTGAAAACAGGTTGAGAGTCACTGGTATACAGAATGAATTCAACACACGCCGGTAGATGCTATGTTTACGTTGTTCTGAATTCAACACACGGCGGTAGATGCTATGTTTACGTTACTGGTATACAGAATGAATTCAACAACACACAGACGCCGGTAGATGCTATGGGCCGATTCATACTCTTATTTTAGAGCCGAATAAAAGTCGGTTCGGCTCTGTAGAGCCTACAATGTGACGTCATTTGAGGTCCGAAATAATTTCGGCACTACAGCGCCGAAACAGCGGTAAAATAGGAGTATGAATCGGCCCTATGTTTACGTTGTTCTTGCATTGATGTCTGTCTGCTCATCTCACCACGTCATCTCGTGTCTATTTTGCATTTCACACACTGGCCCGTTGGTGGCGCTATAGAGGTAGGTCTGTTCACCCTATCAGCTCATAACACCCCCTCCTCCCTCTCTGCTACCCTAGTCCCCTCAATGTGCCTACATCCCACCCCCCCCCCCCCTCCCCCGCCCTGCCCCCACCCTGCCCTTTCCAGCTCCCACCAAACCTCCCCGAACCGTATTGTGCTCAGTCCTCCTGTCTGTTTCTAATGGAGCTCCACCCTTCCTACGTTGCGGTCCTGTGGTTCTGTGGTTCTGTGGTTCTGTATGGTCCTGTGGTCCTGTGGTTCTGTATGGTCGGACATCTCCACCTTCCTACATTGCGGTCCTGTGGTTCTGTATGGTCGGACATCTCTGTATGTCCTGTGGTTCTGTATGGTCGGACATCTCCACCTACCTTCATCAGGTTCATCATTCAGTATTTTAGCCGTGACGTGAGCGCCCCCTCCAGAGATACTTCCGGGTCCTACTTTTGTGTCGCTTTTGTGTCCCCATAGAGCTATATTGTGACGCTCCGTCGGACTAAATCTGAGACGAAAACAACCACGAAAGTCTCATTTTACCGCTTTCCTCGCAACAACAAAGCTGCTGCTCTCCCAAATCTGGCTGACAGGCCGTCTGCCCCACACTGTATACTATCGCCATTTTATTTCATTGTGTCAACTAAATCCTCATTAATTGTTGCAAACTAGATTCAACATACTCAAGCCTGCACAAATTCTAAATATGCACCCGAAATATTGTACTGAGCAAATGGACTGTTACCACCGTCAATAATAATGATAATAATAGTCTTTATTGTCTCCACATCATATATTTTCTTTGTCATGGACACTTGTACAAAACATTAATAATTCTACTCGAGTTGGAAGCATTAAGACCCATTTTAACCCGCAATGGCTTCCTTTCTGAAAAATAACGTCATTGTAAAAAGATTCACGTGTTTAGATATTCTATTTACAATGAGATGCGGACGGGAGCTGGTGCCACTTGGACCCGGACGTAACGTAGCACTACAAAATTACGTCGGACTTAAATACTGAATAGGTTCAGGATTTGTAGTAAAATATCCAAAAAGAAAAAAACAGCACAAGACAAAGAAGACTATAGCACACTACCTTTTCATGTCAAGGTCCATTATTTATTCTGCATTTATGGGTGCATACTTAGTTTAGACTAGTCATTGGTTAGACATGGGTTAAGGTTAGGTTTAGGTGTGCTGCCCCGTGGGAGGTTAGGTTTAGGGTGAGGGTTTGAGATTGAGGTTGTAGTTGTAGGACTAATGACTGGTCTAACCAATGACTAGTCTAAACCAAAAACTGTCTAAACTAAGTACTGCATTTAAGCCACGGACCACCATTTGATGACATGTAGCCTCTCGGACCCAAAACTTATCTTTTGAATATTTTGTTGTCGTTGAATAATATTCCATGGTGTGTGGTACCATCCATAGGAGCGACAACAGGCAAACGATCAAAATAACAATGCATCTACCCCAATATAAAAGGACGAGAAAAGAGTTGTTTCTACTCATGGTTTTAGCTACTACACTTCATGTAGGAAGTTTGGGTATATGTGGAGATGTCTAAATCGTGCGGGCTACGCCAGACTATGCTATGTGGAGATGTCTAAATCGTGCGGGCTACGCCAGACTATGCTATGTGGAGATGTCTAAATCGTGCGGGCTACGCCAGACTATGCTATGTGGAGATGTCTAAATCGTGCGGGCTACGCCAGACTATGCTATGTGGAGATGTCTAAATCGTGCGGGCTACGCCAGACTATGCTATGTGGAGATGTCTAAATCGTGCGGGCTACGCCAGACTATGCTATGTGGAGATGTCTAAATCGTGCGGGCTACGCCAGACTATGCTATGTGGAGATGTCTAAATCGTGCGGGCTACGCCATACTATGCTATGTGGAGATGTCTACATCGTGCGGGCTACGCCAGACTATGCTATGTGGAGATGTCTAAATCGTGCGGGCTACGCCAGACTATGCTATGTGGAGATGTCTAAATCGTGCGGGCTACGCCAGACTATGCTATGTGGAGATGTCTAAATCGTGCGGGCTACGCCAGACTATGCTATGTGGAGATGTCTAAATCGTGCGGGCTACGCCAGACTATGCTATGTGGAGATGTCTAAATCGTGCGGGCTACGCCAGACTATGCTATGTGGAGATGTCTAAATCGTGCGGGCTACGCCAGACTATGCTATGTGGAGATGTCTAAATCTTGCGGGCTACACCAGACTATGCTATGTGGAGATGTCTAAATCGTGCGGGCTACGCCAGACTATGCTATGTGGAGATGTCTAAATCGTGCGGGCTACGCCAGACTATGCTATGTGGAGATGTCTAAATCGTGCTGGCTACGCCAGACTATGCTATGTGGAGATGTCTAAATCGTGCGGGCTACGCCAGACTATGCTATGTGGAGATGTCTAAATCGTGCGGGCTACGCCAGACTATGCTATGTGGAGATGTCTAAATCGTGCTGGCTACGCCAGACTATGCTATGTGGAGATGTCTAAATCGTGCGGGCTACGCCAGACTATGCTATGTGGAGATGTCTAAATCGTGCGGGCTACGCCAGACTATGCTATGTGGAGATGTCTAAATCGTGCGGGCTACGCCAGACTATGCTACATGTACTGTAGGTATACTGTAATGTATTTTGGGCTTAACTAGCTCCTCCCCTTCAGTCCTTCAGCTCCTCCCCTTCAGTCCTGTTAACTAGCTCCTCCCCTTCAGTCCTTCCTCTCTGCAGAGTGTTCTTGTATTCCTCCGCTCTCTCTGCCCTCTGACCTCTGACCTCTATGACCTTTGCCCTCTGACCTCTATGACCTTTGCCCTCTGACCTCTATGACCTTTGCCCTCTGACCTCTATGACCTTTGCCCTCTGCTCCTCAGTGCCGCGGCAGTGCAGTGAGAGTGAGTTCTCGTGCACCAACGGACGCTGCATCGCAGGGCGATGGAAGTGCGACGGAGACCACGACTGTGCCGACGGCTCGGATGAGGTAAACAAACAATCACACCCGAGTGAACTGAGCGGTGCAGGCTGCTCAGCTACATCACTAGCTGGCTGCCAGCGGCATTATAGTTGTTCGTACACAGACAGACAGACAGACAGACAGACAGACAGATAGACAGACGCAGCCGCGGTCAGTCATTGGCGCGGTCAACACACTGGTGTTGATTTTGACAGAATTTTTTTATTTAGTTTTAGTCATAGTCTTTTGAATAACATGTAATTTAGTTTATAATAATAATAATAAAATAATAAAACTTTATTTGTATAGCACCTTTCATGACATGAAATGCAGCTCAAAGTGCTTTACAGAGCAATGAAGAGAGAAAAAAATAAATAAAAGCAAGGCATAAACATTAAAATAACAAGAGCAGTAATGCAATACAGTGAGACATGAATAACAAAACATTAAAAAAAACAAAAAAAACAATTAAAAGCAAGGGTGTAGAAGTGGGTCTTGAGCTGTGCTTTAAAAATTTCTACAGAGGCTGCCTGAAGGTACAGTCTAGTCTAGTCGACTAAACATATATAATAGTTTAGTCGACTAAATCTACACTACACATCTGACTAAAATGGCCTTCATGGCGTCGTAATGCACCTATACTTACACTTTCTGAAAATAGCCGATCTACTTCTACTTCTACTGGATCTCTTGTCCACTAGTCCCTTCCTAAAATTCTAGTCTAGATTTTATTTTGTTGATGAAATTGTCAGTATATTTCGTCATAGCTTAGTTTTCATTTAGTTTTCGTCAGTGAAAAATGGTAGTCAACACACATGTTATGTCATAGTTTTAGTCGACAAAATGAACACTACTCCAGTAGTCCACAGGGGGGCAGAAACACCTTCTCTCCTTATAGTTTAACTCTTTCTGTGTTTGGTGTACTATTATGTTTTAAGTATTATGTTATACTTGAAAAATAGCAGATCTAAAGCTCATAGCGCGCCACCGAGTGGCGCGGTACGAGCTTGTAGGTCTGCTATTTTTGAAAAATCGTGAACATGTGGCGCAAATCTTTGAATATATATTATTTCAGAGCGAACGTTTTTAACTCAAATCTTTGCTTCTGGGGGGGTCTCTGGAACAACATATTTTCAGATGGGTGGGGGGGTGGAGGCATATTACATATAATTTTTGGGGTCCTTGACATGAATTATTGAGCACCACTGATACAGAAACATAAGGTTTTTCAGAAAACTGTCAGGATTTAGAATACATTTTTTTTAATTTCGACATCAGGCCTAAATAGGTTAACTGTGTTTGGTGTATTAATATGTTTTAACTCTTTGTGTGCTTGGTGTGTATTCTTGTGTTTCCGCTGCAGAACGGCTGTGATGTGAAGTGCGACAGCGACCAGTTCCAGTGTAAGAACGGTCACTGCATCCCCATCAGGTGGCGCTGTGACGCAGACGCCGACTGCATGGACGGCAGCGACGAGGAGAAATGCGACAGTGGTGGTGAGAAACACGCATTATTGTGTTTTTATTAATTTTGAGAAACACGCATTATTGTGTTTTTATTAATTTTGAGAAACACGCATTATTGTGTTTTTATTAATTTTGAGAAACATGTATTATTGTGTTTTTATTAATTTTGAGAAACATGCATTATTGTGTTTTTATTAATTTAGAGAAACATGCATTATTGTGTATCTGTACTGTACTGTACTGTACTGTACTGTACTTTGAACCGGTGTGTGTTGCTGATAAATCAGTGTGGCCTCCTTCTATCATGTCCTCTCACCCCGTCGGTCCGTCCGTCCGGCAGTGGGCCGACACTGCCCCCTGGACGAGTTCCAGTGTAACAACACCCTGTGCAAACCGCTGGGCTGGAAGTGCGACGGAGAGGACGACTGTGGCGACAACTCTGACGAGAACCCAGAGGAATGCGGTGAGTGTGTTAACTCAGTTTAGAGCTAAATAAATAGCATTCCATTTGCTCTGGTTTTGGGTAGACCTTTTCCAGTTGAAGGGTTCTCTTCCATCCACTAGGGGGCAGTATCTCTTTAGCTTTACTGTTCCTTGGAGTGAGGAGACAGCCATTTTGTTTGTTGTCAGTTTCATGTTCACATTCAGAGATGCATGTTGTGTTGGTTGGAAATTCTTCACCTAATAACTGTAAGTTTGCTTATATCTGGAAATATGGTATAGTGCAGGGTTCCCCAATAGGCGGCCCGCGGGCCATTTGCAACCCGCGGAGCGCCCCCTTGTGGCCCCTGGAAGAATTTGTTTTAAAAAGAAAGAAAAAAAAGTTTTTTGTTTTGTTTTGGGGGGGTGTCCCAGATATAAATGGCATGAAATGGGGGTCAGTAGCCTATGCATGTCAAACTGGGCACCCCCTCAAGGACCACTGGTGGTCCCCGGACCACTGGTTGAGAACAGTTTTTAATTAATTAATGAAAAAATAAAAAAACAATTTTTTCGCGTGTGCGGACTCGGCCCCCAGCCTGGTTCCCTAGTCAAAATATGGCCCTTGAGGAAAATTAATTGGGGAACCCTGGTATAGTGTTTGCTACTTTATTTTGTATACACTCTTATGTGAGTATTTGTTTGCTTTCATATATTTTCATGTGAGAATTAGCTTATTTTAGTTAATGTTTTTCTATGATTGTTTGTTTGTTTGTACTGCAGGGCTTCTTCATCTTTGTCATTATAGAAACTATTTGACATTGAGGAGTGTATTTCTTCACCAGTGTGTGAGATAGCTTGCTTTTAGTTTTCTTATGATTTGTTGTAGTCCCGTTTGTTTTCTGTCTGGTGGTTGTGCTTCTGTTAGTCCCAGAACTATAGCTGGCTGAGGGGACATCTTTCCAGGGATTCACTGTGTGTGAATGAGGCCTTTTTGTGGAGCGTGTCTGGTTCACTTTCCTTTAGGTGGTTATAGAATTTCAATGCTCTCTCTCTCTCTCTCTCTCTCTCTCTCTCTCTCTCTCTCTCTCTCTCTCTCTCTCTCCGTCTCTCTGTCTCTGTCTCTGTCTCTCTCTCTCTCTGTCTCTCTCTCTCTCTCTCTCTCTCTCTCTCTCTCTCTCTCTCTCTCTCTCTCAGCTGTGTTCCAGTGCCCTCCCACCAGGCCGTTCCGGTGTCTCAACGACCGTGTGTGTCTCCCCATGTCCAAGAGATGCGACACCGTCAACAACTGTGGCGACAACACTGACGAGCTCAACTGCCGTGAGTTCAGCAGTTTATTTATTGTAGTCCGGTTAGCCGGGGGGCGTGTCAGAAGGGTGTGGGGGAGGATTGAATGTTAACCATGTGATGCTGCTCTCCTCCAATCAGAATCGCTGCCCTCCGGGTCCATCTGTCAGAAGGATGAGTTCCAGTGCTCCAGCGGTCGCTGCGTCAGCTCCTCTCTGCGCTGCAACTACTTCAACGACTGTGAGGACTACGGCTCTGACGAGGTCAACTGCAGCAAGAAAGGTCTGTCTGGCTGTTGTTATGTAGCGGATCCAGACCATGTTCAGGTCTCTGATCCGGTCGGGAGCGGAAATAACTATATACGTTGTGTTGTAGTCACTGGTTTGTAGTCAGGAAATAACTATATACGTCATGTTGTAGTCACTGGTTTGTAGTCAGGAAATAACTATATACGTCATGTTGTAGTCACTGGTTTGTAGTCAGGAAATAACTTTACGTCATGTTGCTGTGTCAAGTATTGCTGTGTTCTCTCTGTCGCCCCCTGTAGGCACGGTGCTGAACGACTGCCACAGCAACAGGACATGTTTCATAGTGTTGCTGTGTTCTCTCTGTCGCCCCCTGTAGGCACGGTGCTGAACGACTGCCACAGCAACAGGACATGTTTCATAGTGTTGCTGTGTTCTCTCTGTCGCCCCCTGTAGGCACGGTGCTGAACGACTGCCACAGCAACAGGACATGTTTCATAGTGTTGCTGTGTTCTCTCTGTCGCCCCCTGTAGGCACGGTGCTGAACGACTGTCACAGCAACAGGACGGTGTGCGGGGACGGTGACGAGGGTCACTGCGTGGTCAACGGCAGCGACTCCTTCTGCTCCTGCAGGCCTGGCTTCCAGGTCAGAGGTCACAACAGATGTGAAGGTAAGCCTGGCTTCCAGGTCAGAGGTCACAACAGATGTGAAGGTAAGCCTGGCTTCCAGGTCAGAGGTCACAACAGATGTGAAGGTAAGCCTGGCTTCCAGGTCAGAGGTCACAACAGATGTGAAGGTAAGCCTGGCTTCCAGGTCAGAGGTCACAACAGATGTGAAGGTAAGCCTGGCTTCCAGGTCAGAGGTCACAACAGATGTGAAGGTAAGCCTGGCTTCCAGGTCAGAGGTCACAACAGATGTGAAGGTAAGCCTGGCTTCCAGGTCAGAGGTCACAACAGATGTGAAGGTAAGCCTGGCTTCCAGGTCAGAGGTCACAACAGATGTGAAGGTAAGCCTGGCTTCCAGGTCAGAGGTCACAACAGATGTGAAGGTAAGCCTGGCTTCCAGGTCAGAGGTCACAACAGATGTGAAGGTAAGCCTGGCTTCCAGGTCAGAGGTCACAACAGATGTGAAGGTAAGCCTGGCTTCCAGGTCAGAGGTCACAACAGATGTGAAGGTAAGCCTGGCTTCCAGGTCAGAGGTCACAACAGATGTGAAGGTAAGCCTGGCTTCCAGGTCAGAGGTCACAACAGATGTGAAGGTAAGCCTGGCTTCCAGGTCAGAGGTCACAACAGAGGTGAAGGTAAGCCTGGCTTCCAGGTCAGAGGTCACAACAGATGTGAAGGTAAGCCTGGCTTCCAGGTCAGAGGTCACAACAGAGGTGAAGGTAAGCCTGGCTTCCAGGTCAGAGGTCACAACAGATGTGAAGGTAAGCCTGGCTTCCAGGTCAGAGGTCACAACAGATGTGAAGGTAAGCCTGGCTTCCAGGTCAGAGGTCACAACAGATGTGAAGGTAAGCCTGGCTTCCAGGTCAGAGGTCACAACAGATGTGAAGGTAAGCCTGGCTTCCAGGTCAGAGGTCACAACAGATGTGAAGGTAAGCCTGGCTTCCAGGTCAGAGGTCACAACAGATGTGAAGGTAAGCCTGGCTTCCAGGTCAGAGGTCACAACAGATGTGAAGGTAAGCCTGGCTTCCAGGTCAGAGGTCACAACAGATGTGAAGGTAAGCCTGGCTTCCAGGTCAGAGGTCACAACAGAGGTGAAGGTAAGCCTGGCTTCCAGGTCAGAGGTCACAACAGATGTGAAGGTAAGCCTGGCTTCCAGGTCAGAGGTCACAACAGAGGTGAAGGTAAGCCTGGCTTCCAGGTCAGAGGTCACAACAGATGTGAAGGTAAGCCTGGCTTCCAGGTCAGAGGTCACAACAGATGTGAAGGTAAGCCTGGCTTCCAGGTCAGAGGTCACAACAGATGTGAAGGTAAGCCTGGCTTCCAGGTCAGAGGTCACAACAGATGTGAAGGTAAGCCTGGCTTCCAGGTCAGAGGTCACAACAGATGTGAAGGTAAGCCTGGCTTCCAGGTCAGAGGTCACAACAGATGTGAAGGTAAGCCTGGCTTCCAGGTCAGAGGTCACAACAGAGGTGAAGGTAAGCCTGGCTTCCAGGTCAGAGGTCACAACAGAGGTGAAGGTAAGCCTGGCTTCCAGGTCAGAGGTCACAACAGATGTGAAGGTAAGCCTGGCTTCCAGGTCAGAGGTCACAACAGATGTGAAGGTAAGCCTGGCGTCCAGGTCAGAGGTCACAACAGATGTGAAGGTAAGCCTGGCTTCCAGGTCAGAGGTCACAACAGAGGTGAAGGTAAGCCTGGCTTCCAGGTCAGAGGTCACAACAGAGGTGAAGGTAAGCCTGGCGTCCAGGTCAGAGGTCACAACAGATGTGAAGGTAAGCCTGGCTTCCAGGTCAGAGGTCACAACAGATGTGAAGGTAAGCCTGGCGTCCAGGTCAGAGGTCACAACAGAGGTGAAGGTAAGCCTGGCTTCCAGGTCAGAGGTCACAACAGATGTGAAGGTAAGCCTGGCTTCCAGGTCAGAGGTCACAACAGATGTGAAGGTAAGCCTGGCTTCCAGGTCAGAGGTCACAACAGATGTGAAGGTAAGCCTGGCTTCCAGGTCAGAGGTCACAACAGATGTGAAGGTAAGCCTGGCTTCCAGGTCAGAGGTCACAACAGATGTGAAGGTAAGCCTGGCGTCCAGGTCAGAGGTCACAACAGAGGTGAAGGTAAGCCTGGCTTCCAGGTCAGAGGTCACAACAGATGTGAAGGTAAGCCTGGCTTCCAGGTCAGAGGTCACAACAGATGTGAAGGTAAGCCTGGCTTCCAGGTCAGAGGTCACAACAGATGTGAAGGTAAGCCTGGCTTCCAGGTCAGAGGTCACAACAGATGTGAAGGTAAGCCTGGCTTCCAGGTCAGAGGTCACAACAGATGTGAAGGTAAGCCTGGCTTCCAGGTCAGAGGTGAAGGTCCTGGTCTGGATGAAGGTCCTTTCAGAAGAGCAGCGATCAATGCGCCTAGTAATTCATTTTCAAAAAAGATAATCTAAAAATGATCAAAGATAATCTAAAAAATCACACCCTTGTGAACTGAGTGGTGTAAGGTCTTATATAGACTGCTCAACTGTGGTCTGACGTAATGTCTGACGTAATGAAATCACACCCATGTGAACTGGGTGACCATAGCAACCATGCTCATTTTTTGGTACGAACAGACACGTAAGCTAACAAAGCTGAAATCACTCCCGGGTGAACTGGGTGACCATAGCAACCATGCTCATTTTTTGGTACGAACAGACACGTAAGCTAACAAAGCTGAAATCACTCCCGGGTGAACTGGGTGACCATAGCAACCATGATCATTCTTTGGTACAAACAGACACGTAAACTAACAAAGCGGAGTGGTTTACACCACTCAAAAATAACTATCCATCTAAAAAAGATCAAAACTGCGTTTTTTTTTGTACGCGCGGAGAAGTCGAGGGGTGACAACGCAAGCGTATTTATGTGCGCGCGGGTGTGTGTGATAATGTGATTGTGTTATGATGTAATGCTGCAGTTCGTTCGGTGGGACGTACTGTGTTCCTAACGTTCTCCTCTGGTCTTGTGCTTTTGGGTTGCCAGATAAAGACGAGTGCAAGCAGTTCGGCGTGTGTTCTCACATCTGCAACAACACCAAGGGCTCGCACAAGTGCAGCTGCCACAAGTACTTCACCAGGATCAACGACACCTGCAAGGCTGACAGTGAGTATCTAGTTAAACATGGCAACCGCTCAGGATCAACGACACCTGCAAGGCTGACAGTGAGTATCTAGTTAAACATGGCAACCGCTCAGGATCAACGACACCTGCAAGGCTGACAGTGAGTATCTAGTTAAACATGGCAACCGCTCAGGATCAACGACACCTGCAAGGCTGACAGTGAGTATCTAGTTAAACATGGCAACCGCTCAGGATCAACGACACCTGTAAGGCTGACAGTGAGTATCTAGTTAAACATGGCAACCGCTCAGGATCAACGACACCTGCAAGGCTGACAGTGAGTATCTAGTTAAACATGGCAACCGCCCAGGATCAACGACACCTGCAAGGCTGACAGTGAGTATCTAGTTAAACATGGCAACCGCTCAGGATCAACGACACCTGCAAGGCTGACAGTGAGTATCTAGTTAAACATGGCAACCGCTCAGGATCAACGACACCTGTAAGGCTGACAGTGAGTATCTAGTTAAACATGGCAACCGCTCAGGATCAACGACACCTGTAAGGCTGACAGTGAGTATCTAGTTAAACATGGCAACCGCTCAGGATCAACGACACCTGTAAGGCTGACAGTGAGTATCTAGTTAAACATGGCAACCGCTCAGGATCAACGACACCTGCAAGGCTGACAGTGAGTATCTAGTTAAACATGGCAACCGCTCAGGATCAACGACACCTGTAAGGCTGACAGTGAGTATCTAGTTAAACATGGCAACCGCTCAGGATCAACCACACCTTTAGTCTTAGTTTTAGTCATCGTGGCTTAGTTTTCATTTAGTGAAAAAAGGTAGTTGACGAACATTTTTCGTCATAGTTTTAGTCGACGAAAACAACACTGGTACAAAATAGTATGTGTAGCTACTTTCAGAGGTCTGAGGCTACAGTTCACACAAATCAGTCAAAATGAAATCACCCTGGGCATTCTCAAATCAATGATTTAGCGAGGGTGAGGGAGACATGGTTATGATGGGTAAAAAACACACAATTATAAGTAACCGCTAGGAAGATAATCAATAGTTGCAGCCCAGTTATACTTTAAGCATGTGTTTTCAGTATGAATTTCCGTCTAATATGGTATTCAATCATATCAATCAATCAATCAATCAATCCCCAGCGCTGAGGCAGGTTCTCTACATCGCCGACGACAACGAGATCCGCAGCCTGGACCCGGGCGTGCCCAGCTGGCGCTACGAGCAGATCTTCCAGGGCGACGCCAACGTGCGCATCGACGCCATGGACGTGCACGTGAAGACGGGCCGCGTCTACTGGACCAACTGGCACACGGGACGCGTGTCCTCCTACGATCTGCCCGCCTCCGCAGGCTCCGCCTCCTCGCCAAACAACGACAACAACAACCGCCATCGGCGCCAGAGCGACACGCGGGGGGTCACCGACCTGGAGGTGTGTGTGTGTGTGTGTGTGTGTGTGTGTGTGTGTGTGTGTGTGTGTGTGTGTGTGTGTGTGTGTGTGTGTGTGTGTGTGTGTGTGTGTGTGTGTGTGTGTGTGTGTGTGTGTGTGTGTGTGTGTGTGTGAGTGTGTGTTTGTTCAGATCCCTGGCCTGAAGACGTTTTAAGTGTGTGTGTTGTGTTCAGATCCCTGGCCTGAAGATGTTTTAAGTGTGTGTGTGTGTGTGTTGTGTTTCAGATCCCTGGCCTGAAGATGTTTTAAGTGTGTGTGTGTGTGTGTGTTGTGTTTCAGATCCCTGGCCTGAAGATGTTTTAAGTGTGTGTGTTGTGTTTCAGATCCCTGGCCTGAAGATGTTTTAAGTGTGTGTGTGTGTGTGTGTTGTGTTTCAGATCCCTGGCCTGAAGATGTTTTAAGTGTGTGTGTTGTGTTCAGATCCCTGGCCTGAAGATGTTTTAAGTGTGTGTGTGTTGTGTTCAGATCCCTGGTCTGAAGATGCCGCGGGGCATCGCCGTGGACTGGGTGGCCGCGAACTTGTACTGGACGGACTCGGGCCGGGACGTCATCGAGGTGGCACAGCTGAGCGGAGGACGCCACCGCAAGACGCTCATCTCCGGCATGATCGACGAGCCCTACGCCATCGTGGTGGACCCCCAGAGAGGGTGAGTAGTAAAGGCTCTACTACGGTAACAGGGACCCCCAGGGAGAGAGGGTGAGAGGGGTAGTACGATAACGATAGCTCTACGATAACAGGGCTAGGCCCGCATCTTCAAAATGGCCGCGGCCACTGTCCCACTTTGACTGTTGTGCTAACAAGAGGCAGCTACCGATGCGATCCGATCAAAACATGGATTCAACTTTAATCCATCCATTTATTCTTTAATCATTAAAGAATAAAACCCTGGAAAACATAGGCTACGGTTCTGGCAGACTGCACGACTAATTTAATCCTACGGTTACTACGGTTCTGGCGTGCTCCGTGTTAAGCAATATTCCACGAGAGGGTGTGCGTTACCGTCATTAATGGAATGTCTGTGTTGCTGCAGGAACGAGACGATAGGCCAGTTCTGTAAGGCAGCGCAGGCATGCCATTAATGACAGTAACGCACAACCTTGAGTGTTAAATATTCCGATTATACAACAGTTCCCCTTAAAAAATTATAATTATAAAAACAAACAAACAAAAAAAACATACGCAACTGTGGCCCCTAGGGATTATTTGGTTAAAAAAGACAGCATTACAACTCTGAAACAGTTGGTACAACTCTGAAACACTACCTCCCCCGTTGGTACAACTCTGAAACACTACCACCCCCCATTTAAAAATGTACATACATTCAATCCCATTTAAGAATGCCTAAACACTGTTTTGTGCCTAACAGTAACAGTAAGAGGACAGCAGAGGGCGCTTTGAGGCTTTGTGAGTTTGTTACATGTGGTTTCTTGCACATGTTAAACCGGAAGTTGTAGTATTCAGATCAGATCAGTGCAGTACAGACTGAATGTAAACTGATGTGTGATCTAAATCTGTTTCACAGGTAAGAGCTGCTATAATGACCAAAGAGTACATTTCCAAGTGTGCATGAATGGGGATCGGAATGGGCAGATGGGGCAGAGATGAGTTCAGTATGAGATGAGTGTTTTATGATGAGTGAGTTGTGATTATCCTGGTGTTTAGCATTAGCACTTAGCAGGCTAACACTGCAACACAGCAGCCATGTTGATTCAGTTTGGACTGTGATATTTCTGTCAATCACCAACATAATGTTTGCAGTTGGTAACAGAGTTTTGGAGTATTTTATGATTATTTGGAGATGTTGAAAGTATTAATGTCTGTTTATGGCAGATTTGCATTATTCTCTAAGAGTGTGTTCTTGGGAGCTAATGTTAGAGCTAACCAACATAAGAAGTGCTATTTACTAAGATTGCTGCTGAAGCTGTGTTATGTACTGTATGTTAAAACACATTTTGTGCCCAAAACGTCTGTGGACGTCCTGGGTATTACCGCACGTGCATAGCCCAAGATGTCTGTGGACGTCTTTGAAAAAAAGACGTCGAAAAAAAAAAATCAAAACACTTTTTTAACACGTGGTGCCAAAGTTTTTGTTTTCGCCATTGAGAATGCATTTGGCGTTTAAATTAAATAACTCAGAAACTATAAAACATTTCAAAGTAAAAAGTTCCAGCATGTGTCTCCACAGTCAGCTGAATTATAAAAAATGTGAATGGATTTTCTAGGTGAAAGTGATTTTGGGCAGTTTTGCGTGGGCTCTCAATGTGTTAAACTGAAGGTTTTGGCACTTAAGGTATTATGTTTATTGCAACAGTGTTTATTGAAAATACTGTGTTCAAGGACGTTGTAGTATTCAGATCAGATCAGTGCAGTACAGACTGAATGAGACACTGAATGTAAACTGATGTGTGATCTAAATCTGTTTCACAGATTCCCCTATCCTGAAAACTAACTGTGTAACACAACAACTAAATGTCAAGATATTCGATAAAAAACCCCCCAAAAAAACATGTTTTTTGAATCACAGTAGTAGCCACTACGGCTAGATTGACGAGACTGGCGAGATTCCCGGGATGTTTAAAAATAATAAAAATCAATGCAAAGAATTACTGGGAGTGACGTCAGGAATTTGGAACCCAAATAGTGAATCCGAAAGAATAGTGTTTTGATGCAGCAGCAATTCATTGTTTGATACTGTTGGTTGTTCCTATAGGAAGAGGTACTGATACTGTTATATTTCTATAGGAAGATGTACTGGGCCGACTGGGGCAACCATCCCAAGATAGAGACTGCAGCCATGGATGGAACCATGAGAGAGACTCTGGTGGAGGACAATATCCAGTGGCCGACCGGTAAGGACGCTACGCTAAGCTACGCACGCACGCACGCACGCACGCACGCACGCACGCACGCACGCACGCACGCACGCACGCACGCACGCACGCACAATGCCTTCTAAATCAGTTAGTTCTCACACATTCAAGGTTAAAAAATAAATGTTGAATAGCAGATGTACAAGCTGGATTGTTTTCTTGTGTTGTGGACCCCCTCAAAAACGACACGCTGCATCTCAAGGGGCGTGTCCTCAAGGGGCGTGTCCTCCAGGGAAATGTCAGATAAATACAAAATGTTACGCATTAATGTGATATGAGTCTTATGGAGATGAACTCTGTGTGCGTGCGTGCGTGCGTGCGTGCGTGCGTGCGTGCGTGCGTGCGTGCGTGTGTGCGTGTGCGTCCTCAGGTCTGGCGGTGGACTACTTCAACGAGCGTCTCTACTGGGCCGACGCCAAGCTGTCTCTGATTGGCAGCGTCCGACTGAACGGCAGCGACGCCCTGATTGCTGTTAACAGCATCGACCACAGTAAATACATTTATTACATTTATTTAACTGTTAGCAGCATCGACCACAGTAAATACATTTATTACATTTATTTAACTGTAGGCAGCATCGGCCACAGTAAATACATTTATTACATTTATTTAACTGTTAACAGCATCGACCACAGTAAATACATTTATTACATTTATTTAACTGTAGGCAGCATCGACCACAGTAAATACATGTATTACATTTATTTAACTGTTAACAGCATCGACCACAGTTGAGTTATGATCATAATGTTATGTTTATTTAACACTACTTTTGCCGGGGAATATTTCGGAAAAAAGGCTCTAGAGTGCCCAGCAGATGAGGCAGCTTTTACACTGAAAAGCCTCGCTCTCCATTTCCCCCCCAAAACCGGGAGGTATAACCTTCCATTACTACCTTGCGCTGCCTCGTCTGATTTCTCTTTAGAAGCGTGAATATTCCAAGTTCTGTCGGCCCGTGAACAAGGAAGTGAACGGCTGCGCGCATGTACAAATCATGTCCCGGAACGCTGAACAAGGCGTTGATGTGGGTTGATGTGCCTGGGACGTGTATACACACGTCTTTAGGTCCTTTTTAATTAAAACGAGATCACTGTAATACATTTTTTGACAGCTCCCGTTGCTAGGCAACGCCTTGTTCAGTGCTAACTAACTCCCGCTCAGAGTTAACTAAAGTTGTGACTCTCATAACGTACCGTTCTTTCAGACCTCCACCACCCGTTCAGCATCGACGTGTTCGAGGACTACATCTACGGCGTCACGTACCACAACAACTACGTGTTCCGCGTCAACAAGTTCGGCCGCGGCGCGTCGGAGAGCCTGACCACGGCCATGAACCACGCCACGGACATCGTGCTGTACCACCGCTACAAGCAGCCAGAGAGTGAGTTATAAACACTACACACTACACACTACACACTCCACACTACACACTACACACTACACACTCCACACTCCACACTACACACTACACACTACACACTCCACACTACACACTCCACACTACACACTACACACTCCACACTACACACTACACACTCCACACTACACACTACACACTACACACTCCACACTCCACACTACACACTCCACACTACACACTCCACACTCCACACTACACACTCCACACTACACACTCCACACTCCACACTACACACTACACACTCCACACTCCACACTACACACTCCACACTCCACACTACACACTACACACTACACACTCCACACTACACACTACACACTACACACTCCACACTACACACTACACACTCCACACTCCACACTCCACACTACACACTACACACTCCACACTACACACTCCACACTACACACTACACACTCCACACTACACACTCCACACTACACACTCCACACTCCACACTACACACTACACACTCCACACTCCACACTACACACTCCACACTCCACACTCCACACTACACACTACACACTACACACTCCACACTACACACTCCACACTACACACTCCACACTACACACTACACACTACACACTACATACTACACACTACACAACAACTCTACCAGCGCTACAAGCAGCCCGAGAGTGAGTTATAAACACTACACACTACACACTACACACTCCACACTACACACTACACACTCCACACTCCACACTACACACTACACACTCCACACTACACACTCCACACTACACACTACACAACAACTCTACCAGCGCTACAAGCAGCCCGAGAGTGAGTTATAAACACTACACACTCCACACTACACACTACACACTACACACTCCACACTACACACTACACACTACACACTCCACACTACACACTACACACTACACACTACACACTACACACTACACACTACACACTACACACTACACACTACACACTCCACAACAACTCTACCAGCGCTACAAGCAGCCCGAGAGTGAGTTGACCATTCTGAACGGGGAACCCCTTTTGGTGTTTTAAGGATTATTTTAAACTTCATCTATTGAAAAATAGCAGATCTACAAGCTCATAGCGTGGCACCTTGTAGGTCTGCTATTTTTGAAAAATCGTGAAAATGTGGTGCAAATCTTTGAATATTATTTCAGAGCGAACGTTTTTAACTCAAATCTTTGCTTCTGCATGGGGGGGAGGTCCCTGGATCAATATATTTTCAGATGGGGGTCGGCGGCCAATTACATATCATTTTTGGGGTCCTTGACATGAAAATGTTTGAGAACGACTGACATATAGAAACATGGGTTTTTCAGAAAACTGTCATGATTTAGAAGACATTTGTAGAATCGTCCTCTCTCTCTCTCTCTCTCTCTCTCTCTCTCTCTCTCCCCCCCAGTGGCCAACCCATGTGACAGGAAGAAGTGTGAGTGGCTGTGTCTGCTGAGCCCCAGCGGTCCGGTGTGTACCTGTCCCAACGGACGCACTCTGGACAACGGGACGTGTGTGGAGCTGCCCACCCCCACCCTGTCCCCCGTCTGTGAGTAGCACGCACGCACACACGCACACACACACACACGCACGCACGCACGCACACACGCACACAAAGCTCACATTTCAATTACAGTATATTTCAATTCAATTTCAATTGAAAGGGCTTAATTGGCACTTGATAATTGAGAAAACATTTACATTGCCAAAGCAAAAATGTGGAACAATTACAATCAAAACAATAATGTACATTTAAAGTCAGAATCTTCAATAAATCAATTTCTATGTACCAAGGTCACTCGAAGCAGTACACACAACGGTCTTTAGGGTGGTTGTGTTCCATTTGATATCCTTCTCCTATCACGGCAGCTCATGAAGCTCTTGCTTCTGTGTTTGCACATTGTTGTAATTCGCCCAGCAATTTGCAGCAGTTTAAACGTAAACAATAGTTTATTGTCATTAGTCATGTTTTCAAAATCTCTGTGGGTGATTGTAATGCACATGTTCTTGGGTGTTTATGCTGAATCAACACTGGAAGCAATTTAGCTGAATACAGCATGCTGTGTCAGCAATAATAATAATAATACAGGGCCCTCGCTGACGATCTGGTTGCTCTACTCGCATATTATTTGTGCTCCTCCCCATCCTCCCCCTCGGAAGGCAGCATTCAGGAGAATTGCTTTTGTTCTGAAGTCTCCTGAACTTGAACACAGTATTTTGCATTGAACAAATTTGTGTATAAATCCATGTCGTTACACCTGCATCTCTACTAGCTAAAGAGTGCTGGGGTTGCGCCCCGAAAATAGCTGATCTACAAGCTCTCAGCGTGTCGCAGTGCGACGCGTTGTGAGCTTGTAGATCTGCTATTTTTGTCAAAAAGTGCCCTCTTGATGGGATTTCAGCCCCTGCCCCTCTGACACTCTCTGCACGTCCCTCAAAGTCAAAGTCATACAATTTGTCACACACGTCACCGCAGTGAAATTTGTTCTCTGCCTTTGACACATCTCTTGGAGCGGTGAGCTACAGCCAAGGAGCGGTGAGCTGCAGCCGTGCCACGCTCGGGAATCATTTGATTAGTAGATTTGACCCCCAATCCAACCCATTGATGCTGAGTGCCAGGCAGGGAGGCATTGGGTCCCATTTTTACAGTCTTTGGTATGACCCGGCCGGGGATCGAACCCCGACCTCCCAGTTTCTCTAACCACAAGGCCACTGAGCTGGTCCCTGGGTGTAGCAGCCGGCCGGTCCGATGATGTTTAACCTGGACGATGTTATGTTCTGCTGTCCCGTCCCACAGCGCCCCCCAGTGGCCCCTGCACCGTGCGCTGTCTGAACGGCGGCAGCTGTTTCCTCAACGCTCGTAAGCAGCAGAAGTGTCGCTGCCAGCCCAACTACGCCGGAGACCTCTGTCAGACCGACCAGTGTAGAGACTACTGCCACAACGGAGGCATCTGCACAGCATCCCCTACAGGTAGGACACTGTAACTACACCTGCACAGCCTCCCCTACAGGTAGGACACTGTAACTACACCTGCACAGCCTCCCCTACAGGTAGGACACTGTAACTACACCTGCACAGCCTCCCCTACAGGTAGGACACTGTAACTACACCTGCACAGCCTCCCCTACAGGTAGGACACTGTAACTACACCTGCAGTGTGGTTGCCTATAGGCAATCAGACTATTGTTATTTGTTAACTCTATTCTGCCCTCCGATTGGCCAGCGATTCGGAACTCTTTCCCAAGGCATTTGTGCGCTTTGCCCTCGTCTGATTGGACGGTATACAGTGACATCATACCCAACACAACTCTTCAAATGGAACAATGTTCCAATAGAGCGTCGCAGTCGCATTCATTTAACCCCATAGACGTTTCAGAAAGTATTTATTTCACCCATTTTGACCTGAGATCAGATTCTATAAATGTCTTCTACATCCTGACAGTTTTTCTGAAAAAGCTATGTTTCTATGTCAGTCGTTCTTTGATTTTTCAAAAATAGCAGACCTACAAGCGCGCTACGAGCTTGTAGATCTGCTATTTTTCAATAGCTAAAGCATAACATAATGCTAACACCAAAAGGGGTTCCCGCCCAAAATGGGTTGAAGACCTGTAAGCCTCGGACAAAGACAACTCGGCTCCTGAACAAATCATGACAATAACCCCATGTTTTTGGGCCGAACAAATAATTAGAAAGAAGAACAAATAAGGACAAGGCACAACACCTTGTTTTTTTTAGTTTTTATTCTGCGACTGCGACGCACTATTGAGACAGGCAACCACCATTTGTCAGCCTTCTGATTGGTCCCTTGTTGTTCCACCCCCTGGTTCCGCCAGGAACAGAATATCAACACGAAGCAACTGAAAAACCTGTTATTTCAATGGTAGTGGGTGGAGAGAGAGGATTTTTGTCCAACCACAAAACGGCAACCAATGGGTGCGAAGAGGTAGCCTGGCTAATAAGCCAGACCGAATCAGCTGTTGGCAAAAAAAAAATTGCCTGCCGGCGGATTACGGTCTGGAGAGGCTCAATTGTACGCCCATTTCCTACACCAGAGAAATGGTGTGGCCAATCGGGACACGGTATGCAATATGGGCGGGCTTTGGTACAGTGACGTTCAATGCTTGAGACCTTTGACTGACAGTAGCTCTGACCAATTGCGTCAAAGAGAAAATGTTTGAACCCGCCCCCCCGGGAAACAAGTTCCATACACAGCATCTCCAGACTCAAATACCACACGTGTGATTTGAGTCTGGCTTATTAGCCAGGCTAGCGAAGAGGGGCGGAACCACGGGCGGGACTTGACAAAGGGTGACTTCTGCAGGATTGTCTGAGCTGATTCGTCTGTCTGTCTGTCTGTCTGTCTGTCTGTCTGTCTGTCTGTCTGTCTGTCTGTCCGCCCCCCCCCCCCCCAAGGCTCCCCCACCTGTCGGTGTCTCTCTGGCTTCACGGGGCCGACCTGCAACCTGCACACCTGTCAGGACTACTGCCAGAACGGAGGGAACTGCACGGTCAGCGCCGGGAACCAGCCCGTCTGCCGCTGCCCGCACGACTTCCTGGGAGACCAGTGTCAATACAGTGAGTTCCTCTTCCTGTTACACTTCCTGTTACACTTCCTGGCCTAACCCTGTGGAAAAAACCCATTTTTTGATTCATTGCGTCAATTACGTCAAGGGCCATATGAATCCATGGGGAAAAAATCGATAGAAAAACATCCATGGAATCCATAGAAAAAAATCCATGGATTCAAAAAAATCCATAATAAAAAAACAATGATAAAAATCCATGAACCCATGGAAAAAAAATCCATGGGAAAAAAAATCACACATTATTTCTAATTAGTGTGGTTGCCCTAACAGGGCAACCAGACTATTGTAATCGTAACACTTTATTAGTGTGGTTGCCCTAACAGGGCAACCAGACTATTGTAATCGTAACACTTTATTATTCTTTCTATAGTAACCCTAAATTTCAAACTACTACTCCTCCCACAGTTTTGACTGTACGCACTTGAGCCATATGTCAAATTGACCGGAAAAATCGGGAATCGATAGCTTGTATTTTGTTAAGAGAAATGTTGTATAGTTTAATTGATATGAATTTATTAGTGATTTAAATTTCCCCATTGACATGAATGGGAAAGTGCGAAAAATAACATTCAAGTATTTTTTCCTCAGAGACTGTAAGGGCTATAGTTACAAAACTTGGAGGGGAGGTTCATAATAATTACTAAAATTAATTAACTTATAATATTATCGGTCGGCCTCATGGTGGCGCTATAACAGCCCACTTTACGTTTTGGCTTATAACTCTTGAACCGTAGGTCGTACAATCAAAATAATTTTTTCCCTGGATTCCTTGGGTCATGACGCATCTCCCCATATAGGCCACGCCCATTTGCGTCATGATAGATTTTCCGCCATTTTGAATTTTCTCCAAAACACACTTTTGGCTCCTCCTCCTACATATGTCGTCCAAATCTCACAAAAATCGGCACACATGATCTCGGGACCCATCCGATTAAAACACCAACTGCAGAATTTTGGTAGTGCGTATCGTTCGGCCGTAATCGTCGTCCGGAGTTAGTGGGAGGGGCCTATATCACAAAAAATGCCATAAATCACGAACGAAATGTCCGATCCATCCCAAATTTGAATCACATGTCGCGGGTGGTTCAATCAACCAAGTACCAAAAGCAATTCTATTTTCATTCATAGGGGGCGCCGCAAATGCGAGAAATGTAACCGTTTGTCGCAAAAACATGATTTTTGGGGGGATAAATCCCCTCCGAATTACTTACGCATGATCGCAGGGGTGACGCGACATTGCAATTGGCTGGCAATATCAGTGGGAGGGGCATATGTAAGCCACTGCGGCAACCACACTTTGCAATTTTTTAAAATTGCGACCTTTCTAGTTTCTTTTTACTGGAGTAACCTTTTTTTTGACGCACTACTCCACCCACTGTTTTGACTGTACGCACTTGAGCCATATCTCAAATTGACCGGCTTCATCGGGAAGGATGTGCTTGTATTTTTTTAAGAGAAATGTTGTATAGTTTAATTGATATGAATTTATTAGTGAATAGAATTTCCCCATTGACATGAATGGGAAAATGCGATTATTCGCATTTTCTCACATTCAAGTATTTTTTCCTCAGAGACTGTAAGCACTATAGTTACAAAACTTGGAGGGTAGGTTCATAATAATTACTAAAATTAATCAACGTATAATGTTATCGGTCGGCCTCATGGTGGCGCTATAACAGCCCACTTTACGTTTTGGCTTATAACTCTTGAACCGTAGGTCGTAAAATCTAAATTATTATTTCCCTGGCTTCCTTGGGTCATGACGCATCTCCCCATATAGGCCACGCCCATTTGCGTCATGATAGATTTTCCGCCATTTTGAATTTTCTCCAAAACACACTTTTGGCTCCTCCTCCTACAGATTTTGTCCAAATCTCACAAAAATCAGCACACATGATCTCCGGACCCATCCGATTACAACACCAACTGCAGAATTTTGGTAGTGCGTGTCGTTCGGCCGTAATCGTCGTCCGAAGATAGTAGGAGGGGCCTATTTTACAAAAAATGCCATAAATCGCGAACAGAATGTCCCATCCATCCCAAATTGTAATCACATGTCGCGGGTGGTTCAATCAACCAAGTTCCAAAAGCAATTCTATTTTCATCCATAGGGGGCGCCGCAAATGCCAAAAAGTGTCACCGTATGGTGCAAAAACATTATTTTTGGGGGATAAATCCCCTCCGAATTACTTACACATGATCGCAGGGGTGACGTGACATTGTAATTGGCTGGCAATATCAGTGGGAGGGGCATATGTAAGCCACTGCGGCAACCACACTTTGCAATTTTTTAAAATTGCGACCTTTCTAGTTACACCTTATTACGTCTAATTAGGTGTACCGTAAATTGTGATGCGACCAAAATAGTTTGTATAGTAATACAAGCGTGTTTGTGTGCGTGTGTGCGTGTTAGGGGCAGCGGTGGTAGAACGGTTTGCGGAGCGGTCTTATATTATCGGAAGGTCGCCAGTTCGAATCCCCGGACCGGCACGTTAAAATTACCACCGCTGAAGTGCCCTTGAGCAAGGCATTGAACCCCTACCATGAAATGTTCTATGAGCAGGGTCTGGCTGTAAACAAGCATCTCGAGCTTAGTCCAATTCACCCTGGGTAAACAAAGAACTTTGCTTTGCTTTTCTTTCTGAGCAGGCAGCTGTGAGGGCCACTGCCACAACAAGGGGACGTGCCTCCAGAGCCCAGACGGCAGTAAGCAGTGCCGCTGCCCTCCTCAATACATGGGCAGCCGCTGCGAGGTGGACAAGTGTCACTACTGCCGCGACGGGAAGTGCATCCCCACCAACGTCTCTCCCACGGGGGAGGTCACCTGCATGTGAGTCTGAGCCCAGTGTTGGCTGGTTTTCACAGCAATTTGTTTTGATTTTAGTTTTAGTCACACGTCTTTGGAATATAGTTTTAATTTAGTTTTGGTCACATTTTAGTCACCTGGAATGCTTTAGTGTTAGTCTAGTTTTAGCCGACTAAATCTACAGTTGACTAAAATGTATTTTGGCGGGACTTGACTGGTTTTACAGTTGCGGAAAATAGCAGATCTACATGCTCACAACGTGTCGCAGCGCGGCGCGTTGTGAGCTTGTAGATCTGCTATTTTCTGCTATTGTCAGCATGCAACCAAGTGTAAAATGACTCATACTGGACCTCTTGTCCATATAGTCCCTTCCTAACATTTTAGTCTAGTTTTTATTTGTTGACGAAATTGTCAACACATTTAGTCTTGGTCGACAAAAACAACACTCATGTGAGTGCACAATGAAACGGCTGCATTTGTACTGTAGTACCTCTGCTGATCACCAGATGGGGCACTTTTCCTAACATTCCATGTGGTCTGAAAAAAACATTATGTGGAACCAGGGGCGCAATTGGGTGGGGGACGGGGGGGTCACGTCCCCTGCCAACGTCACATTGGTCCCCCCCAAATGAGTTGGGGGTCCCCTGCAACGTCACATGTCCCCCCCTGGCTCCAAAGTTATCTTAGGAGTAATACTTAATAAATCGTGCGTTCATAAACGCGATATATTTTGAAGGATGTATTTGGTCCACCCCCGTGTAAATACCAAAATGGTTTGGCCCGTTCTGCCTTTCTTCCGTTCGCCCGGCTGTTTGGAAGTTGTTACACCGCCATCAGTGACCCATTGTTCTTTGCACTCTGTGGTGATTGCGTAATGATTCTAATAATACAGGAACAGGATTCAATAGGTCACCACTTTTGGTGTCACGCACTGTTTTTGACTTGTTTACGCTTAACACGTGAGATGAATGGATCATATACTTTATCGTCTAGTACAGTGGTTGCCAAACTTTTTCGTGTCAAGGACCCCCAAATGGACACTTATTATCCCGCGGACCCCCATTTGAAGAGATATGCCAGGGACCCCATA
This sequence comes from Electrona antarctica, assembly GCF_951216825.1. NCBI lineage: Eukaryota > Metazoa > Chordata > Actinopteri > Myctophiformes > Myctophidae > Electrona > Electrona antarctica. The sequence goes on along the minus strand of NC_136802.1, from coordinate 2,103,323 downwards.
AGAGAAGATTTATACAGCTCTAGCAGTGATTCTCAACCCGTTTAATTTCAAGGACCCCCAGTTTGACGAGCAGTAATGCCGTTAGGCTACGGACATTCTGCCATTTCTACCTGTGGGACTCCAATTGATAATAATGTAAAATCAATGTTAATTTAACTCTGAGACTCAGTGTCCACATGACATGCCATAACTATCATGTAGCCATGGGTACCCCCTGGAACTCGCTCAAGGACCCCTGGGGGTCCCTGGACCCCACTTTGGGAATTATATTATTATTATTACACTATTTTTGGATTTATGGGGAAAGGAGGAGGTCGACGCGTTGCTAATAAAAGCTCCACAACTGTCAACACCACCGGTAAGCTTTTTTCTTCCTTTTCTCTCTCTGAGGTGCATGGGTTTTGCAGCACAAAACTAACTACACACAAACATGCGAACCCTCTCCGTTGGTGTTGTACATTTATAGGCTACTTTACAGATGGTTTGTGGCAGCGGTGGCCGAACGGATAGCGGAGCGGTCTTGATACCGGAAGGTCGCCAGTTCGAATCAGCGGTCCGACACGTTAAAATTACCACCGCTGAAGTGCCCTTGAACAAGGCATTGAACCACTACGATGAAATGTGTTCTATGAGCAGGGCCTGGCTGGAAACAAGTTCTTGAGCTTAGCCCAGATACCCTGGGTAAATATAGTAATCATTTCATTTCATGGTCAGTGAGTTTTGACCATGTTCGAGGCGCTGCTATTAATGTGGTTAAACTTTTACGTTTTGAGACACATGGGAGGAGGAGGAATCACAGCCAGCCGCCTAGCCAGGTAATTCATAATAATAATAATAATAACTGTGCCAAAACGCAGTTTTGTATGTGCATTGAGGCACTGGAACAACCTCTCTGTAGACCGACCCCAAACCCTAACCATAACCCCACGTTTTGGTGGTTTGACCCCCCCAGCCCCGCATCCCCCCCGGCCCCCCATCCCCCCCTCCCCTAGGGGGACGGGGGGGACGGATTTTTCGGCGGCGCCGTGAGAGTTGCGCCACTGTGTATATATGTAGTTAGTATGTGATTTTGATTGATTGATTGAAGAATTTATTAATAGTTTGCAGAATTACAGTACATTTCAAGCACAAACTCAATACAAAGGCTGTTAACTGTGAGTGGATGACCCACTTAAGCATTACACTTGTTTCCAATAGGGTCCACCATGTTCAAATCATCAAAACATTTAGAGACGTACAAATAGACACTTCTATAGACAGAACAGGAATTCATCATAAAGGAGGTAAAAAGGGAAAAGAAACATATACAGTGAGGGGAAAAAAGAGGTGGGCGGTGGGGGGGATTCACGTTCAGCTCCGTTCATTTGTTTGTTTTCCTTGGAGGAGCTGCGTTGGGTCCCCAAGTCGGCTCCGTGGCCGTACCTTGAGTTGGCTGTGTGGTCCCTAGGGGGACGGGGGGGACGGATTTTTCGGCGGCGCCGTGAGGCACGCACGCACGCACACACACACACACACACACACACACACACACACAAACACAGGTTTGTCTAACATGTGAACTGTCTCTGTGTCTCTCAACAGTTGCCCGAACGGCAGAGTGCAGCCCAGCTGTTACACGTGTGACTCTAACGAGTACTGTGCCAACGGACAGTGTTCTGTCAACCCCCTCACACAGCTCCCACAATGCAGGTAAAGTAAAAAGACATTATATATTTGCTACTGATGAGCACATTTTATATATATATATATATATATATATATATATATATATATCTCTCAGATTGGATGTATGTGTGTGTATATATTGTAATATGTCAGAGATGTTAGTAAAGTAATAATGATAAACAAGGGGCGGTAGCCTATATGGGGGCCATATGCATCAATGTGAGGTTTTGAACCACTTATGGTGTAAAACAATCGAAAACAATGGAGCTTGTTGCACAAAAACGAATTTCACCTGTAACACACCTGGCTGTAATCCTGTTCTGATTCTGTGTGTGTGTGTGTGTGTGTGTGCGTGTGCGTGTGCGCGCGTGCCTGTGTGCGTGTGCGTGTTCGGACAGGTGTTCGTCAGGGTGGGCGGGGCATCGCTGTGAAGTAGAGGCCACTCCCAGTGACCCCACAGGGTCAGGAGGACGTGAGTACAGTAACAATCACCTGATTCGAAGAATAGCAGATCTACAAGCTCGCACGAGCTTGTAGATCTAGTAGTTTTGGAAAAATTGTCACACGTCATCTCATTCTGGCCAATCACAATTTGCGTCCTCACTCTTGTCCCCAATGTTTGTGTTTACACACTTTTGTCTTTAATGTTTGTGTTTACACAGACCCTCAAAGCTGGACATAGGAGAGGCTAAAGGGGGAGGGGCTAAAGGGGGAGGGGCTAAAATGTAAAAAAAAAACATTTTTGGGTTCTAGTATTTATTGTCATGAATATCCTTAGGGACAATAAAGATTATTATTATTATTATTAGTAATAATAACCTTGGTATCCGTGTGTGTGCTTGCGTGTGTGCGTATGTGCGTATGTGCGTGCGTGTGCGTGTGTGCGTGCGTCCGTGTGCATGCGTGTAGACACTGCCTCCATAGTGATCCCGGTGCTCATCCTACTGCTGCTGGTTCTGTTGGCTGGAGGAGCGTTGTTCTGGTACCGCAAGAGGATGAGTGGGTGAGTCTACCAACACTGTGCGTGCGTGTGTGTGTGTGTGTGTGTGTGTGTGTGTGTGTGTGTGTGTGTGTGTGTGTGTGTGTGTGTGTGTGTGTGTGTGTGTGTGTGTGTGTGTGTGTGTGTGTGTGTGTGTGTGTGTGTGTGTGTGTGTGTGTGTGTGTGTGTGTGTGTGTGTGTGTGCGTGCGTGCGTGCGTGCGTGCGTGTGACTCTTTTTGATTCAGAGACAGTCATGGCAGCAAGAGAGGAGAAAAACTGATTTTTATTTTTATCCAAAATGAGTTGATAGCACAGGCAGACTCTTCACATACTAGAGCATGTCTGAAACTAGAAACGTCACAATTTTGGGAAAATTGCAAAGTGTGGTTGCCGCAATCGCTTACATAGGCCCCTCCCACTATTTTTGCTAGCCAATTACAATGTCACGCCACCCCTGCGATCATGTGGAAGTTATTCGGAGGGAAAAATCTTTTTTCTGCAACAAACGGCTACATTTCTGGCATTTGCGGCGCCCCCTATGGAGGAAAATGGAATTGCTTTTGGCTCTGGGTTGATTAACCCACCCGCGACACGTGATTCTAATTTGGGATGGCCCCTCCCACTAACTTCGGACGACAATAACGATACGGTCTCCCGACATTACGCTTGTGGTGTTTTAATCGGATCGGGTCAAACTGAACAACCAACATGTCAATTTGAAGCTGTGATTCCCTGCTTTCACATGACACAGTGATGAAAATAGGGTGCGTTTTGCGTCCCAAAACGCACTTTATAGTTATGGGACGCATTAAACCAAAAACCTCTGCATCCATAGGACGCAACTTTATCCTGGCTGCACTGAATACTATGGCACTCTCTCGGTCACACACTGTTCTACGTGGAAGTCTAGCACTCTTTCGGTCACACACTGTTCTACGTGGAAGTCTAGCACTCTTTCGGTCACACACTGTCCCCCCCCCCCCCCCCCCCCCCCCCCCCCCACACACACACACACACACAGAGAGAGAGAGAGAGACGACATGATGAGCCCTCGATCGTCTTAAACTTATTTCTTGGACCACTCTGGAATAATATTGATCGTTATACATATACAGGTCTGCTAGTACTAACCTTTTCATCTCAAATTGACCGGCCAAAATAAATCCACGACCGATTTTAGTGTGTTGCTCCGCTAGCTTGTCACTCCAACATGCTTTGAGCTCGGTGGATCCCCTATATACTCTTGGATGCGCTTTCAACGCAAATATGAATCAGCTGGTTAACGAGCCTTGTTGACCCTGACCCTGGTCCCTGATTTGACTTGACTTGGCAATCAACGGCACTATTAATGGCAGCTGTATACACGCTTCTCTTTTGTCTCTTGTCTTGTGTGTATGCGTGTGTACTGTGTAGGGCAGGCCATTCTTCCCTGTAGACAGGGACTCAAGTGACTTCTAAGTTCCAATTTTCCAAAGAAATAATTTTACATCCACAATGGCAAGCCTATTTTCCTTTTCTGCTAAGTACAATAATTGCAACTTTAAACAACTTTTGATTGGTATATTAATCTATGTTAAATCCACTGTTGCCCACTATTATTTCTTACTGAGTTGTGCTTGCTAATACTATTAGCCTACATAAAAACATATACTGTATAGGCCTATTTTATATTTTTATATATATATCTTTTTAATACAAAATAAAAAATGTTTTATTATTATTATTTTTGAGTGGTGCAACCACTCCCTTACGGAGCTATGTGTGTGTCTGGGTGTCTGGGTATGAGCACAAAAAGAGCATGGTTGTTTTTCACCATCTGTGCGCAACCTAACGCACACACAAACACGCACGTACAGTACAGTACAGTAGAGGGTACAGTAGAGGGACCGCCACACGGTAACTCTGTCATTTCTCAACCGTTTCGGACGCGGCGCGGCGCGGCACGCCGGAACCGGCCCGGCCCCCTGGGGCCCCCCCTCACGGAGTTGCACCACTCACTTCACACAGGTGTGATTTTTTTTGGGACTCATAAGAATTTTTTGGGACTCATTTGAATGACCACCTGTGCATCCCGGGACCCATTACATCACTGATGACATGAAAAAAACTAAAATATTCGATGACTTCTCCTCGGTCAGAAGCGGTCACATAACCGTCTGCTCTTTCCTCCATATAACCGTCTCTCCTCAGGTCTAGCGGCCGGCCCTGCTCCAGACACTCGCGGTAACGGTTGACAGGGCAACGCATTCACCTATACATCCTCTCCTCTCCTCTCCTCTCCTCTCCTCTCCTCTCCTCTCCTCTCCTCTCCTCTCCAGTATAAATTAATTCCTCTCCTCTCCTCTCCTCTCCTCCCCTCCCGGCCCTGCTCCAGACACTCGCGGTAACGGTTGCTAGGGCAACGCAGTCACCTCCCCTCCTCTCCCCTCCCCTCCCCTCCCCTCCCCTCCTCTCCTCTTCCCCTCCCCTCCTCTCCTCTCCTCTCTCAGTCATGAGTCTTGGTTGTGGTGTGGTATTTATTTATATATATAGTCCTGTGGTCAATGTTGCTCCGCCCCCTCATTGAGCCGTGGCTCCGCCTACCCCTCAGAGCGCGCTCTGTCCCTTTGTCGTATTGTCGCAACACTGCCGTAAATTCTCACATTTTCACCGAGTGTTGCGGCCATACAGCAAAGAATAAAGGATATTATTGCGCTCCTAGCTTTGAGTTATGTACACTTTAGTCTGACGCAGATTAACCCATTTTGGTGTTTTAAACATTATGTTATAATTTTGCTATTGAAAAATAGCAGATCTACGAGCTCATAGCGCGCCACTCGCTACGAGCTTGTAGGTCTGCCATTTTTGATAAATCGTGAAAATGTATTTCACGAGTGAACGTTTTCAACTCAAATCTTTGCTTCTGGGAGGAGGTCCCTGGAACGACATATTTTCAGATGGTGGTCGGCAGCCAATTACATATAGTTTCTGGGGTCCTTGACATGAAATGTTGAGCACCACTGAATAACATAGGTACTGGTATTTCAGAAAACTGTCAGGATTTAGACTTTTTTTTTAAATTTCGACGTCAGGCCTAAATGGGTTAAAGGGGAAAACCACCCATTTTCAACATTTTACTATGTCATTAATGTACCTCAGAGCTGTTGTGTGGAAATAATAAAAAAGTCCCCCCATGTTGTGTTTCAATAGAACTGTAATTATGAAAAAAATCATTAACATGGTGAAACACATCTTGATGACATCATCAAGATGTGTTTCACCATGTTAATGATTTTTTTCAGACCTCTAGTTCTTGGAAACACAGCATGGTGGAACTTTTTTATTATTTCCACACAACAGCTCTGAGGTACATTAATGACATAGTAAAATGTTGAAAATGAGTGGAATGCCCCTTTAAAAGAGCCCTGTGTGTCAGCGTGTCACACCACACCAATGCAACTCAGTGAGTTGCATTGCGGTTTGGGCATTTAAGACATACTCATCATTGTGCTGTATTGTGTGTCTGTGGTTTGTGTCAGTAGTGTCTGTCAGATAGAGCTGTGATTTTCAACCCTTTTCATTTTTAAGGTCCATTATTTATTCGGCATTTGAGCCACGGAACCACCGTTTGATGACAATTAGCCTCTCAGACCCAAAACTAAAGAATATGTTGTTGTCGTTCGATCACAATAACAATTATTCTCCAATCATGTAGACTTCTTGTAAATTAAGTAATGCAGATGAGAGCATAAAATGAAACCAAATGGACCCGTACGGGTCCATTTGTTTTAATTTTATGCTCTCAAGAGTTAAAGATCTATAAGGGTCCATTTGGTTACCAACTCTCCTACATTTAGCTCGGGACCACCTGGAACCCCCTCAAGGACCACATGGTGGTCCCCGGACCACTGGTTGAGAACCACTGCTGTAGAGGGACAGACACTGCGACAGCATTCTTCTTCAAGAGGCTAACATGTCAGGGGCACGGTGGCACAGTCGGTAGTGCTGTCGCCTCACAGCTAGAAGGTCCTGGGTTCGATTCCCGCTGGGGACACTGTGGGTGCTGGCGGCGTGTCTCCTCCTCCGCGTCATCGGTGCCCATACCCGAGGCGGGGTTGGCGAAAGGGCCTTTCTGTGCGGAGTTTGCATGTTCTCCCCGTGTCCCCTAGGTACCCTCACAAAAACATGCAGTAATCCTGGTCTCTAAAACTACCTCCCCCTGGCCAGCCGGGGCGCCTGATGGAGGGGAAAGGAACTGGTTGGAATAACGTGTTCCTTCCAGGCGCTACGTCCAACCAGGGAAACTCCCCCCTGTCAGGTGTAAAGGAGCAACTTGGACACTCAGGCATGAAGGAAGCATGAGTTCAAGTTCGTTGCTCTCCCCATGTCCCCCATATATGGGGACTAGGTTGGCGGAGGGTGTGTAGAGCCCAGGATCACATTAGATCATTGACACAGGGGTGAAAAATGGGTTACAAAATCGTGGGATAAAAAATAAAAAAAAAGAAGCTAACATGTAACGTAAAAAAAACCTAAATAAGTAAATGTCTAGCAGAGATTATAGAGACAGGTCAAGAGACAGTTCAGTGCAACGGTTCCCAGGGATTATAGAGACAGGTCAAGAGACATCGTTAGTGCAACGGTTCCCAGGGATTATAGAGACAGGTCAAGAGACATCGCAGTGCAACGGTTCCCCAGAGATTATAGAGACAGGTCAAGAGACATCGTTAGTGCAACGGTTCCCAGAGATTATAGAGACAGGTCAAGAGACATCGCAGTGCAACGGTTCCCAGAGATTATAGAGACAGGTCAAGAGACATCGCAGTGCAACGGTTCCCAGAGATTATAGAGACAGGTCAAGAGACAGTTCAGTGCAACGGTTCCCAGAGATTATAGAGACAGGTCAAGAGACAGCGTAGTGCAACCGTTCCCAGAGATTATAGAGACAGGTCAAGAGACATCGCAGTGCAACGGTTCCCAGAGATTATAGAGACAGGTCAAGAGACATCGCAGTGCAACGGTTCCTCAGAGATTATAGAGACCGGTCAAGAGACATCGCAGTGCAACGGTTCCTCAGAGATTATAGAGACAGGTCAAGAGACATCGCAGTGCAACAGTTCCTCAGAGATTATAGAGACCGGTCAAGAGACAGCGTAGTGCAACAGTTCCTCAGAGATTATAGAGACCGGTCAAGAGACATCGTTAGTGCAACGGTTCCCAGAGATTATAGAGACCGGTCAAGAGACATCGTTAGTGCAACGGTTCCCTAGCCTGGTATCCAGCCTGCTTCGCTACGTTCGGCGGATTTTTTTTTCTCTCTTCGCTTATCAGTCTGGAAAGCCTCCCATTGGGAGGTTTTGCAGAACTACACTAGAACTACATATGTTACGTAGTCAACGTCGTTGCTGATTGGATGTTGTTCCAACGAATGAGAGTAGCGTTAGGCAACCTACGTCATCAGCCAGCGCCACCCTCCATGCTTATAGGCTTATAGCTGCGCTTTGCTATGACGTCTCACTGGTGCTTTGTCCCGCCCCGCACCACAGACCAATCAGAAGCCACGTTAGGTTTCGAAGCTTTTGGCATGTCCCGCCTCCCTTGGAGATAGGAGGCTTTCCAGACTGATAAGCGAAGAGAGAAAAAAAAATCCGCCGAACGTAGCGAAGCAGGCTGGATACCAGGCTAACGGTTCCCAGAGATTATAGAGACCGGTCAAGAGACATCGCAGTGCAACGGTTCCCAGAGATTATAGAGACAGGTCAAGAGACATCGCAGTGCAACGGTGATGGATTTATAATTAAGATAAAACCATTTAGTTGCATATAAAATGCAAAAGGGACAATTAATGTTTCACCAAGGATAGAAAAGGACTGTATACTACTGAATTACTGAGCTACGCAGAGCTATAACTATAAAATACTTCTAAGAAAGTATTTAAAGAGTACTGATGAATACTCAGCACCACAACAGGCCGAGAGCCTATGACCAAGTTATCAATTAGTTTTAACAGGATTACTTTAAGCAGGAAATACTCTTTTAGAAAAATACCTTGTACCCAATTAAAAGATGAAACCACCAGGAAGAAGGATTGTCCAGTCAGCAGTATATGATTAATGTCTATTCATTTTCAGATCAGAGAGACAGGACAGATCCCCACACAGCCAAATAACAAAAAACTCTCCCCTGTACCACCAAAAGGGCACAGGGTAGTCTCTCTCCCGGACACATCATGTGCCAGGCATTAATACTGTAGATCACGTCAGTTGTTGATAAACTTTCATTGGGTGAATACACAGTTAATTTCCGCAATGCCACGCTGATTGGACCAGCACATAGATGATGGGACTGATATTGGGACAGCTTCCTTAATTCCGTCATTGATGCCATAGACCGGGAAAGCACAGAGGCTGGCGTTGCTATGGCAACCTGAAGATAACATTCTTCCCGGCTAGCTGTGAACTCTTACCAGAGAGAAATGCTCTCTCACTCACTAGGCCTCAAGGCCACACTGATATCGAAGCAGCTGCATGTAAACTAAATCAAAACAGCACACTACAGTATGGTGACTTTTGGTGGCTACAGGCAGACAGTAAATCTTAACTTGGCGTCAGGCAACCCAGAGTAAGCAGGCCGTAGGCTGATGATAAAACTGATGGTCAAAGGGCAAGATGACAAAATATGAACACTTGACACATGTCCACAAAAATACCAAAGTAGCAGATCTACCAGATCCATCAACTCCATCACGTTTTGTGGATGAAGTGTCAAATGTGATCAATAATCAATAATCAATCTTCAGGGAATTAAATTAAATTAATATAAGGGTCAATAGGGAGATGAGAGATAAAATTCACTCTATATTAAGGATCAGGAGGGGAATAGAACCAGAATGGAAACAGTGGAACCAGGAACAATGAAAAATAAAAAATAGTTTTGACTTAAGACTAGGCAAACAATCACTCCTTATTTAGATGGTACTATGGGAGAGAGACAGAATGACTTTTCTCTCTCGATGTCTTCGGTCTTCGGGGTTCTCAAAGAACTCAGCAATGTTGCAGCGTTCCTACGCCGTCGAAAGTGTCAGAGTTTGACAATGTTCTTAGTAGCTCATCAGAGCAGACACTGGATGGTCTTCTTTTGGCTCGTTGTCGGAGCCGAATCTTCGCCCCGCCCCCCAGGATGGGTGACATAACAGGTGACCCATAGGTGACAATCTCAGCCTATACTTTCTCATTGACAGATACTTGATCTCTGTGATTCAAACGGGAGAAAACGGCCGGAGATGCCCCTAACAGTTCTTATACCAAGCAGAGCTTGGAAAGGGGGACAGGGTAATTGATGATGTTGTGTCGCTTCCTGGCGAGTCCATTAGTACCATGAAGGCCAAATATAGAATCAAGTCTATTCAGGGGAGGATATATGCCTAATCAAGTCAAACTCAAGGTGATGAAAACAAAATAATAAAATGAAATGAAAGGGGAAGATGTCCCTATTCTAAATATCAATGTAAGGTCAAGGGGTGGTTTGGGGATAATAAAGGTTAAATGTTTACAATGGAGGGATATTCCAAATTCAGAGGTAAAATATGAATCAAATTTAAAATAATAAAAATATGATGAGGTGGGATAATGAATCCTAATGGAAGGAAATTTAGATTGTCCAAAGATGGGATAATTCAGTTTACATAATCTATATAATGAAGCAGATCTGGGATCTGGAAAATGAATAGTCAAAATACCATATTAATCAATTGAGGGGAGAAGGAATGATCAAATGAATCCTAATACTAGGTAGGGAGGGGTAACAGCGTTTTAGCAAAATACAGTGTCTTAGAAAAGAAAAACATAAAACAATTATGTGTATGGTGAAACATGAGTGGAATTCTAATTTGTTCCCGATGGGAAATCTATGGGCAGATGGGCAGATGGCCTACTGTTCTGGGAGGTCGGGCCTAATACTGTCTCTGAGTGGTTCGGGGTCTAGGGGCCAAACCCTAATAAACAAAGGGAAAGGAATCTCGAGGTCGACAACACCATTCCTTCACTCTATTCTCCATCACTTTTGTTGACCTATAGATTCCTCTATCCTGGGTTTGTTCCCACCCACGAAACCACCAGAAATCCGTATCTGTGAGATAAAAACAGAAAGAGAAAAACAAACTGGTGAATGAAATGAAACAACAATACTTATAAACAATTCATCAACAGGGTAAACATCCACAGGGTATAGTTTAAATTTTTTTTAAAATGACTGTTCTACCAACCGCGCATGTTACACAGCTATGGTGAAAGTAGGGCGTGTAGGTAGACAGGGAGACAGAGAAAGATAGAGACCCAGCATTCTACGTACGCATTTACACAGTTGTAAAATGGGAGGTTACGTAGAGACAGGTAGAGAGAGAAAGATATCAGTGATTAATCCGTTAACACAGGAAACACAGCTTGATGATGACAGAATAAACGCACAAGTCTATTTTGCCCTGTATTTGCACTGGACTTTAAGACTATCATGCATAATATGGCATGGCATTGCAAACACGGACAGAAATAAACAAAATTTAGGTCATCACTCCTAAAAAAACACATGTATGCTAATGTACTTATCAAATACGCTATTAATGACGTAGCTAATGTCACGTATAAGACGCCAAAAAAGAAATTGTGAGATCACAAGTTCTACCTGTAGGAGCCTATAGTTACTCGTTCCAGGCAGAGAAGAATAGAGTAGAGTACAAATAAAAATAAAATAATATGTATTATAATAATAGGGAATAAAATGTCTTGGGAAAGAATGGTTGACACCACTCAAAATAAATAAATGAAATGAAATAATAACAAAATAATAAATGAATGAAATCAATAAGGGGATTGGTTGAAATCAATAATAAATTGTCATGATAATGGGCATTTAAATGTTGAAGGGGACCTATCTAAAATTGAAAAACCATGGCACAGCCACTAGGCAATTATAAAGTGTATGAAATGATGATAAATGGCGGGACACGGAGCCTGACAGATAAATAAATCAATAGTAAATAGTCGTCACGCATCCCTAATATTATCACTAATCATTAGAATGGAGGCTATACGCAAGTACCCGTACTGTCACACTCTAAAAAAAAAAAAAAAAAAACAATCAAATGGTGTTTCACCCACACACATATACACATGAACACGGACAAACACATATGCACGCACACACGCACCCTGTGCGTAATTGTCTCAGCTACTGACACACGCACGAACGCATGCACACACATAGACAAGGGCAACATATCCGCCCACAGGACAAACGTACTCACTCAGTCACTCTAAATACAAATAAAATTATGTACAATATAAATAGGTGACATTGAACGAATGGCACGCTACACACACACCCACATCATTCAACTATTAGGCCTAAAAGAAGAATAACTGTTCTACGGGACAACATACATCCATCCAAACACAAGACAGTGATATACACACCTACGCACGAACACGCACGCAGACAGACAGAGAGGAGAGAAGGAGAGAGACAGCTAGATGGAGCCATGCGTTCTAACACGCACGCACACGCACGAAGGAGAGCCTGTTGCTCTCCTCCCTAAATTCCTTAGATAAGGAGCCTACACACTCTAAAAACAATGTAAAAAGGGGTGATAAAAAATAATCATGTGTAATGTAATGGTGAAAGGGCTCACAGACCTTTTATGGTATAAAAAGAACCTACTCTACTCTCGCACCCTGGCCGAGGTTTGAGAGAAAGAAGACTATAAAAGAAGTAACATCTATGGATTCCTACAGCGATATATCACAAGGGGGGATAAGACAAATGATAACCGCATGTAGGAAGGCAAACATATTATAAAAAGATAAGAATTCGAAGCAGATAGATAAAATAAAGGATTAGGACGTAGCGCCCGCGTAGCGCTACCTCCTGAACATTAAAAGTGGAGAAAAGTAATGTGACTGAGACATGTTCAGGGATTAAGTCCCAGACATGAATGTACGGCAATAAATTATAATAACAGTATAATCTAAAAAAAGTTACAGAAAGGTAAGTTACTTAACTTGAGAAAGGCAAGCTGGGAGAATCACGTAGGCAGACCGGACCCAGACAGAGGGCACCGAAGCGGAGAGGAACCGTCGTTCGGACAGACGACAGGAGGGGTCTGTGGAGGACCGGCCAAGGCAAGCTGTATAACTCATGCTTCGTTCGTTCGTCCACAGATCCGCGGCTTGTATGTTCCCAAAAATGGGGAGGATCGGTTCCAGAACTGAACATGCGTCGACAAAAGCACTGCTCCAAAAATATGACTATGGACTTTGTTCTTCCGGCAGAAGAAAAAAAAATGAAAATGGGGGGATGGTTCCTTTTTGTCGGAGGTGCTAATTAAATAAATTAGACTTATACTCAGAAAAAAGACGGTTCGAAATGGACCAATTTGATGGATTTATAATTAAGATAAAACCATTTAGTTGCATATAAAATGCAAAAGGGACAATTAATGTTTCACCAAGGATAGAAAAGGACTGTATACTACTGAATTACTGAGCTACGCAGAGCTATAACTATAAAATACTTCTAAGAAAGTATTTAAAGAGTACTGATGAATACTCAGCACCACAACAGGCCGAGAGCCTATGACCAAGTTATCAATTAGTTTTAACAGGATTACTTTAAGCAGGAAATACTCTTTTAGAAAAATACCTTGTACCCAATTAAAAGATGAAACCACCAGGAAGAAGGATTGTCCAGTCAGCAGTATATGATTAATGTCTATTCATTTTCAGATCAGAGAGACAGGACAGATCCCCACACAGCCAAATAACAAAAAACTCTCCCCTGTACCACCAAAAGGGCACAGGGTAGTCTCTCTCCCGGACACATCATGTGCCAGGCATTAATACTGTAGATCACGTCAGTTGTTGATAAACTTTCATTGGGTGAATACACAGTTAATTTCCGCAATGCCACGCTGGCACTAGGTGTCGAACGCTGATTGGACCAGCACATAGATGATGGGACTGATATTGGGACAGCTTCCTTAATTCCGTCATTGATGCCATAGACCGGGAAAGCACAGAGGCTGGCGTTGCTATGGCAACCTGAAGATAACATTCTTCCCGGCTAGCTGTGAACTCTTACCAGAGAGAAATGCTCTCTCACTCACTAGGCCTCAAGGCCACACTGATATCGAAGCAGCTGCATGTAAACTAAATCAAAACAGCACACTACAGTATGGTGACTTTTGGTGGCTACAGGCAGACAGTAAATCTTAACTTGGCGTCAGGCAACCCAGAGTAAGCAGGCCGTAGGCTGATGATAAAACTGATGGTCAAAGGGCAAGATGACAAAATATGAACACTTGACACATGTCCACAAAAATACCAAAGTAGCAGATCTACCAGATCCATCAAACGGTTCCCAGGGATTATAGAGACAGGTCAAGAGACATCGCAGTGCAACGGTTCCCAGAGATTATAGAGACAGGTCAAGAGACATCGTAGTGCAACGGTTCCTCAGAGATTATAGAGACAGGTCAAGAGACATCGTTAGTGCAACGGTTCCTCAGAGATTAGAGACAGGTCAAGAGACATCGCAGTGCAACGGTTCCCAGAGATTATAGAGACAGGTCAAGAGACATCGTAGTGCAACGGTTCCCAGAGATTATAGAGACAGGTCAAGAGACATCGTAGTGCAACGGTTCCCAGAGATTATAGAGACAGGTCAAGAGACATCGCAGTGCAACGGTTCCCAGAGATTATAGAGACAGGTCAAGAGACATCGTAGTGCAACGGTTCCCAAAGCTCTCAGGCTGCGTTTAGTTTGACTCGTCGGTCCCACAGATAAACACTGTGAACATATAGCTGATGCGAGGAGGCGTTGTGAGCTTGTAGATCGGCTATTTTCACAACGTGTGCTTCGATCTTTCTCATGTAATAGTTGACAATTTGGTCAATTTGGTATTAAAAAAAGGTCTCCTGGAAAAAAGTAATTAAATTGTCACTATAGAAATGTGCAGATACCATGTATGTACAGTATGAATATACACGTATATAATATTGTTGCTGTCCAGAGGAAACCTCATAACTCCATTTTTGAGGTTTTTGATTGTATTCCATAAATCAGTGCTATTGAACACCCGTTACGTCCGTGTGCTGTTTAGAAAATATTGAACCAATGGAAAGTAGTAAAAAACACATTGGACAAAACCTCTTAACTCCATTGGACCCTCAAACTGTCTGCTATAAAACAGCTAACTCCACCACCTCTCTCCTTCTCATGCAAGTAATTGACAATATCTAAAGTCACAACAGGAACTTTGATGAGGCAGTATTGCATCGTTTAAAAAAAATATAAGGTTTTATTAATTTCCTTAAAAACGTATATTTTTTAATTTCCTGAAAAATGAACATTTTGGAGTTATGAGGTTTCCTCCAGACTGTTTACTGTTGGATGGGAAAACAATATTGCACATTAACCCATTCTGGGCGGGAACCCCTTTTGGTGTTAGCATTATGTTATGCTTTAGCTATTGAAAAATAGCAGATCTACAAGCTCATAGCGCGCCACCGAGTGGCGCGCTACGAGCTCGTAGGTCTGCTATTTTTGAAAAATCGAAGAACGACTGACATAGAAACATAGCTTTTTCAGAAAACTGTCAGGATGTAGAAGACATTTTTAGAATCTGATCTCAAGTCAAAATGGGTTAAGCTAACCATATCTGGGGACGCCCCCAACAAAATAATAATAATTACCCCCCCCCCCCCCAGTAGATGCAGTAGATGAATGCTGTTTTTTTATTGTAAATATATATAATATATATTTTGTAGGTTGGCTGTGCTGTTGTTCTATGGATGGTGGTGTTGACAGTAATGTGATGCTTGCCCCTCCCTTGTGACGTGACCATGCTATTTATTCGCTTCATATAATATATATATATATACGCTCCTTAAAGATCTGCTTTGTGACTGTGCCGATGTTTCTTGCCCCCCCCCCCCCCCCCCTGTAGGGCCAAGGGCTTCCAGCACCAGAGGATGACCAACGGGGCGATGAACGTAGAGATCGGTAACCCCGCCTACAAGATCTACGAGGGAGAGACGGAGGACGACGCCGGAGAGCTGCTGGACGCAGACTTCACGTTAGACCCCGACAAGGTGAGGAAAGAGTTAACAGACTTCACGTTAAACCTCCGACAAGGTGAGGAAAGAGTTAAAAGGTCTTAAAGACGTAGTGATATGAAGAACACGTTTTTCATACTTTAAGAGCATATCCGTAAAACTATGGTGAAGTATATACTGTATGTCATTGTGTACTTAAAGGTATATTCAGTGATTTCACTTATTTCAAATATCACTTATTTTTTCTAACTTTTTGGATAATCCTCCCTACTATAAAGTGTGCTGACCATATAAGGAGTTCCTCCCTGTCCCCAGTGAGCCCCTGGGGTAAAAAAAAACCCTAGTTTCGGTTTGGGCTTTGGGTGGCAAATCCTTCATCCAATCAGGATGAGAGGAGCCTTCCTCCAATCATGATCGAGTGGGGCGGGCCTTGGTGCACATGCTGTTGGTCTGTTGTACTTCCCCCACTGTAGAGCGTGTGCATGTGCACATCTTGTTACCGTTTTTTTTCCAAATCACTGAATGCTCCTTTAAATGGGTTACTGTAGCGCCATCTATGGGTGTATTATGATCAAATTTGCATGGCTTATGCAGAAGCCCTTGGTGCAAGAACAAAGACATTTTCATTGAAATTGGACAAGTAGTTTGTAAATAGTCATGCATTTACTTACACATCATACACTCCTGGACCAAATTTGGTGTAAATCGGCCTGGCAGATTTGAAGAAATTATGTTGACAAATACAGAAATACACAAAATATTGCTATACATTGCCATGTATTGCCATGGTGATAAAATATAGTTGGGGCGGAAATAAAAAATGTAAACCGTTTTTATTGTGTCCTCTAGGGTCCATAGAACAGAAAAAATCACACCCGTGTGAACTGAGTGGTGTAAGGTATTATATAGCCTGATCAGCTGTGGTCTGACGTAATGTCTGACGTAATGAAATCAGCATCAACCAATCAGCATCAACCATGCTCATTTTTTGCTACGAACAGACGCGTAGACTAACAAATCACACCCGTGTGAACTGGGTGACCATAGCAACCATGCTCATTTTTTGGTACGAACAGACAGACACGTAAACTAACAAAGCCAGTTGTAGGAGTGGTTTACACCACTCAAAAACATGGTTTACAAGAATCTTCACGAAACGTTCACTAAACTGGATTCTGCTACATAACTGCATACACTAAATACTGGCAATTTCATCAACAAATGAAAACTAGACAGAAATGTTCTAGGGATGGAGAAGAGATCTAGTTGGTTTGGTTGCGCTTGGGTGGGTGTTGGGCTCTGAAAATAGTTAATCTACAAGGTCACCTTGGGTGGGTGTTGGGCTCTGAAAATAGTTCATCTACAAGGTCACCTTGGGTGGGTGTTGGGCTCTGAAAATAGTTCATCTACAAGGTCACCTTGGGTGGGTGTTGGGCTCTGAAAATAGTTCATCTACAAGGTCACCTTGGGTGGGTGTTGGGCTCTGAAAATAGTTAATCTACAAGGTCACCTTGGGTGGGTGTTGGGCTCTGAAAATAGTTAATCTACAAGGTCACCTTGGGTGGGTGTTGGGCTCTGAAAATAGTTCATCTACAAGGTCACCTTGGGTGGGTGTTGGGCTCTGAAAATAGTTCATCTACAAGGTCACCTTGGGTGGGTGTTGGGCTCTGAAAATAGTTCATCTACAAGGTCACCTTGGGTGGGTGTTGGGCTCTGAAAATAGTTCATCTACAAGGTCACCTTGGGTGGGTGTTGGGCTCTGAAAATAGTTCATCTACAAGGTCACCTTGGGTGGGTGTTGGGCTCTGAAAATAGTTCATCTACAAGGTCACCTTGGGTGGGTGTTGGGCTCTGAAAATAGTTCATCTACAAGGTCACCTTGGGTGGGTGTTGGGCTCTGAAAATAGTTCATCTACAAGGTCACCTTGGGTGGGTGTTGGGCTCTGAAAATAGTTAATCTACAAGGTCACCTTGGGTGGGTGTTGGGCTCTGAAAATAGTTCATCTACAAGGTCACCTTGGGTGGGTGTTGGGCTCTGAAAATAGTTCATCTACAAGGTCACCTTGGGTGGGTGTTGGGCTCTGAAAATAGTTCATCTACAAGGTCACCTTGGGTGGGTGTTGGGCTCTGAAAATAGTTCATCTACAAGGTCAGCGCGCGTCATAGTGCCACGCGTTGTGAGCTTGTGGATTCTTCGAAAACTATTTGTCATACCAAATCAAAGGTTTTAGAAAGAGTGATCATTCAAGGCCACACATAATAGTCCGGAAGCACTTTGCGAGCAGTGGAGGCGAGACATCACAGGTGTCGAGTTGACTATTCAAAATCCTAAAAGAAAATGGCTCGCCCATTGTATCTCCTTCAAATATGTTCCAATTTCAATGAGTGATATATCATATGAAAGCTTACATTCAGTCAGTTCTCCATCAGATACAGGGGGGCCCAGCTATGGAACACCTATACAGCAATCTCATCGAATTCTACTTCATTGAATAATTTCAAACATAAGTTTAGGACCCACTTAATTGACCAGATTACTTAATTATATTTCTTTGTATCATCTCTTCTTTTCTCTAATCATGTAGATAACCTATAATTCTAATCATGTTCTTGTTGTTTTTTTTGTTTTGTTTTGTTCTTGTTTTATATACTGCAATTATGTCTTCTGGATGTTCTATATCTCTTGTACAATGTTTCATTTTTGATTTACAGGTAGAGCCTCTATAAGCCCCTTGGGCTTTTTTGCCTCAGCCTAGCACTTTACCCCTCTTATATTTATATGTTCACTGTGTTAATAAATAAATACAAAAATACAAATACAAATTATGTACTTCAATAATATGTAAGAAACAAAACAATGACCAATGCCCCCATGCAGCACAAAGCACTGTAGCCAGTCACAAATTTGTGATGATGTTTTTAGCCCAAGGAGTGTTTTTTCGTGCAAAACTAACGCTCTCCTCTCCTCTCCCCCTCTCTCCCTCCCCCCTCTCCCCCTTCCCCAGCCCACCAACTTCACCAACCCAGTGTACGCCACCCTGTACATGGGAGGTCAGAACAGCCGAAACTCGCTGGCCAGCACCGACGAGAAGAAGGAGCTTCTGTCGCAGGGAGACGAGGAGCCACTGGTGGACCCCCTGCCCTAGGACACTGTCTGTCCCTATTGGCCCCCCCAGGGGGTCCGTGGACCCCCTGACCTTAGAAGACTGTCCCATTCGGGCCCGGAGGGGGTGGCGTCCGACCGGGTCACTCTACGACCCCCCCCCCACCGCAGCCTCTCCCTCAAACACACGTTCCCAACTCTTGTTGCCTTTAAATGAAACGAAAAAGACAAAATAGAGAGAGAGAGAAAACAAATCTTAAAGAAAGGAAACAAAGCCGCGCGAGCACTGTATAAAATGTACAAACAAAATGAAGGACTACTTTTGTATGTGATTTGCAGTATTATATTTTGTTCCTTTTGAGATTTTCCTCTGGTCAAACGAAAAGAGAGAAAAACAAAAAGAATAACATTTTCTATGAGAGATTTTTAATTTCCACTTGTCCTCTTCCCCCCTTTGACCTAAATACCTTGTCCTCTTCCCCCCTTTGACCTAAATAGCCACTACCTCTCTGTGCAAAACATGAAATGGAAAACGAGAAAATTTTGAAGAAACCAGATGTTAAATCATCAGAGCAATTTTAATTTTTTTATTTTTGTAATGAATTGTATAGAGAAAAGACAAAAACATTGTTCCATTTCACCAGTGCCAACTGTTTGTTGTTTGAGACTTTGAGCGGGGAAGGTAATACTCAAAGTTTTATAGATATATATATATATATATATATATATATATATATATATAAAAAAAACGGTACCAATGTTGTCTTGATGACAGTTTGGTTGTGTGAGGCAGATTTATTATTGCACAGTTTGTGTACAGCAGCAAGTGTTACAATGTCAATACCTGGCTGGCAACCACAGTATTTTCATAGTGTTAGAAGGACTTCTCCTTAGCGCTATGTTACTATAGCTCTGGTCTCTGGTCCATAGTGTTAACACTATGTTACTATAGCTCTGGTCTCTGGTCCATAGTGTTAACACTATGTTACTATAGCTCTGGTCTCTGGTCCATAGTGTTAACACTATGTTACTATAGCTCTGGTCTCTGGTCCATAGGGTTAACACTATGTTACTATAGCTCTGGTCTCTGGTCCATAGTGTTAACACTATGTTACTATAGCTCTGGTCTCTGGTCCATAGTGTTAACACTATGTTACTATAGCTCTGGTCTCTGGTCCATAGTGTTAACACTATGTTACTATAGCTCTGGTCTCTGGTCCATAGTGTTAACACTATGTTACTATAGCTCTGGTCTCTGGTCCATAGTGTTAACACTATGTTACTATAGCTCTGGTCTCTGGTCCATAGTGTTAACACTATGTTTACTTATAGCTCTGGTCCATAGTGTTAAGCCCAAACCACACCATAGTTGCAACTATACTTACGACAAAACTGTTTTAAGGCCAACCACACCAATATACTCCTTGACTTGCAAGGAGTTGCATTGGTGCTGTTGACCTTAAAACGGTTTCGTTGCAAGGAGTTGTAACTGTTGTGGTTCGGACTTCTACTTAACACTATGTTACTTTTAGCTCTGGTCCATAGCGTTAGAAGAACTTCTCCCTAACGCTATAAGTTCAGTGACAGCGTTGAGGAGAACTCCTTTTAAGTGACATAGCGTTGAGGAGAACTCCTTTTAAGTGACATAGCGTTGAGGAGAACTCCTTTTAAGTGACATAGCGTTGAGGAGAACTCCTTTTAAGTGACAGCGTTGAGGAGAACTCCTTTTAAGTGACAGCATTAAGGAGAACTCATTTTAACGGACCAGAGCTATAAGTACCATGGCGTTAGGGAGAAGTCCTTCTCCTTTTGGACCAGAGCTAGTATTTTTCCAGATAATTTCCTCACAGAACAATGTTCATGAAATGATTGTGTTTTCTTCCTTGCACAGAATCCTTGTTTTGTTTTGTTTTTGTACGGTGTGGCGTATGCACCGACGCCGTGAGATGTAAAGCAGGTCGATGTATGTTTGTAATGTTTGGCTTTTTGTCACATCCTAATGTGATGTTTTTAGGGAAAACTCCCTGTCCATTTTCAACCCTGATTGATCCCATTGTTCTGAGGAGATGATTGTTATCAAGTGGTATGAAGTGTATTTAAGGTCCAAAACATGCAGTAACCACTTCAGCCAATTGAAAATAATTTTAGACATTTTGAAAACTTGCGAAACGGCACATTTTGCACCAGGAGAGCTTTTACTTTTGGCACTTTGATGCTAATACTTTGGTTCTTTAACAAATTTGTAATTTTTTTATTCTGGACTTTCACCACCGATATTATCCTCTGTCTGCTGTGTATTTCTACGCACAATGTCGACAATGACGTCATCGAGCGTATATGGAATTTACGTGCGCAATATTTCACAGAGAAATACACAGAAGACATATAGGCGTATTTTATTTTTGTCACGTTATAATATCTATCTCGCATCAGACAGAAAAAAAAGAAGATAGATTTGCGTTGAAAATGGGGCTAAAAGTTTTCCCTTTTTAGGCTGTCGTTGAGAATTAATAGAATTATGGATGGAAGATGGAAGTATAGGAGAAAGTGAGTGAGGTGTAGAAAACCTTCCAGGCGGAGTGCTCTAGATGGGAGGTGCTATAGTGCTATAGGTGCTATAGTGCTATAGATGGGAGGTGGAATAATCACCTAAATTATATACGTTGTCGTAATACGGCCGTGCCGTATTCGTTTAACGAATAGAACTGATTTTCCAAGTTGAGGAGAAAAAAATAATCGATAAATCAGTCGGTTATTTCCGGTGAGTCGAGCTTAAAATCATATAGCCATAACAATCAAAAAGAACCTGGAATGGTTGTATGTATTTCCAGGTTTTTGTGGTGATAAATGAAGGACGAATGCTTCCGTACGGAGGGAAGTGGGCACTCTGTGATTAAGCCATTTTGGGCGGGAACCCCTTTTGGTGTTTTAAGCATTATTTTACACTTTAGCTATTGAAAAATAGCAGATCTACAAGCTCATGGCGCGGCACCGAGTGCCGCGCTATGAACTTGTAGTTCTGCTATTTTTGAAAAATCGTGAAAATGTGCCTCAAATCTTTGAATTTATATTATTACAGAGTTAACATTTTAACTCAAATCTTTGCTTCTGGGACAACATATTTACCTGGAACAACATATTTTCAGATGGGGCGGCGGAGGCATATTACATATAATTTGTGGGGTTCTTGACATGAAATATTGAGCACCACTGATACAGAAACATAAGGTTTTTCAGAAAACTGTCAGGATTTTGAAGACATCTTTTAAATTTCGACGTCAGGCCTAAATGGGTTAAGGTGCCCATTAATTGGGGCCACGGCAGGCCAGCACTAATAATAATAATACTAATAATAAATAATGTTGATGACAATAACAGGGACATAACCACAGATAGTTGGATGAAGTATCAGCGTCCTGAACAAGCCTTGAGTTGACTGTTAACAGGTCTTTCCTCCGTTTGGTCCCCATAGAGGAAACGCCACGGTTATGGCGACGGTGAAAGGAGAAAGGATCGAGTTGGGTCTTGTTGTTGTTGTTTGTTTGTTTTCGCCTTATATCATTTCCTCTGGGGTTTGATTTCTGTGAAGACTAGATAATGTACTGTCCGGTCTTGTCCCGTATAGGTGATATTTCTGCCTTTTTTTTTGCTTTCGTTTTTGTTTCATTTCATTTGAAAATGGAATGTCTCTCTGTGTGCTTTAGCAGTTTCTTGTTTTTGTAACGGCTCAATCTTAACCACTCAACGCCTGACTTCTCACTCCTCATCTGCACAGGCAAGGAGCGAGCGTTACCGCGCGGAAGAACTGTCCCGATACGGAGCGTCGGTCGGTCGTTGCGTTGCGACGTTACCTGAACCAATCAAATTACCAATAAATAGTAGCGTGTAGATCTCAACCAATGAAAGTCAATTAAAGTAAGGGGGGGGGGGGGGTCGGTCGAATATAGAAGGGGTTGACGACGGGAGGGGGGGGTCGGTCGAATATAGAAGGGGTGGACGACGGGGGGGGGGGGTCGGTCGAATATAGAAGGGGTGGACGACGGGGGGGGGGGGGGGGTCGGTCGAATATAGAAGGGGTGGACGACGGGGGGGGGGGGTCGGTCGAATATAGAAGGGGTGGGGGGGGGGGGGTCGGTCGAATATAGAAGGGGTGGACGATGGGGGGGGGGGGGGGGTCGGTCGAATATAGAAGGGGTGGACGACGGGGGGGGGGGGGGGGGGTCGGTCGAATATAGAAGGGGTGGACGACGGGGGGGGGGGGGGGGGGTCGGTCGAATATAGAAGGGGTGGACGACGGGGGGGGGGGGGGGGGGTCGGTCGAATATAGAAGGGGTGGACGACGTCGCTGCACGGCGCGTTGTCGCTCGCGGTACATCAGGACAGTCTTGTTGAAAAGCATTTATTTTAATAACGAGATTTCACCGTCCGCTCAATCGCTCGCTCACATCGCTGCAGGCAGTGCGTGGATGGGGTGTTAGACTTTGTCGCACGGCGGTGTCGCAAAGCGAACATTTTTTTTAAAACCTTTATTTAACCAGTAAAAAACCACATTGAGACTGAAGTCTGTTTGACACAGTGTGAACTGGCCCAGAGAAGAGGCAGCTCTGCCAGTAACAATAAAAACAGGACAAACATACAACGCTCATAAATACAGAACCCACTACCGAAGAAGATCAAAGGGAGAACAGGAACGTCTAGTAACGCAACCAATAAAGACTAACAAATACATACATAAAAACATAGCCAATCTAAAAGCCCTCAACGCGTCCCTTTGTTTTTGATGCGATGTGAGCTTGCAGATAAGCTATTATTTTTTTCCCGAGGACATTTTTGGACATAGGGACGTTGCCAGGTTGAAAGTAGTTAAGTAAATTTCTTAAGTCACCCCCCCCACCCTCCTTTGTGCCCTGCTGCTGCTAACGCTAATGCTAACCGTGTCTTTTAAGCCTCAGCCTCTCTGTCCCCAAAATGCTGCTTGGATCTGTCAGAAGGTGGTCAGCCATATCTTCAATGCATGTGAGGAGAAAGAACTAAAATAACAATCTTTAATGTAACTCTAGAATAACAACTCGATTTTTTTGTTTAAATTCTTTTATTTTTTGTGCTTATCTGTCTGCAAAAGTGTTTCTTTTTTTGGATCTATGTCGTTGTCATTTAATTGAGAGTACAATCATTTTACCCTAATGAACACAAATTTTGCAAAAATCATACATGTGTTTTTATTTTATTGTTTTTGATTAGTTCTTTTTTTGCATTTTATTTTTTAATGAAAAATGACACAGCTTTTATAGTACACAATGCATGGAGGCTCAGACTTTTTTTTTTTTAAGAGAATGTTTTAATTTTTTTGCTGGAGTATACTTTGCAAACTAAATAACATATTTGTTATAAATAAAAAATTTAAAACTGTACAGAAAACAAAGCACACAGGCTATCCATGTCTTCTTTTTATTGGTGGTCCCGTGCAGAGTAATCTAGTAAGAGAGTGGCGACACTAGTGTTGACTCCCGTTGTAACAATATAATGCGGAAGTGCTCATTCTATCTCAATGGGATAGTTCCAATGTTTGGAACTATAGCCCGTAGCACCCCGCTTTGTCTCAATGGGATAGTTCCAATGTGTGGAACTATAGCCCGTAGCACCCCGCTTTGTCTCAATGGGATAGTTCCAATGTTTGGAACTATAGCCCGTAGCACCCCGCTTTGTCTCAATGGGATAGTTCCAATGTGTGGAACTATAGCCCATAGCACCCTGCTTTGTCTCAATGGGATAGTTCCAATGTTTGGAACTATAGCCCGTAGCACCCCGCTTTGCGGCGAGATCAAAGCGCGTCGCCATTCTCTTACTATTCCACTCGGGTGGTCCCGTCCACTGGTGGTCTCCTGGGGAATTGCAGGTGTCACAGCATGGCTCTGTAATGTCCTGGTGTAGACATTATACACAAATGGCTGTTTTCCTCCCAAGGAGGGTTTTTTTGTGCAAAACTGATGCTTGGAATGGATTCAGAATCATGAAAACCCCCTAGTTTCATATGTCACATGCTACTTAAAGGGGCAGGACACCCCATATCACCTTTTCTAGGATTTTAACAAGTATAAATGTGTAACTTGTCATAGGGAGCAATGATATGATACAATTTCCTCATAGTCTTGTGGACTCAGAGCTTTCTGCTGTTTCTGTAGCTGTTTTGGTGTACTTCCGGTTTTTGGGTGGAAAATAAATCTTTGGCGCCACTCATTACATATTTTATCAGACCGTACGAGGGGTGCAGCGTGACGTAATCGTATTTGCCTTACGGGGCGGAGTCAGTCGAGTGAAACAGCGACAGAAAAGCTGTCCGCCTCAAAAATGCGACTTCTGAAATCAAAATGAAAACTAGGTATTGTAGGAAAAAATAAAATACAGATTCCGCAACTTCATGGTATATTTACCGCTAAATATTATAAGTAGTTTACAAACAAGCCGTCAGAGGTTTGAATCGAGGATCTACTTTTCTCCTCCCGTGTACGGCTCGCCCTGTCCGGCTACGAGCCGTCGCTCGTCACAGCAGCCTGGCTCCCTGCTTCCTGGTTTACCTGGCTGAACACAACAACACACTTTTCCTTAGCCCCATATGTGCCCTCTCCCTACGCTCATTCTGTAGCTCCGAGATGAGGTCACAGAAAGAAACCCCTCCCACCCCGTTCAGAAACGGCGCATGTTTCCACAATTCCCCATTGCTTACCCTTTTCTTAACAATGCACCAAAACATTGAAGTGACGTTCCGGGTTTACACTAATTTACCGTCAACAACGGAAAAGAAAATCCAACTAGCGATTTGAACCGAGCCTTTACGAAGCGAATTTTGTCAGTCGCTTCCATGTTTATCAAGGGATTGGTGCGTGTGCGCGGGCATGTCGAGTGAACTGAAGTCAGTTGGACATTTTCGACCAGGGGAGGCGCCGGGGAGGCGCTAAAGCTTTTCAACTTCCTTGAAAAACATGCTAAACAACCGCTGTAACGCTCGTGTAACCGTTTAAAGTTGGATTTTCTTTTCCGTTGTTGACGTTGAATTAGTGTAAACCCGGAACGTCACTTCAAGGTTTTGGTGCATTGTTAAGAAAAGGGTAAGCAATGGGGAATTGTGGAAACATGCGCCGTTTCTGAACGGGGTGGGAGGGGTTTCTTTCTGTGACCTCATCTCGGAGCTACAGAATGAGCGTAGGGAGAGGGCACATATGGGGCTAACTTTTCCTACCACTGGCGCGATGGGCCGTTCGTGTTCTTTCTTTGAATGCAAGGCCACCACGGGACTCCATGCCTTCCCCAAGAATCGTGATATAATCGTGTTGTGGTTGAGAGCGATGGGTCGGTCTGTGACCACCACCAACACCATGGGAATGTTCGCTTGTAACAAGCATTTCAGCGCCGAAAGTTACGAGAACTATGGAATATTCCAGATGGGGTTGATTGTCCAAAGTCAGCTACGAGTCAAAGCAGATGCTGTACCGAACGCTGCATATTTTGCCCTGCCTTCAAATTCAGTAAGTTAATTTTGTAACCTTCATTATTTGAGTTGGAGAATTATTTATCAGTAACGCCAACGATAAGTCATTTATGTGGCAGCGGTGGCCGAACGGATAGCGGCGCGGTCTAGATACCGGAAGGTTCCCAGTTCGAATCAGCCGTCCGACACGTTAAAATTACCACCGCTGAAGTGCCCTTGAACAAGGCATCAACCACTACGATGAAATGTGTTCTATGAGCAGGGCCTGGCTGGAAACAAGTTCTTGAGCTTAGCCCAGATACCCTGGGTAAATATAGATTTCATTTCATTTCATTTCCCCATAAAAAAATACACTACACACGTTGTGAGCTGTGCGGGGAACACACGCATGTGAGTTTAGAGACAGATGAAGCAGGGACCCCTTAGCTGAGAGAGAGATGAAGCAAGGACCCCTTAGCTGAGAGAGAAATGAAGCAGGGACCCCCTTGCTCAGAGAGAGAGATAGATGAAGCAGGGACCCCTTAGCTGAGACAGATGAAGCAGGGACCCCTTAGCAGAAAGAGACATGAAGCAGGGACCCCTTAGCTGAGACAGCCTGAGAGAGGCAAACGTTTTTTGTGCTGTGTAAATTCATGTTTATTTGTTTATTTACACATTATCCTTTCTATTAATATGTTGGATTCATATATCTTAGTCCTCAATATAGTAAACGTGACCCTGGGGTCTGTAGCCTACTTGTGATCTCCCCCTGCTCTACACAAACCTCTTTGCAGAAAATAGCTGATCTACAAGCTTATAACACGTTGCCAGAATAACCAGAATGGGTTACCATTGGCTGGGGTACCAAAACGTTCCTATCACAAAGATTTGGTGGCCTCCCAGTGGTAACTCTGAGAACCCCTATCTTGATTTGTCCTGAACCAATGCAAAATATGAGCATGAACAAACGTTTTTGTGAGCTGATTTATGTATTGTATCGTCTTGTCATGTTTTCTATCATTGTCAAAAGTGTCAGCTGATCAGGTATAATTGTATTTACAACAGCCTAAGGCATGCCAGGACATGGGGTGCAAGACAGAACCCACCACCAAGGAGGTTGGGTGCCAAACCTCTCCTAGCACTAGAGATATTGGTTTTCAACACCACAAGAAGCCAGAACGAAGAAGCAAGAGTGAGTTTCATATTGTACCCATACGATACCATATTCATGTTCAAACTAATGTCTTGATTTGTGTGTAATGCCCCTTTGTCTACTGTCATAGCTACTCAAGTCATCTTGCGTGTCAAGGAAAAAGCATCCAGCACTGATCCTGCAATAACACTTGTACAAGGTAGGGCTGGGCCATATCTATCTATCTAATAAATGCAAGTCTGTCTGTACGTCTGTGTGTAATCCACGTAACTCGAGAACCGTTTGCCCCACCGGCTTCAAATTCGACACACGCGTGCCACACCACCACAGGGGGTGCAGTGCCCGATGTCGAGTCGGTCGGACCCACGGTTGTCCAGAACCGCCCCAAAAAGGCCTCTGGCCGGGCTCTGGACAGGGCCCCTGCCCAGGGTCCATATATGGAGCTGGCCTGTTCTGACACCATGCTGACGTCTGCATATACTCCATATTTGGGTATGCCTGACAAATAACTCCATATATGGGCATAAAAGGGACACAGACATAATATCTGGGTGGGGCATGCATTTCCAACTTGCATAATTCGAAGTAGGCCAGTGCCCAACGGGCCTCGATATTATGGGCCACTGCTGTGTCTGTCTGTCTGTCTGCCTGCCTGCCTGTCTGTCTGTGTCTCTAATTTTAACTTCTGGGTCCAAAATGAACTGGAGATTATCTTTGTACCCTGGTGGTGTGCAGTTTTCATTTTTCATATACTGGTAAATATGAATGAAGGCAACGTTTCACTCTTTCTAATGTTGGACTTTAATCTTGTATTAGTTCTACCGCTGGCAGCCTCCACTCCAATTTCGACTCCAGCCTCCAGTTCCGACCTCTCTTCACTTGCCTCTCCTGCCAAAAGGCCAAGAACAGAGGACGACCCTGACTATCGGCTAGAGGAGACGGGCTCTTCAGCTTACAATGACAGGTAGGTCTCAATATTAGTAGTATAGTATCATTTCACTTTTCATGGAGCAATGACATGTTTTACTTGGGGGTCATCAATATGTCCATACACAGACAAATGTGTCCGTGCCATGGCAAGACTTCTTTGAAGAAATCTTTAGATTTATACACATTATAATGTTCTTATTTTGATCACAAGACTCAATTACTGAGTGTTCTCGGAATATGTATTTTGAGCAATTGTTTTCTAACTTTTTATTTGCAAGGACCCTCTTAATTCAGACCTGTAATAAAGCTAGCTCTTTATGTGTTTGTCCACTCATTTTGTATGTCCATGGCAAAATTAAAATTTTGACAATGTCCACCCCATGCCACCATGGCGATGACCCTAGCCGCAATTTGCAACTCTAGATTTATTTTATAATGGGATGAATCTAGAGTTGCAATACCCTCCATTGATTCCCCATTCATCCAATTTGCTTTTGCGACCTGCTTGTATTAAACGACCAACATTGCAGCTCTTAGGCCAAGCTTGAATAATCTGCCAAGCTTTTGTTTCATAAAAATCCACCGTAGACATGTTATGGGCTATTTTCTGTCAAGACATTATGTGCAAGTGTTGGAGTTTGGAAGCACTTGTCGAAGTCACTGAACGGCCCTGTGTACCACCTGTTTCGAATTTGCACATAATGCAGGAGGCAGCAGCGTTAATAAAAACGAGTGCTTCCAAACTCCAACACTTAGAAAAGAATCACCTGCACAGAATTTCTTGACAGAAAGTAGCTCATAACTTGTCTACGGTGGATTTTTATGAAACAAAAGCTTGGCAGATTGAAAGAGGATAATTCAAGCTTGGCCTAGAGCTGCAATGTTGGTGAGTCGTTTAATACAAGCAGGTCGCAAAAGCAAATTGGATGAATGGGGAGTCAATGGAGGGTATTGGATGAGTGGGGAGTCAATGGAGGGGATTGCAACTCTAGATTCATCCCATTATAAAAAAATCTAGAGTTTCAAATTGCGGCTAGTGATGACCCCTGGTTTCACTTCATTCTAAACCTTCACCGTACAATCATGATTTTCCTTGACACTGCCACAATGTATCTTTTCTATAGCACAATAACAGATACCCCACCTCAGACGATGAGAAAATGCATTGTTTATGAAGAGAACTTGATGGAGCTGTTCAGGAAATGCCCTGTCTGCTCAAGATCATGTACTCCGAGGACCAGGACGGTGGGAACATTGCTGCATGTGGAGCAAAAGTGTGGTCACTGTGATTATCACTACCAGTGGGACAGTCAGCGATATGACCAAAACATACCGGCTGGAAACCTACAGCTGGCTGCAGCAGTGCTTTTCACTGGGTCGTCCTTCTTAAAAGTGGAAAAGGTGAGAGCAGTTTTGTTATTACTATTATTTTAAATATGTATGTGCTGTGGTCAGTCATATTTGTTGTGGTCAGTCATATTTGGTGTGTGTGTGTGTGTGTGTGTGTGCGCGCGCGTGCGTGTGCGTGTGTCTGTGTCTGTAGTTCATGAAGGCATTTCACATTGTGGGGATTTGCCATACGACGTATCTCAAGCACCAGAGAAAGTTTCTCTTTCCAGCCATCAACTGGCATTGGGCAGAAGAGCAGAGGCACATCATTAGAGAGGCCATTGCCAGAGGGGATGTTATTCTTGGAGGGGACATGCGCTGTGACTCTCCTGGTATGTACTGTACATTATAGTGACCAACGTTTTGTTTGTTTTTATGTATATTTATTTTTTAAAGATCAACCGTCCCCTCCCTCCCCCAGGTTACTGTGCCAAATATGGGACCTACAGCGTAATGGATCTTCGTGCCAACAAGATGATTGACGTTCAACTGATTCAGGTAAAGGTTTACTGTTACAATGTACAATACCCTGAAGAAGGCAACTTGTTTGTCGAAACGTTGGTAACCCAATGAAAAGTATTTTTAGCATCGTGACTACGAGCTGTGCGACCTCTCCTTTCTATTTTAAACATGTACATGCATAACATTTTTCATCTGTCATTACAGTTGGAAAGTTATTTGTCATTTTGTATTTGATTTGTAATTTCAGAGCAATGAGGTTGGAAATAGCGCACGGATGGAGAAGGAGGGTCTTATAAGGAGTCTTGACCACCTGAAAAAGAATGGGATGAGCACTATTAAAAGAATCGTTACTGACAGGCATTCAGGAGTTCAGAAGTTCCTCAAATCGAAGCCCGAGATAGACCACCGCTTCGATCCATGGCACATGGGAAAAGGTATCCATAATTTGCTTATATTTATCAAATTTCTCATGCCCCTGGCAGGTAAATAAAACTTCCCGGGCAAGTACAGTTTGCTTTGCTTTCAGGTTGTGCTTTTTTTAGAGGGGATGCAACTGTCTGTAAACACAACACAAGTCTTCTGGTCTGTACAATGTCAAATAAGAGCACTGTGTCTATACATGTTAAAATAAGCATACCCATAGTCATATTCTTAGCTAGTATGTCGGTATTTGGCATACAAATTGACGTGTAACATTTTTTTAATCAAGAAGAAAAAGTGCTAAATTGAACTGGCAAGACCTTTTGGGCAAGTAGATCATGACCTGAACTTGCCACAGCTGAAATACGTGACAATCGTGTAGACAATCCCATAATGTCAGTGTCCGTATGTAAATCGTTGCAGTTTATTATCAGAGTTCAACCTAGCGGTGTTTAGGCCACAACCTCCTTTTGTAAAGTCCACAAGATGGTCACAAAACTTCTGCAGGTCACCAATTTCACCATAACACCACCATGCTGGAGTGAGCGAGTGTGAGTAAACGAGTGGCTGACATTTGGGGTATTGGAATTTGGCCTCATTGTCACCATGTTCTGTATTTTATGTGTAGGAGTTGGCAAGAAAATCGATGCTCTTGCAAAAACGAGGGGTTGCAAAGAAGTTGGCCCCTGGAAGAAAGGGGTGGTCAACCATATGTATTGGTGTGGCTCCTCATCATCATCTGGGCGAGAGATTGTAGCCAAATGGAAGTCAGTGGCAAATCATGTGCAGGATGTTCACTCGCACGACAATGAGGACTTTCCAGAATGCCTGCATTTGCCTCTTGTGGGTGACCAGGCCAGACACTGGCTCAAACCAAGTATGTCCCAAATTATTTGATGTAACATTGGCAATTAATTGTATTTAAACAAACTGATGGTTACATATTATTTTGTTTTTCTGTGTTGCAACTATTACTATCCTTTGAGCTTTTCTGAACTAATCTTGATAAAAATCTCGCATACTGTACTACACCTGAGCCAAGTTATCCTCATGTGTGGCAGGTACGGCTGCATGCGAAAAGTTGACTGATATCATCAAGGCCCCCAGGCTGTTGAAGGATATGGAGAAGATGAGCACTGACTTCCAGACCTCCTCAATCGAGTCCTATCACTCGGTCATACTGAAGTTTGCCCCAAAAAGTGTCGCTTTTTCATTCATCGGGATGATGTGCAGGTATAGTTTATTAGTGGGCAACCAGACTATAATAATTCTAATCCTAAACTTTGATACTCTACTTGTCCCACAGTTTTGATGGCGTTGGGAATGGTGTGCTTGTATTTTGCTAAGAGAAATGTTGTATAGTTTAATTGATATTAATTTTTAACCATCTGCCTCCATCTCACCGTGTTTCCTCTTCTCTCACACTAACTAACTAACTAACTTCATGTCCTCTTTCACTACATTCATAAATCTCCTCTTTGGTCTTCCTCTAGGCCTCCTGCCTGGCAGTTCCAACCTCGACATCCTTCTAACGATATACTCCTGTACATGTCCAAACCATCTCAGACTGGCCTCTCTGGCTTTATCTCCAAAACAAGTTGGAGGATACGATCTATTTGATCTTATGTGTGTCTGTCCAGGTGTGAACTCATGGGAACAGTATAAGTTGACATGTTGCACTGCCTGCTAGATAACAGCAGGTGGTGCTGTTTTATGCTCTGCACATTGTACTCAGAGATTTACAAATGAAAAGATGAATACGCTATTCTGCATTTGTCAGTCTCCACAGAAGAGTTTGTGTTTCATGGTGTGACTATACAAACATCATTGACTTGTTTCTACAGCTATTCATTGATCAGTTCAACGGAGTGCTTGTAACCAGAGTCACAAGATAACATGGCATGTTGTGACTATACTGTTCCCATGAGTTCACACCTGGACAGACACACATAGATCAAATAGATCGTGTCCTACAGCAATTGTCAGCTTATCATATCCCACTTCCCACACTGATATTTTCATTTATTTTTTTATTTTCATCATTCTAACTGTGTTCTATAAGTGCATGTTGTCACTGTTTCATAGAAGTGAGATTCCACAAACAATCGGATGGGTATTTAATGATCTTTATTTAAAAGAATAGGAGAAGATAGCTCCGCCCCTTCCTGAAACAACATCTGTGAAAGACGGCTCATGAACGCGCAAAACCAGTCGGGAATCCACTTAACATGGAAACAAGTTAAAATGTCACACCGGTCTCTCCAGCTTTTTGTTGAACAGAAAAAGCATTTTCTGAAACTGG
Organism: Electrona antarctica; assembly: GCF_951216825.1. NCBI lineage: Eukaryota > Metazoa > Chordata > Actinopteri > Myctophiformes > Myctophidae > Electrona > Electrona antarctica. The sequence goes on along the minus strand of NC_136802.1, from coordinate 2,070,366 downwards.
AATAGCAATTTTATCCAATCAGGAACGCAGTCAGGATACAGATTAAACACCAGGAACCAGTCAGGATACAGATTAAACACCAGGAACCAGTCAGGATACAGATTATCCAATCAGGAACCAGTCAGGATACAGATTAAACAAGAGGAATTGTAATGTAACACAATTAGAACTGGAACATTAAGCTCATAAATAGCTACTTTCTCCTGATTGGCTGAAAATTTGTCACCTACCTAAAATGTCTTTTTTTAAACCCTTTTCTATTTATTAAAGAGCTGGAGAGACATGAATATTCCTGTTACTGAACACACACTATAGCAATGATTACTGTCACAATATAGAGCTATTTAACACTGTTACTGAACACACACTATAGCAATGATTACTGTCACAATATAGAGCTATTTAACACAGTTACTGAACACACACTATAGCAATGATTACTGTCACAATATAGAGCTATTTAACACTGTTACTGAACACACTCTATAGCAATGATTACTGTCACAATATAGAGCTATTTAACACTGTTACTGAACACACACTATAGCAATGATTACTGTCACAATATAGAGCTATTTAACACAGTTACTGAACACACTCTATAGCAATGATTACTGTCACAATATAGAGCTATTTAACACTGTTACTGAACACACACTATAGCAATGATTACTGCACAATATAGATCCATTTAACACTGTTACTGAACACACTCTATAGCAATGATTACTGTCACAATATAGAGCTATTTAACACTGTTACTGAACACACACTATAGCAATGATTACTGCACAATATAGAGCTATTTAACACTGTTACTGAACACACTCTATAGCAATGATTACTGTCACAATATAGAGCTATTTAACACTGTTACTGAACACACACTATAGCAATGATTACTGCACAATATAGATCCATTTAACACTGTTACTGAACACACTCTATAGCAATGATTACTGTCACAATATAGAGCTATTTAACACTGTTACTGAACACACACTATAGCAATGATTACTGCACAATATAGAGCTATTTAACACTGTTACTGAACACTCTATAGCAATGATTACTGTCACAATATAGAGCTATTTAACACTGTTACTGAACACACTATAGCAATGATTACTGTCACAATATAGAGCTATTTAACACTGTTACTGAACACACACTATAGCAATGATTACTGCACAATATAGAGCTATTTAACACTGTTACTGAACACACTCTATAGCAATGATTACTGTCACAATATAGAGCTATTTAACACTGTTACTGAACACACACTATAGCAATGATTACTGTCACAATAACTTTGTAATGCTACTTATGTTTGTGTGCAACATTTGAGCTGACAGGCCTTTTTTATGTGAATCAATAAAGTCACCTTAATTCAAGTGATAGATTATATACAGGGGCATGCCATGTGGTCTACCTGCACAGCCTTTGTGATCTACTGGTAGATCACCATGTACCTTTTAGGCACCCCTGCAATACAGGATTCCTGTCCAGAATTGTTTTATTAAATATAGAGGGTTTAAGTCGTTCTGAATGTATGTGTGTTTCTTTTTCTGTCTTTCTTTCTTAGGACGGAGATCAAGGTATAGACGCCGTTGGAAGGCTCAGCCAACGCAGCCAGCCAGCCCCGCCACTCAGCCAGTGTAGAAAGTCAGGCTGCCAAGCCAGCGCACTTCAGCCATTACAGCCAAGGGTTAGGGTTAGTCAGCTCAGCCAGGCCTCTCTCGAGGCCTGGCTCTCTGTCTACCTGGCCCGGTCTGCCCTGCCCTGCCTTGCAGCAACAGAACCAGCCGGCCTGGAAAGCCAGACAGCTCAGAATGCGAGCTCAGCAAGCCAGCGCAGCGAAAATCTTTACAAGCCCAGACTCAGGATGCCCAGCAGACAGCCAGGGTCTCCTACCTGACAGCCAACAGTCAGCCAGACCAGACCCGCATTTGCAGCAAGCCAGGCTCTCAGCCCTAACAGTGCAGTGCCTTTGATTAGTCATCCAAGCCAAAGGGTAGGGTTTGACTGCCCGGGCCCAGTGCAGTGCCCTTGATTAGTCATCCAAGCCAAAGGGTAGGGTTTGACTGCCCAGGCCTGTAGTGCCCTTGATTAGTCATCCAAGCCAAAGGGTAGGGTTTGACTGCCCGGGCCCAGTGCAGTGCCCTTGATTAGTCATCCAAGCCAAAGGGTAGGGTTTGACTGCCCGGGCCTCCTGCCAGCTGCCAATGCTTTCCTGCGACCCTTCCTGCTTGCCAAGGTCTGCCACAAACGTTCTGTCCTGTCCTGGCCTGAAACTGTTTTTTTCTGAGTCTGGGCTTGTTCGGTCTGGCTTATTAGCCAGGCTACAGTTAAATAGCTCTATATTGTGACAGTAATCATTGCTATAGAGAGACTATAGGGATGTGCCGATGAGACATTTTGGCTGATATCGATATCCGATATAATTAATTGCTCTTATGGCCCATAACCGATATTACCGATGTCGATATGATCTCATTCTGTATTAAAAAAATATAATTTTGTCCATTCTGAAAAATACATGTAACAGGGTGTCTGCACTGCAGCACTGTAGACTTGGGCAAGTCAGATTAAACTTTAATACCTTTTGAGAACCACTGGGCTAGACAGTCTGTCTGACTGATTGATTATGGTATTAACATATATTATATAGTATAGTATGTATAGTTTACATAGATACTCCACTGTTACGTTCTTAGTTTACGCATGATTCATGATAACTACTTTTTATACATGTGATGTATGCCATGCTTTTTGTTATTGCTTAATGTAAATCGCTCTGGATTAAGAGCGTCTGCTAAATGCCTAAATTGTAAATTGTAACAGTTTGTAGAATGGGTACAGTTCAAGGAAAGTACAGTTCAAGATTTTGTTTACATAATTGTTTGTTCCTCCGTTTTCAATTCATCAGAAAAAAAGGTCAGTTCCCTGACCGGGAATCGAACCCGGGCCGCGGCGGTGAGAACGCCGAATCCTAACCACTAGACCACCAAGGAAGATGACTGCAGTGGTTCTCTGTGATCTGACAATCCAATTAGGGCCCCTCACATTATTTCAGGGGGTCCCCAGATATAGCTTTTACTGTAAGACAAACTAAATTCAAATGTATCTTGAGAGATTAAACTAAATGTAATACCTAGAATTCCAACTGGGGGGGGGGGGCTGTTCAAATATAATTGATATGTATTTAATTGTCTTTACTCATCTTTAATTGTTATGACGAATTGAGAATGGAGGACCCTGATGTAAACAAGTCTTAGTGCTTAATCATGGTTTCGTCCACAAAGCAACAGTTTTTATATTGACTTGTGCTTTCGTTTGAAATGTAACCATTCCAGTGAAATAAAAACTGTCAATCAATCAATCAAAAGACTTACAGACAGTACTCCCATATGGTCTAGCGGTTAGTATTCCTGGTTTTCACCCAGGCGGCCCGGGTTCGACTCCCGGTATGGGAACACTGTTTTATACGGGCTCAGATAGTTATAATATTAATAGTTACTAATGGAAGGAATGCCCTCCTACCAACACAACAGTCATTGATTCAAAACACGTCAGTCCTGAATTTACTACTTTCAAAACCGCCATGATAAAAGAGCACATTTTAACTGTTTGTTATAACTTAAGCAGTTAAGCTTATTAAACACCAGACATTAAATTACTATAGAATTCCTGCAAGGTTGTGTTATTCTTGTTGGCATCATAATAAACTATTATTTGCAAAAACATAATCTGTTTTAATAAAATTATTCTCCACCAGGGGGCGCTGCAAACGCTTCTTTGTTGTAAAGAAAATGTTGGGGGAAATGGATCATAAACTAAACTATAAAACGCTTCAAAATGTTGTACAGATCATTATTTTATAACAGCCGATCTAATAATATTATATTATTAATAATTATATATATGTGAATCCATCCTTTCTGTTATGGAGAATTAACAACATTGTTTTAAATAACAAACAAAAAAAACAGCACTTTTGATCGTCCGCTGATCTAGTAGAATTCTTATTGGTTTCGGGTGAACCACGTGACCAGGAAGTGGCTAATATGGTAGTAATTCATGCCGAAAGTAGCCGATCTACAAGCTCACAACTCGTCGCGTCGGCGACGCGTTGTGAGCTTGTAGATTGGCTATTTTCGGCGTGCCCAGCCGCCATACGACGAAGTCCAACTCGGGGCTTAAAAAAAACGATGAAAATCATGAACAACGACATCAGGCTATTATCTTCTATAGTCTATAATATGTTGTTTATCGTGATTTGCATTTTTTTTAATATATATTATAGTATGAGGTTTTTCATGCATGGTGAGAGTATACCAGGGCCATGAAATTAAATCTTTAAGATTATTTAAGAATTGTCTTTGTTGCCTAAAACTTTTTGCCTATGTGACCGACCAGGTACCAAACGTGGCAACCTGCGATCACGTGATCAGTGACGATCGGCATAAAAGTGACATCGCTTCCTGTGTTGAGAGATAAGGCGGGCGGCGGCGTCTGTTTGGCTTTTAAAGTTGAAAGATTCTCAACTTCTGCTCTTCTTTTAAATATCTTTAGTGTCCGGATCCGTCCGTTTTTTTTTCTTCTAATTGATGTCTTTAATATCCAGATTGATCTCCAGGTGTGGATTTTTACCGTTTGTACATATTTTATTTGACCTTAAACCTCAGTTTGGAGCACCTGGTTGTTTGGAAGAAAGGAACGCCGACTCTACACGCTGCAGCAGGTAATTAATGATTAACGGCTTAATTTAAACATTATTACATTTTATGTTTTATAACCTCGTGAAGGAACCTCGTTTCATTCAATCTACAAACTGTTCCAGACTGTCTCATATCATAGTCTGTCGTCTTAAACCAATCTGGTTTTCAAACGTCTACCCTTTTCATTTTATTAAAGAGCTGGAGAGACAGGAATATTCTGTCACAATATAGTTATTTAACACTTACTGAACACACACTATAGCAATCATTACTGCCACAATATTAGCCCTGAAACATGACTGCCATGATAATCATCATGACAGTCATGACGCAACTGCAGCCTGTTTTACGCGATCGCTACATTTACAGTCCAAACGTGTATATAAACATTCCGTTTTCAAATATAAAGTACTCACAATTTGTCCCACGGGTGTTAGAAATTTGCTGGTACAGCGATTAGCATTGCTGCATCCCGCGTTGTTTAATAAGAAGCATTTTTATCCGAGCTGCCCGGCTACTTTTCTCAAACGGGGTTCGTTTGGGAAATACAAAGTTGCACACCGGGAGCGCACTCGCCTATTAGTCTGTATTGGCAGTGCTGTCAGCGTGCATATATCGAACACACCCAGTGTTTCAGACTGCCACACTCCTCCCGGCGATAGGGGCGCGTAGTTGAAAGCCAATGGCAAAAAAACAGCTCGGATAAAAATGCTTTTTATTAAACAACGCGGGATGCAGCAATGCTAATCGCTGTACCAACAAATCTCTAACACCCGTGGGACAAATTGTGAGTACTTTATATTTGAAAACGGAATGTTTATATACACGTTTGGACTGTAAATGTAGCGATCGCGTAAAACAGGCTGCAGTTGCGTCATGACTGTCATGATGATTATCATGGCAGTCATGTTTCAGGGCTACCACAATATAGAACTATTTAACACTGTTACACTGTGTGACAGAGCAGCCTCTGTCAGAGTAATGTTGTTCAACAATACACATTCATTGTATTGTTTCTGTATTGTATTTGTAACAAGTTGATTCTCAGTCCCACAGAAGGTGCACATTCTGCTGTGACATGTGAATCTAACCTACTTGTGTTTATCTATGCAGATGCTGTAATTGGGACGCTGCCTTGATTGCCTAAAGAGAGCTCTGATTGATTGCTTTAGGGGGAGCGTCTTGTGTGCTGCTAAATGCGTTGTGATTTGCTGACTGCTTAGCCAGGGGTGGAGTCAGGAGTCTATATAAAGGGGAAATGGCTCAGTAGAGGGTGGGCTGCCATGGGGAGAGGTTGACTCCAGTACCTCTCTGTTAAGTTGTTATGTTCTTTGAGGGGTTTTTTTCACTTATGTTGTCCAGGCCTGGAATTAATTAAACTTATCTTTCACCTGCAAGTCTGCCTCATGTCCATTATGTCATTTTTATGGTTTTATTACTGACAAACAGCCGATCTACGATCCCACTTGGTAACAATTGGTGGCAGTGGTGGAATGGAGGAATTGTCAGTAGAAAACCTAAAATGGCTGGACGAGGGCGCAGTAGCAAACAATTAAGACCTACCCGGAAAAACCCAGGGCTGATGGCAGAAGAGCCTGAGGAGCCTGAGGAGGAGCTAGAGGAGGAGCTGGTGGTTGAGGCGAGTGGGGGAGGGGCCACGGCATCAGATGGATCCCAATTAGCGGCGGACCAGCAGCTGGTGCCACACCCAGGTCCTTCAGTAAAGCCAAAGGGGCCACCTGAGAAAAACCTTCCAACTAAGTTAAGTACTCCTACTTCACAAGATGGCCTTCCTTTTGGGCAACAATTTATGAATGAAATGAGAGAATTCATGTATAAGCAACAAAGAAATGAGAAAAAGTTGTTTGATGGGCTTGAGATCTGAAATTTGTTGTTTATCACAAACCCAAACAGGAACGGGGGACTGATGACCCAGCTGGTCACCAGAGTCCCTATGATCTGCCCACTGCAGCTCAACAACACCAGCAGCCCAGCCGATGGACAACGCCGACACATGCTCAACCGGAGCAGCAGCCCATCCGCCGGTACGACGGGGCCCGGATTCCAGAATTCAGTGAAGGAGAAGACGTGGAAAGCTTCTTCATCCGCTTCGAGCGCATCGCCCGGACATGGGGGTGGAATCATGACGAGTGGGCTGCTCGTGTGGTCACCCTTCTCACCGGTAAAGCGTTGGAGGCCTATGCCAGCATGGACGAGCAGCGTTCTCACCTCTATTCCGACATCAAAGCTGCTGTCCTTGCCAAGTACAATGTGACCGAAGAGACCTACCGCCAACGTTTCAGATCTACTAGTACACCAGCAGGAGAGTCGACCAGGGAAGGTCATCTATACTGGGCAAGGTCATTTATACTGGTGAAGGTCATTTACTAGTCTTATGAAGGTCATTTAAACTGGTGAACGTAATTTACTAGTCTTATGAAGGTCATTTTTACTGGTCAAGGTCATTGAGGGGCGCGCTTTAGTGAGCGATTCTTCATCATTCTTGAGGATTTGAAAGAAAGGTGAAAATCACTGAAAATCTAAAGGCTATATAGTCCATTGCCTCGGAGGGCATACTATAGTATGTAGTTTTTCACCATTTCGGAGGATTTGAAAGAAAAATCTAAAGGCTATAGTCAGGCCTGGAATTTCATCCTTTTAGGGGCAAGGCCACTTGGCCTTTAGTGTGGTCAACTTTTTAAGGGCACAAGGCCAAGTGCCAGGGCATGAAGGCCATCAATTAAAAAATGATTTTCCGATGAACATTGGTTCAGAACAGTGCTTCTTAAATAAATAATCACAGCTTTAAATAACAAAATATAAGTAGCTACTGTTGTAAAATATTGTAAACATGTTTTGGGGACCCAGTCCAGAGATGAAAATCATAATGAAATGGCCTAGGACCCTGTCAGGCTGTCACCCTAGGCTAATTAATATAAATTTAATTTGGGGGTCCTTGAAATTTAAATGGCTGAGGATCATTGGGTTAAACTGTGAGTTAATTCACATAAAATACAATGACAGCCTACATAACTTTTGAATAAGGGCTTGGTTTAGAAAAGCCTATATTTTGTGCTAAACTAATATATTGAATAACATGGCATTGTAGAGAGGTTAGTGACAGATAAGATAATTTCTCCATTGTGGGGCTGCACCGCTGCAGGACTGAGGACTCTGCAGTAAGTCAACACAAAGTGAAAGTGCAGCTTCAAATCAGTTTTTTGTTCTTACCTGGAGACAGTGTGTGCTGTGCACAGGGGAACAATTGTTTAATTATATCCATGGTGTCTTTCTGTCGCTATCCATAATGCGACGCAAAAGTACATTTATGTTTGTTTTGGTGGGCTAGATAGATTCGGTAGATCTCCTCCTTGTATGGACAGCCACGCTGTTTCGCATTAGACAAAAGGAAATCAGCTGGACCATGTCCGACCAACGTTAATACATGTGACGTAGGACCGCCACACTGTCGCAACTGTAGGAAACATTGTTTTGTTTTGAGTGATAGTTGCAGTTTGACCGGATAGCTAGATTAGCTACACTAGTAGGCAGCGTGTGGGCTAAATGCCCTCTGTTTACTCTGTCAGTGCGTGTATGTGTGGCGCGGAGGAGGAGGCGTGCGGGTGTGTGTGTGTGTGTGTGTGTGTGTGTGTCTGCGCGCGTCATGACGACCAGCGGCAGCGGGGGTAGTTATTAAGGCAAAGTACCGCAAAATAATCAAACCACTTTGCAAATGGCAACACAACTACAACACAGATTTGTTCTGCGCGGGACGTGAGGGGAACATTGGTTACCGTAATGACTGGAAAATTGCGATAAACGGTAAAATGAACTTCTGTGGGCGCCGGTCGGGGCACCACGGCCACTGTGGCCGTATGGGCATATACTTTTTCGAGGGGCACACGGCCAAAGAGAGGGGCAACGACTGCCATGGCCGCCGTGAAATTCCTGCCCTGGCTATAGTCCATGGTCTCGGAGGGCATACAATAGTGTGCCACTTTTTGCATGATTTTTGAGGATTTGAAAAGTGAAAGGCTGTAGTCCATGGTCTCGGAGGGCTTACTATAGTATGTCGTGTTTCACCATTTCGAAGGTCATCTATTCTGGTCAAGGTCATTTATACTGGTGATAGCTTGGTCCCAATTCGTCCAAAAGCAACAAGATCGTGCACTTGGTGACAAGTGTTTGATTTTTCGTATGGTGTTATAAGGTTTTCAAAACCTTATGCCCATCCCTAACACCATGCCAAAATTGAAGAACTTGTCATGAAGTGCACGATTATAACGAATTGGGACCCATGAATTGGGACCCAGCTATGAAGGTCATTTACTTTGTCTTATGAAGGTCATTTACTAGTCTTATGAAGGTCATTTATACTGGTGATAGCTTGGTCCCAATTCGTCCAAAAGCAACAAGATCGTGCACTTAATGACAAGTGTTTGATTTTCATACTGGTGTTATATGGTTATATACCATAACGCCCATCCCTAACACCATGCCAAAATTGAAGAACTTGTCATGAAGTGCACGATTATAACGAATTGGGACCCACGAATTGGGACCCAGCTATGAAGGTCATTTACTAGTCTTATGAAGGTCATTTATACTGGTCAAGGTCATTTACTAGTCTTAGCTTGGTCCCAATTCGTCCAAAAGCAACAAGATCGTGCACTTAATGACAAGTGTTTGATTTTCATACTGGTGTTATATGGTTGTATACCATAACGCCCATCCCTAACACCATGCCAAAATTGAAGAACTTGTCATGAAGTGCACGATTATAACGAATTGGGACCCACGAATTGGGACCCAGCTATGAAGGTAATTTACTAGTCTTATGAAGGTCATTTTTACTGGTCAAGGTCATTGAGGGGCGCGCTTTAGTGTGCAATTCTTCATCATTCTTGAGGATTTGAAGATGTTCCGTTGTTGTTTTGTTTGTACAGTATGTTTGTGTATAGTTTCATGTTACAAAGTGGACCACAATGGAAACAAGCGAAGGCTTTTTTGTGACTAAATCCATTTGGCGTTTTTTAAAATGATGTCATTTTCTGTCATTTTTTTTAAACTGCCAATAAAGTATTCTATCTATAAGGGCATACTATAGTCCATGGTTTCGGACTGCATGACGTTTTTCATGATTTTGCAGGATTTGAGAACAAGATGAAAATAATGGACCTGTAAATTACAACAAAACAAACTAAGGTACTGGTGTGGTACTCCTGGTTTTCCAGAACGGGGTTCAAGTCCCTGCAGTGCTCTGCTCAATGTGTTGTATTTACATGGTTTATTTTAATGTTCTGCTCATTGTGTTGCCTTTTCATAGATGATAACCCCCAGGTCACGCTTTTTCTCTGAGTGATTTTCGTCTTTTTTTCAAAAATGATGAAAAACGGCATGTTTGCCTGAAAAGGAATCTTTGAAATGTTTCATCGTTTTAGAAATATAGTGCTTTTAAATTTGAGAAATTCAGAATGGGGGTCAATGGCAGATTTTGGCAAGTAAAGATTTGAGTGGGGTTTGAACCCACAATCTCCAGATCATGCAGCCAGTGTGCTAAGTCACTGATCTACTTGCTACCTGCCACAATGCAGTCTGCTGTTCCCTTTGAGTACAACATTGATACAAAAATATAATAACGGGAGATTTGTCTATTGTTTCTTTTGCTGTTGTTTATCTCTAGACGTTCGAATGTTTATGAACCACAATGGAAACAAGTCTCTGGCTCTTCTGTCATTATCTATTCAGCCTTTTAAGAACATCATGCACAGTGGTTCACTGGGTACAGAGCCTGCCTGGGAATCAGGAGGCTGCAGGTTCAAGTCCTGGCTCTCACATAGTGTCCCAAAATCATGAAAATATGACAAAATATATTATGCCGTCCCAAACCATGGACTATAGTATGTCGTTTTTTCATGATTTTCATATTTTTTTCAAATCCTCCAAAATCATGAAAAACGACATGCTATAGTATGCCGTCCGAAGCCATGAACTATAGTATGTTGTTTTTTCATGATTTTCATCTTTTTTTCAAATAGTCCAAAATCACGAAAAACGACATGCTATAGTATGCCGTCCGAAAAAGATTATAACTTTGGCATGCTACTAGTCCTACATACTTACACCTAGAATCCCCATTCAAACCTATTTAGGTTCATCTTACGGTGGACATGTTTGCCTGAAAAGGAATCTTTGAAATGTTTCATAGTTTTAGAAATATAGTGCTTTCAATTTGAGAAATGTATAATGGCAGATAGTGGCACGTCAAAAAATCATTCACCTAGAAACTCCATTCACACTTTTTATAATTCAGCTTTCTGTGGAGACACATGCTGGAACTTTTTACTTTGAAATGTTTTGTAGTTTCTGAGTTATTTAAGTTAAACGCCCAATGCATTCCCAATGGCAATAGCACAAACTTTGGCATGCTAGTGGTCCTACATACTTACACCTAGAAACCCCATTCAAACCTATTTAGGTTCATCTTACGGTGGACATGTTTGCTGAAAAGGAATCTTTGAAATGTTTCATCGTTTTAGAAATATAGTGCTTTTAAATTTGAGAAATTCAGAATGGGGGTCAATGGCAGATTTTGGCAAGTAAAGATTTGAGTGGGGTTTGAACCCACAATCTCCAGATCATGCAGCCAGTGTGCTAAGTCACTGATCTACTTGCTACCTGCCACAATGCCGTCCGAGACCATGGTCAAAAATGATGAAAAACGAGGATTTGAAAAAAAGACTAAAGTCACTCCGAGACCATGGGCTATAGTCCATTGTCTCGAGTGATTTTCGTCTTTTTTTCAAATCCTCCAAAATGATGAAAAATGGCATGCTATAGTATGCCGTCTGAGATGGGCTACAGCCCATGGTCAAAAATGATGAAAAACGAGGGTTTGAGAAAAAGACGAAAATCACTCCGAGACCATGGGCTATAGTCCATTGTCTTGAGTGATTTTCGTCTTTTTTTCAAATCCTCAAAAATGATGAAAAACGGCATGCTATAGTATGCCGTCTGAGATGGGCTACAGCCCATGGTCAAAAATGATGAAAAACGAGGGTTTGAGAAAAAGACGAAAATCACTCCGAGACCATGGTGAAAATCACACAAAAGCCTAAGGCTATAGTCCATGGTGTCGGAGGGCATGCTATAGTATGTCGTTTTTCACGATTTCAGAGGATTTGAAAAAAGTTGAAAATCCCGCAAAAGCGAAAGGCTATAGTCCATGGTGTCGGAGGGCATACTATAGTATGTCGTTTTTCACGATTTCGGAGGATTTTTAAAAAAAAGTGAAAATCACGCAAAAGCGAAAGGCTTAGTCCATGGTGTCGGAGGGCATACTATAGAATGTCGTTTTTCACGATTTCGGAGGATTTAAAAAAAAGGTGAAAATCACGCAAAAGCAAAAGGCTATAGTCCATGGTGTCGGAGGGCATACTATAGTATGTCGTTTTTCACGATTTCGGAGGATTTAAAAAAAAAGGCAAAAATCACGCAAAAGCGAAAGGATAGTCCATGGTGTCGGAGGGCATGCTATAGTATGTCGTTTTTCACGATTTCGGAGGATTTGAAAAAAGGTGAAAATCACGCAAAAGCGAAAGGCTATAGTCCATGGTGTCGGAGGGCATACTATAGTATGTCGTTTTTCACGATTTCGGAGGATTTAAAAAAAAAGGTGAAAATCACACAAAAGCCTAAGGCTATAGTCCATGGTGTCGGAGGGCATGCTATAGTATGTCGTTTTTCACGATTTGAGGATTTAAAAAAAAGGTGAAAATCACGCAAAAGCGATAGGCTATAGTCCATGGTGTCGGAGGGCATGCTATAGTATGTCGTTTTTCACGATTTGAGGATTTTAAAAAAAAGGTGAAAATCACGCAAAAGCGATAGGCTATAGTCCATGGTGTCGGAGGGCATGCTATAGTATGTCGTTTTTCACGATTTCGGAGGATTTGAAAAAAGGTGAAAATCACGCAAAAGCGAAAGGCTATAGTCCATGGTGTCGGAGGGCATACTATAGTAGTCTAGTATGTCGTTTTTCACGATTTCGGAGGATTTGAAAAAAGTTGAAAATCACGCAAAAGTGAAAGGCTATAGTCCATGGTGTCGGAGGGCATACTATAGTATGTCGTTTTTCACGATTTCGGAGGATTTAAAAAAAAGGTGAAAATCACGCAAAAGCAAAAGGCTATAGTCCATGGTGTCCATGGTGTCAGAGGGCATACTATAGTATGTCGTTTTTCACGATTTCGGAGGATTAAAAAAAAAAGGCGAAAATCACGCAAAAGCGAAAGGCTATAGTCCATAGTGTCGGAGGGCATGATATAGTATGTCGTTTTTCACGATTGCGGAGTATTTGATTAAAAGGTGAAAATCCCGCAAAAGCGAAAGGCTATAGTCCATGGTGTCGGAGGGCATGCTATAGTATGTCGTTTTTCACGATTTCGGAGGATTTAAAAAAAAAGGCAAAAATCACGCAAAAGCGAAAGGATAGTCCATGGTGTCGGAGGGCATGCTATAGTATGTCGTTTTTCACGATTTCGGAGGATTTGAAAAAAGTTTAAAATCACGCAAAAGTGAAAGGCTATAGTCCATGGTGTCGGAGGGCATACTATAGTATGTCGTTTTTCACGATTTCGGATGATTTAAAAAAAAGGTGAAAATCACGCAAAAGCAAATGGCTATAGTCCATGGTGTCCATGGTGACAGAGGGCATACTATAGTATGTCGTTTTTCACGATTTCGGAGGATTAAAAAAAAAGGCGAAAATCACGCAAACGCGAAAGGCTATAGTCCATGGTGTCGGAGGGCATACTATAGTATGTCGTTTTTCACGATTTCGGAGGATTAAAAAAAAAGGCGAAAATCACGCAAAAGCGAAAGGCTATAGTCCATGGTGTCGGAGGGCATACTATAGTATGTCGTTTTTCACGATTGCGGAGTATTTGATTAAAAGGTGAAAATCACGCAAAAGCGAAAGGCTATAGTCCATGGTGTCGGAGGGCATACTATAGTATGTCGTTTTTCACGATTGCGGAGTATTTGATTAAAAGGTGAAAATCACGCAAAAGCGAAAGGCTATAGTCCATGGTGTCGGAAGTTATGCTATAGTATGTCGTTTTTCATGATTTCGGAGGATTTAAAAAAAAAGTGAAAATCACGCAAAAGCGAAAGGCTATAGTCCATGGTGTCGGAGGGCATGCTATAGTATGTAGTTTTTCACGATTTCGGAGGATTTGATTAAAAGGTGAAAATCCCGCAAAAGCGAAAGGCTATAGTCCATGGTGTCGGAGGGCATGCTATAGTATGTCGTTTTTCACGATTTCGGAGGATTTAAAAAAAAAAGGCAAAAATCACGCAAAAGCGAAAGGATAGTCCATGGTGTCGGAGGGCATGCTATAGTATGTCGTTTTTCACGATTTCGGAGGATTTGAAAAAAGGTGAAAATCACGCAAAAGCGAAAGGCTATAGTCCATGGTGTCGGAGGGCATACTATAGTATGTCGTTTTTCACGATTTCGGAGGATTTAAAAAAAAGGTGAAAATCACACAAAAGCCTAAGGCTATAGTCCATGGTGTCGGAGGGCATGCTATAGTATGTCGTTTTTCACGATTTGAGGATTTAAAAAAAAGGTGAAAATCACGCAAAAGCGATAGGCTATAGTCCATGGTGTCGGAGGGCATGCTATAATATGTCGTTTTTCACGATTTGAGGATTTAAAAAAAAGGTGAAAATCACGCAAAAGCGATAGGCTATAGTCCATGGTGTCGGAGGGCATGCTATAGTATGTCGTTTTTCACGATTTCGGAGGATTTGAAAAAAGGTGAAAATCACGCAAAAGCGAAAGGCTATAGTCCATGGTGTCGGAGGGCATACTATAGTAGTATAGTATGTCGTTTTTCACGATTTCGGAGGATTTGAAAAAAGTTGAAAATCACGCAAAAGTGAAAGGCTATAGTCCATGGTGTCGGAGGGCATACTATAGTATGTCGTTTTTCACGATTTCGGAGGATTTAAAAAAAAAGGTGAAAATCACGCAAAAGCAAAAGGCTATAGTCCATGGTGTCCATGGTGTCAGAGGGCATACTATAGTATGTCGTTTTTCACGATTTCGGAGGATTAAAAAAAAAAAGGCGAAAATCACGCAAAAGCGAAAGGCTATAGTCCATAGTGTCGGAGGGCATGATATAGTATGTCGTTTTTCACGATTGCGGAGTATTTGATTAAAAGGTGAAAATCCCGCAAAAGCGAAAGGCTATAGTCCATGGTGTCGGAGGGCATGCTATAGTATGTCGTTTTTCACGATTTCGGAGGATTTGAAAAAAGTTGAAAATCACGCAAAAGCGAAAGGCTATAGTCCATGGTGTCGGAGGGCATACTATAGTATGTCGTTTTTCACGATTTCGGAGGATTTAAAAAAAAGGTGAAAATCACGCAAAAGCAAAAGGCTATAGTCCATGGTGTCCATGGTGTCAGAGGGCATACTATAGTATGTCGTTTTTCACGATTTCAGAGGATTTAAAAAAAAAGGCGAAAATCACGCAAAAGCGAAAGGCTATAGTCCATGGTGTCGGAGGGCATGCTATAGTATGTCGTTTTTCACGATTTCGGAGGATTTGAAAAAAGTTGAAAATCACGCAAAAGCGAAAGGCTATAGTCCATGGTGTCGGAGGGCATACTATAGTATGTCGTTTTTCACGATTTCGGAGGATTTAAAAAAAAGGTGAAAATCACGCAAAAGCAAAAGGCTATAGTCCATGGTGTCCATGGTGTCAGAGGGCATACTATAGTATGTCGTTTTTCACGATTTCGGAGGATTTTAAAAAAAAGGTGAAAATCACGCAAAAGCGAAAGGCTATAGTCCATGATGTCGGAGGGCATACTATAGTATGTCGTTTTTCACGATTTCGGAGGATTTAAAAAAAAGGTGAAAATCACACAAAAGCCTAAGGCTATAGTCCATGGTGTCGGAGGGCATGCTATAGTATGTCGTTTTTCACGATTTCGGAGGATTTAAAAAAAAAAGGTGAACATCACGCAAAAGCCTAAGGCTATAGTCCATGGTGTCGGAGGGCATGCTATAGTAGTATAGTATGTCGTTTTTCACGATTTCGGAGGATTTGAAAAAAGTTGAAAATCACGCAAAAGTGAAAGGCTATAGTCCATGGTGTCGGAGGGCATGCTATAGTATGTCGTTTTTCACGATTTGAGGATTTAAAAAAAAAGGTGAAAATCACGCAAAAGCGATAGGCTATAGTCCATGGTGTCGGAGGGCATGCTATAGTATGTCGTTTTTCACGATTTGAGGATTTTAAAAAAAGGTGAAAATCACGCAAAAGCGATAGGCTATAGTCCATGGTGTCGGAGGGCATGCTATAATATGTCGTTTTTCACGATTTCGGAGGATTTGAAAAAAGGTGAAAATCACGCAAAAGTGAAAGGCTATAGTCCATGGTGTCGGAGGGCATACTATAGTATGTCGTTTTTCACGATTTCGGAGGATTTAAAAAAAAGGTGAAAATCACGCAAAAGCAAAAGGCTATAGTCCATGGTGTCCATGGTGTCAGAGGGCATACTATAGTATGTCGTTTTTCACGATTTCGGAGGATTAAAAAAAAAAGGCGAAAATCACGCAAAAGCGAAAGGCTATAGTCCATAGTGTCGGAGGGCATGATATAGTATGTCGTTTTTCACGATTGCGGAGTATTTGATTAAAAGGTGAAAATCCCGCAAAAGCGAAAGGCTATAGTCCATGGTGTCGGAGGGCATGCTATAGTATGTCGTTTTTCACGATTTCAGAGGATTTGAAAAAAGTTGAAAATCACGCAAAAGCGAAAGGCTATAGTCCATGGTGTCGGAGGGCATACTATAGTATGTCGTTTTTCACGATTTCGGAGGATTTAAAAAAAAGGTGAAAATCACGCAAAAGCAAAAGGCTATAGTCCATGGTGTCCATGGTGTCAGAGGGCATACTATAGTACGTCGTTTTTCACGATTTCAGAGGATTTTAAAAAAAGGCGAAAATCACGCAAAAGCGAAAGGCTATAGTCCATGGTGTCGGAGGGCATACTATAGTATGTCGTTTTTCACGATTTCGGAGGATTTAAAAAAAAAGGTGAAAATCACGCAAAAGCGAAAGGCTATAGTCCATGGTGTCGGAGGGCATACTATAGTATGTCGTTTTTCACGATTTCGGAGGATTTAAAAAAAAGGTGAAAATCACACAAAAGCCTAAGGCTATAGTCCATGGTGTCGGAGGGCATGCTATAGTATGTCGTTTTTCACGATTTCGGAGGATTTTAAAAAAAAAGGTGAAAATCACGCAAAAGCCTAAGGCTATAGTCCATGGTGTCGGAGGGCATGCTATAGTAGTATAGTATGTCGTTTTTCACGATTTCGGAGGATTTGAAAAAAGTTGAAAATCACGCAAAAGTGAAAGGCTATAGTCCATGGTGTCGGAGGGCATACTATAGTATGTCGTTTTTCACGATTTCGGATGATTTAAAAAAAAGGTGAAAATCACGCAAAAGCAAATGGCTATAGTCCATGGTGTCCATGGTGACAGAGGGCATACTATAGTATGTCGTTTTTCACGATTTCGGAGGATTAAAAAAAAAGGCGAAAATCACGCAAAAGCGAAAGGCTATAGTCCATGGTGTCGGAGGGCATACTATAGTATGTCGTTTTTCACGATTTCGGAGGATTAAAAAAAAAGGCGAAAATCACGCAAAAGCGAAAGGCTATAGTCCATGGTGTCGGAGGGCATACTATAGTATGTCGTTTTTCACGATTGCGGAGCATTTGATTAAAAGGTGAAAATCACGCAAAAGCGAAAGGCTATAGTCCATGGTGTCGGAGGGCATACTATAGTATGTCGTTTTTCACGATTGCGGAGTATTTGATTAAAAGGTGAAAATCACGCAAAAGCGAAAGGCTATAGTCCATGGTGTCGGAAGTTATGCTATAGTATGTCGTTTTTCATGATTTCGGAGGATTTTTAAAAAAAGTGAAAATCACGCAAAAGCGAAAGGCTATAGTCCATGGTGTCGGAGGGCATGCTATAGTATGTAGTTTTTCACGATTTCGGAGGATTTGATTAAAAGGTGAAAATCACGCAAAAGCCTAAGGCTATAGTCCATGGTGTCGGAGGGCATGCTATAGTAGTATAGTATGTCGTTTTTCACGATTTGAGGATTTAAAAAAAAGGTGAAAATCACGCAAAAGCGATAGGCTATAGTCCATGGTGTCGGAGGGCATGCTATAGTATGTCGTTTTTCACGATTTGAGGATTTTAAAAAAAGGTGAAAATCACGCAAAAGCGATAGGCTATAGTCCATGGTGTCGGAGGGCATGCTATAGTATGTCGTTTTTCACGATTTCGGAGGATTTGAAAAAAGGTGAAAATCACGCAAAAGCGAAAGGCTATAGTCCATGGTGTCGGAGGGCATACTATAGTAGTCTAGTATGTCGTTTTTCACGATTTCGGAGGATTTGAAAAAAGTTGAAAATCACGCAAAAGTGAAAGGCTATAGTCCATGGTGTCGGAGGGCATACTATAGTATGTCGTTTTTCACGATTTCTGAGGATTTAAAAAAAAGGTGAAAATCACGCAAAAGCACAAGGCTATAGTCCATGGTGTCCATGGTGTCAGAGGGCATACTATAGTATGTCGTTTTTCACGATTTCGGAGGATTAAAAAAAAAAGGTGAAAATCACGCAAAAGCGAAAGGCTATAGTCCATAGTGTCGGAGGGCATGATATAGTATGTCGTTTTTCACGATTGCGGAGTATTTGATTAGAAGGTGAAAATCCCGCAAAAGCGAAAGGCTATAGTCCATGGTGTCGGAGGGCATGCTATAGTATGTCGTTTTTCACGATTTCGGAGGATTTAAAAAAAAGGCAAAAATCACGCAAAAGCGAAAGGATAGTCCATGGTGTCGGAGGGCATGCTATAGTATGTCGTTTTTCACGATTTCGGAGGATTTGAAAAAAGGTGAAAATCACGCAAAAGCGAAAGGCTATAGTCCATGGTGTCGGAGGGCATACTATAGTATGTCGTTTTTCACGATTTCGGAGGATTTAAAAAAAAAGGTGAAAATCACGCAAAAGCCTAAGGCTATAGTCCATGGTGTCGGAGGGCATGCTATAGTAGTATAGTATGTCGTTTTTCACGATTTCGGAGGATTTGAAAAAAGTTTAAAATCACGCAAAAGTGAAAGGCTATAGTCCATGGTGTCGGAGGGCATACTATAGTATGTCGTTTTTCACGATTTCGGATGATTTAAAAAAAAGGTGAAAATCACGCAAAAGCAAATGGCTATAGTCCATGGTGTCCATGGTGACAGAGGGCATACTATAGTATGTCGTTTTTCACGATTTCGGAGGATTAAAAAAAAAGGCGAAAATCACGCAAAAGCGATAGGCTATAGTCCATGGTGTCGGAGGGCATGCTATAGTATGTCGTTTTTCACGATTTCGGAGGATTTGAAAAAAGGTGAAAATCACGCAAAAGCGAAAGGCTATAGTCCATGGTGTCGGAGGGCATACTATAGTAGTATAGTATGTCGTTTTTCACGATTTCGGAGGATTTGAAAAAAGTTGAAAATCACGCAAAAGTGAAAGGCTATAGTCCATGGTGTCGGAGGGCATACTATAGTATGTCGTTTTTCACGATTTCGGAGGATTTAAAAAAAAGGTGAAAATCACGCAAAAGCAAAAGGCTATAGTCCATGGTGTCCATGGTGTCAGAGGGCATACTATAGTATGTCGTTTTTCACGATTTCGGAGGATTAAAAAAAAAAGGCGAAAATCACGCAAAAGCGAAAGGCTATAGTCCATAGTGTCGGAGGGCATGATATAGTATGTCGTTTTTCACGATTGCGGAGTATTTGATTAAAAGGTGAAAATCCCGCAAAAGCGAAAGGCTATAGTCCATGGTGTCGGAGGGCATGCTATAGTATGTCGTTTTTCACGATTTCGGAGGATTTGAAAAAAGTTGAAAATCACGCAAAAGCGAAAGGCTATAGTCCATGGTGTCGGAGGGCATACTATAGTATGTCGTTTTTCACGATTTCGGAGGATTTAAAAAAAAGGTGAAAATCACGCAAAAGCAAAAGGCTATAGTCCATGGTGTCCATGGTGTCAGAGGGCATACTATAGTATGTCGTTTTTCACGATTTCAGAGGATTTAAAAAAAAGGCGAAAATCACGCAAAAGCGAAAGGCTATAGTCCATGGTGTCGGAGGGCATACTATAGTATGTCGTTTTTCACGATTTCGGAGGATTTAAAAAAAAAGGTGAAAATCACGCAAAAGCGAAAGGCTATAGTCCATGGTGTCGGAGGGCATACTATAGTATGTCGTTTTTCACGATTTCGGAGGATTTAAAAAAAAGGTGAAAATCACACAAAAGCCTAAGGCTATAGTCCATGGTGTCGGAGGGCATGCTATAGTATGTCGTTTTTCACGATTTCGGAGGATTTTAAAAAAAAAGGTGAAAATCACGCAAAAGCCTAAGGCTATAGTCCATGGTGTCGGAGGGCATGCTATAGTAGTATAGTATGTCGTTTTTCACGATTTCGGAGGATTTGAAAAAAGTTGAAAATCACGCAAAAGTGAAAGGCTATAGTCCATGGTGTCGGAGGGCATACTATAGTATGTCGTTTTTCACGATTTCGGATGATTTAAAAAAAAAGGTGAAAATCACGCAAAAGCAAATGGCTATAGTCCATGGTGTCCATGGTGACAGAGGGCATACTATAGTATGTCGTTTTTCACGATTTCGGAGGATTAAAAAAAAAGGCGAAAATCACGCAAAAGCGAAAGGCTATAGTCCATGGTGTCGGAGGGCATACTATAGTATGTCGTTTTTCACGATTTCGGAGGATTAAAAAAAAAGGCGAAAATCACGCAAAAGCGAAAGGCTATAGTCCATGGTGTCGGAGGGCATACTATAGTATGTCGTTTTTCACGATTGCGGAGCATTTGATTAAAAGGTGAAAATCACGCAAAAGCGAAAGGCTATAGTCCATGGTGTCGGAGGGCATACTATAGTATGTCGTTTTTCACGATTGCGGAGTATTTGATTAAAAGGTGAAAATCACGCAAAAGCGAAAGGCTATAGTCCATGGTGTCGGAAGTTATGCTATAGTATGTCGTTTTTCATGATTTCGGAGGATTTTTTAAAAAAAAGTGAAAATCACGCAAAAGCGAAAGGCTATAGTCCATGGTGTCGGAGGGCATGCTATAGTATGTAGTTTTTCACGATTTCGGAGGATTTGATTAAAAGGTGAAAATCACGCAAAAGCCTAAGGCTATAGTCCATGGTGTCGGAGGGCATGCTATAGTAGTATAGTATGTCGTTTTTCACGATTTGAGGATTTAAAAAAAAGGTGAAAATCACGCAAAAGCGATAGGCTATAGTCCATGGTGTCGGAGGGCATGCTATAGTATGTCGTTTTTCACGATTTGAGGATTTTAAAAAAAGGTGAAAATCACGCAAAAGCGATAGGCTATAGTCCATGGTGTCGGAGGGCATGCTATAGTATGTCGTTTTTCACGATTTCGGAGGATTTGAAAAAAGGTGAAAATCACGCAAAAGCGAAAGGCTATAGTCCATGGTGTCGGAGGGCATACTATAGTAGTCTAGTATGTCGTTTTTCACGATTTCGGAGGATTTGAAAAAAGTTGAAAATCACGCAAAAGTGAAAGGCTATAGTCCATGGTGTCGGAGGGCATACTATAGTATGTCGTTTTTCACGATTTCGGAGGATTTAAAAAAAAGGTGAAAATCACGCAAAAGCACAAGGCTATAGTCCATGGTGTCCATGGTGTCAGAGGGCATACTATAGTATGTCGTTTTTCACGATTTCGGAGGATTAAAAAAAAAAGGCGAAAATCACACAAAAGCGAAAGGCTATAGTCCATAGTGTCGGAGGGCATGATATAGTATGTCGTTTTTCACGATTGCGGAGTATTTGATTAGAAGGTGAAAATCCCGCAAAAGCGAAAGGCTATAGTCCATGGTGTCGGAGGGCATGCTATAGTATGTCGTTTTTCACGATTTCGGAGGATTTAAAAAAAAGGCAAAAATCACGCAAAAGCGAAAGGATAGTCCATGGTGTCGGAGGGCATGCTATAGTATGTCGTTTTTCACGATTTCGGAGGATTTGAAAAAAGGTGAAAATCACGCAAAAGCGAAAGGCTATAGTCCATGGTGTCGGAGGGCATACTATAGTATGTCGTTTTTCACGATTTCGGAGGATTTAAAAAAAAAGGTGAAAATCACGCAAAAGCCTAAGGCTATAGTCCATGGTGTCGGAGGGCATGCTATAGTAGTATAGTATGTCGTTTTTCACGATTTCGGAGGATTTGAAAAAAGTTTAAAATCACGCAAAAGTGAAAGGCTATAGTCCATGGTGTCGGAGGGCATACTATAGTATGTCGTTTTTCACGATTTCGGATGATTTAAAAAAAAGGTGAAAATCACGCAAAAGCAAATGGCTATAGTCCATGGTGTCCATGGTGACAGAGGGCATACTATAGTATGTCGTTTTTCACGATTTCGGAGGATTAAAAAAAAAGGCGAAAATCACGCAAACGCGAAAGGCTATAGTCCATGGTGTCGGAGGGCATACTATAGTATGTCGTTTTTCACGATTTCGGAGGATTAAAAAAAAAGGCGAAAATCACGCAAAAGCGAAAGGCTATAGTCCATGGTGTCGGAGGGCATACTATAGTATGTCGTTTTTCACGATTGCGGAGTATTTGATTAAAAGGTGAAAATCACGCAAAAGCGAAAGGCTATAGTCCATGGTGTCGGAGGGCATACTATAGTATGTCGTTTTTCACGATTGCGGAGTATTTGATTAAAAGGTGAAAATCACGCAAAAGCGAAAGGCTATAGTCCATGGTGTCGGAAGTTATGCTATAGTATGTCGTTTTTCATGATTTCGGAGGATTTAAAAAAAAAGTGAAAATCACGCAAAAGCGAAAGGCTATAGTCCATGGTGTCGGAGGGCATGCTATAGTATGTAGTTTTTCACGATTTCGGAGGATTTGATTAAAAGGTGAAAATCCCGCAAAAGCGAAAGGCTATAGTCCATGGTGTCGGAGGGCATGCTATAGTATGTCGTTTTTCACGATTTCGGAGGATTTAAAAAAAAAGGCAAAAATCACGCAAAAGCGAAAGGATAGTCCATGGTGTCGGAGGGCATGCTATAGTATGTCGTTTTTCACGATTTCGGAGGATTTGATTAAAAGGTGAAAATCCCGCAAAAGCGAAAGGCTATAGTCCATGGTGTCGGAGGGCATGCTATAGTATGTCGTTTTTCACGATTTCGGAGGATTTAAAAAAAAAGGCAAAAATCACGCAAAAGCGAAAGGATAGTCCATGGTGTCGGAGGGCATGCTATAGTATGTCGTTTTTCACGATTTCGGAGGATTTGAAAAAAGGTGAAAATCACGCAAAAGCGAAAGGCTATAGTCCATGGTGTCGGAGGGCATACTATAGTATGTCGTTTTTCACGATTTCGGAGGATTTAAAAAAAAGGTGAAAATCACACAAAAGCCTAAGGCTATAGTCCATGGTGTCGGAGGGCATGCTATAGTATGTCGTTTTTCACGATTTGAGGATTTAAAAAAAAGGTGAAAATCACGCAAAAGCGATAGGCTATAGTCCATGGTGTCGGAGGGCATGCTATAATATGTTGTTTTTCACGATTTGAGGATTTTAAAAAAAGGTGAAAATCACGCAAAAGCGATAGGCTATAGTCCATGGTGTCGGAGGGCATGCTATAGTATGTCGTTTTTCACGATTTCGGAGGATTTGAAAAAAGGTGAAAATCACGCAAAAGCGAAAGGCTATAGTCCATGGTGTCGGAGGGCATACTATAGTAGTATAGTATGTCGTTTTTCACGATTTCGGAGGATTTGAAAAAAGTTGAAAATCACGCAAAAGTGAAAGGCTATAGTCCATGGTGTCGGAGGGCATACTATAGTATGTCGTTTTTCACGATTTCGGAGGATTTAAAAAAAAGGTGAAAATCACGCAAAAGCAAAAGGCTATAGTCCATGGTGTCCATGGTGTCAGAGGGCATACTATAGTATGTCGTTTTTCACGATTTCGGAGGATTAAAAAAAAAAAGGCGAAAATCACGCAAAAGCGAAAGGCTATAGTCCATAGTGTCGGAGGGCATGATATAGTATGTCGTTTTTCACGATTGCGGAGTATTTGATTAAAAGGTGAAAATCCCGCAAAAGCGAAAGGCTATAGTCCATGGTGTCGGAGGGCATGCTATAGTATGTCGTTTTTCACGATTTCGGAGGATTTGAAAAAAGTTGAAAATCACGCAAAAGCGAAAGGCTATAGTCCATGGTGTCGGAGGGCATACTATAGTATGTCGTTTTTCACGATTTCGGAGGATTTAAAAAAAAAGGTGAAAATCACGCAAAAGCAAAAGGCTATAGTCCATGGTGTCCATGGTGTCAGAGGGCATACTATAGTATGTCGTTTTTCACGATTTCAGAGGATTTAAAAAAAAAGGCGAAAATCACGCAAAAGCGAAAGGCTATAGTCCATGGTGTCGGAGGGCATACTATAGTATGTCGTTTTTCACGATTTCGGAGGATTTTAAAAAAAAGGTGAAAATCACGCAAAAGCGAAAGGCTATAGTCCATGGTGTCGGAGGGCATACTATAGTATGTCGTTTTTCACGATTTCGGAGGATTTAAAAAAAATGTGAAAATCACACAAAAGCCTAAGGCTATAGTCCATGGTGTCGGAGGGCATGCTATAGTATGTCGTTTTTCACGATTTCGGAGGATTTAAAAAAAAAAGGTGAACATCACGCAAAAGCCTAAGGCTATAGTCCATGGTGTCGGAGGGCATGCTATAGTAGTATAGTATGTCGTTTTTCACGATTTCGGAGGATTTGAAAAAAGTTGAAAATCACGCAAAAGTGAAAGGCTATAGTCCATGGTGTCGGAGGGCATACTATAGTATGTCGTTTTTCACGATTTCGGAGGATTTAAAAAAAAGGTGAAAATCACACAAAAGCCTAAGGCTATAGTCCATGGTGTCGGAGGGCATGCTATAGTATGTCGTTTTTCACGATTTGAGGATTTAAAAAAAAGGTGAAAATCACGCAAAAGCGATAGGCTATAGTCCATGGTGTCGGAGGGCATGCTATAGTATGTCGTTTTTCACGATTTGAGGATTTTAAAAAAAGGTGAAAATCACGCAAAAGCGATAGGCTATAGTCCATGGTGTCGGAGGGCATGCTATAGTATGTCGTTTTTCACGATTTCGGAGGATTTGAAAAAAGGTGAAAATCACGCAAAAGCGAAAGGCTATAGTCCATGGTGTCGGAGGGCATACTATAGTAGTATAGTATGTCGTTTTTCACGATTTCGGAGGATTTGAAAAAAGTTGAAAATCACGCAAAAGTGAAAGGCTATAGTCCATGGTGTCGGAGGGCATACTATAGTATGTCGTTTTTCACGATTTCGGAGGATTAAAAAAAAAGGTGAAAATCACGCAAAAGCAAAAGGCTATAGTCCATGGTGTCCATGGTGTCAGAGGGCATACTATAGTATGTCGTTTTTCACGATTTCGGAGGATTAAAAAAAAAAGGCGAAAATCACGCAAAAGCGAAAGGCTATAGTCCATAGTGTCGGAGGGCATGATATAGTATGTCGTTTTTCACGATTGCGGAGTATTTGATTAGAAGGTGAAAATCCCGCAAAAGCGAAAGGCTATAGTCCATGGTGTCGGAGGGCATGCTATAGTATGTCGTTTTTCACGATTTCGGAGGATTTAAAAAAAAGGCAAAAATCACGCAAAAGCGAAAGGATAGTCCATGGTGTCGGAGGGCATGCTATAGTATGTCGTTTTTCACGATTTCGGAGGATTTGAAAAAAGGTGAAAATCACGCAAAAGCGAAAGGCTATAGTCCATGGTGTCGGAGGGCATACTATAGTATGTCGTTTTTCACGATTTCGGAGGATTTAAAAAAAAAGGTGAAAATCACGCAAAAGCCTAAGGCTATAGTCCATGGTGTCGGAGGGCATGCTATAGTAGTATAGTATGTCGTTTTTCACGATTTCGGAGGATTTGAAAAAAGTTTAAAATCACGCAAAAGTGAAAGGCTATAGTCCATGGTGTCGGAGGGCATACTATAGTATGTCGTTTTTCACGATTTCGGATGATTTAAAAAAAAGGTGAAAATCACGCAAAAGCAAATGGCTATAGTCCATGGTGTCCATGGTGACAGAGGGCATACTATAGTATGTCGTTTTTCACGATTTCGGAGGATTAAAAAAAAAGGCGAAAATCACGCAAAAGCGATAGGCTATAGTCCATGGTGTCGGAGGGCATGCTATAGTATGTCGTTTTTCACGATTTCGGAGGATTTGAAAAAAGGTGAAAATCACGCAAAAGCGAAAGGCTATAGTCCATGGTGTCGGAGGGCATACTATAGTAGTATAGTATGTCGTTTTTCACGATTTCGGAGGATTTGAAAAAAGTTGAAAATCACGCAAAAGTGAAAGGCTATAGTCCATGGTGTCGGAGGGCATACTATAGTATGTTGTTTTTCACGATTTCGGAGGATTTAAAAAAAAGGTGAAAATCACGCAAAAGCAAAAGGCTATAGTCCATGGTGTCCATGGTGTCAGAGGGCATACTATAGTATGTCGTTTTTCACGATTTCGGAGGATTAAAAAAAAAAGGCGAAAATCACGCAAAAGCGAAAGGCTATAGTCCATAGTGTCGGAGGGCATGATATAGTATGTCGTTTTTCACGATTGCGGAGTATTTGATTAAAAGGTGAAAATCCCGCAAAAGCGAAAGGCTATAGTCCATGGTGTCGGAGGGCATGCTATAGTATGTCGTTTTTCACGATTTCGGAGGATTTGAAAAAAGTTGAAAATCACGCAAAAGCGAAAGGCTATAGTCCATGGTGTCGGAGGGCATACTATAGTATGTCGTTTTTCACGATTTCGGAGGATTTAAAAAAAAGGTGAAAATCACGCAAAAGCAAAAGGCTATAGTCCATGGTGTCCATGGTGTCAGAGGGCATACTATAGTATGTCGTTTTTCACGATTTCAGAGGATTTAAAAAAAAAGGCGAAAATCACGCAAAAGCGAAAGGCTATAGTCCATGGTGTCGGAGGGCATACTATAGTATGTCGTTTTTCACGATTTCGGAGGATTTAAAAAAAAAGGTGAAAATCACGCAAAAGCGAAAGGCTATAGTCCATGGTGTCGGAGGGCATACTATAGTATGTCGTTTTTCACGATTTCGGAGGATTTAAAAAAAAGGTGAAAATCACACAAAAGCCTAAGGCTATAGTCCATGGTGTCGGAGGGCATGCTATAGTATGTCGTTTTTCACGATTTCGGAGGATTTTTAAAAAAAAGGTGAAAATCACGCAAAAGCCTAAGGCTATAGTCCATGGTGTCGGAGGGCATACTATAGTAGTATAGTATGTCGTTTTTCACGATTTCGGAGGATTTGAAAAAAGTTGAAAATCACGCAAAAGTGAAAGGCTATAGTCCATGGTGTCGGAGGGCATACTATAGTATGTTGTTTTTCACGATTTCGGAGGATTTAAAAAAAAGGTGAAAATCACGCAAAAGCAAAAGGCTATAGTCCATGGTGTCCATGGTGTCAGAGGGCATACTATAGTATGTCGTTTTTCACGATTTCGGAGGATTAAAAAAAAAAGGCGAAAATCACGCAAAAGCGAAAGGCTATAGTCCATAGTGTCGGAGGGCATGATATAGTATGTCGTTTTTCACGATTGCGGAGTATTTGATTAAAAGGTGAAAATCCCGCAAAAGCGAAAGGCTATAGTCCATGGTGTCGGAGGGCATGCTATAGTATGTCGTTTTTCACGATTTCGGAGGATTTGAAAAAAGTTGAAAATCACGCAAAAGCGAAAGGCTATAGTCCATGGTGTCGGAGGGCATACTATAGTATGTCGTTTTTCACGATTTCGGAGGATTTAAAAAAAAGGTGAAAATCACGCAAAAGCAAAAGGCTATAGTCCATGGTGTCCATGGTGTCAGAGGGCATACTATAGTATGTCGTTTTTCACGATTTCAGAGGATTTAAAAAAAAAGGCGAAAATCACGCAAAAGCGAAAGGCTATAGTCCATGGTGTCGGAGGGCATACTATAGTATGTCGTTTTTCACGATTTCGGAGGATTTAAAAAAAAAGGTGAAAATCACGCAAAAGCGAAAGGCTATAGTCCATGGTGTCGGAGGGCATACTATAGTATGTCGTTTTTCACGATTTCGGAGGATTTAAAAAAAAGGTGAAAATCACACAAAAGCCTAAGGCTATAGTCCATGGTGTCGGAGGGCATGCTATAGTATGTCGTTTTTCACGATTTCGGAGGATTTTTAAAAAAAAGGTGAAAATCACGCAAAAGCCTAAGGCTATAGTCCATGGTGTCGGAGGGCATGCTATAGTAGTATAGTATGTCGTTTTTCACGATTTCGGAGGATTTGAAAAAAGTTGAAAATCACGCAAAAGTGAAAGGCTATAGTCCATGGTGTCGGAGGGCATACTATAGTATGTCGTTTTTCACGATTTCGGATGATTTAAAAAAAAAGGTGAAAATCACGCAAAAGCAAATGGCTATAGTCCATGGTGTCCATGGTGACAGAGGGCATACTATAGTATGTCGTTTTTTAAGATTTCGGAGGATTAAAAAAAAAGGCGAAAATCACGCAAAAGCGAAAGGCTATAGTCCATGGTGTCGGAGGGCATACTATAGTATGTCGTTTTTCACGATTTCGGAGGATTAAAAAAAAAGGCGAAAATCACGCAAAAGCGAAAGGCTATAGTCCATGGTGTCGGAGGGCATACTATAGTATGTCGTTTTTCACGATTGCGGAGCATTTGATTAAAAGGTGAAAATCACGCAAAAGCGAAAGGCTATAGTCCATGGTGTCGGAGGGCATACTATAGTATGTCGTTTTTCACGATTGCGGAGTATTTGATTAAAAGGTGAAAATCACGCAAAAGCGAAAGGCTATAGTCCATGGTGTCGGAAGTTATGCTATAGTATGTCGTTTTTCATGATTTCGGAGGATTTTAAAAAAAAGTGAAAATCACGCAAAAGCGAAAGGCTATAGTCCATGGTGTCGGAGGGCATGCTATAGTATGTAGTTTTTCACGATTTCGGAGGATTTGATTAAAAGGTGAAAATCACGCAAAAGCCTAAGGCTATAGTCCATGGTGTCGGAGGGCATGCTATAGTAGTATAGTATGTCGTTTTTCACGATTTGAGGATTTAAAAAAAAGGTGAAAATCACGCAAAAGCGATAGGCTATAGTCCATGGTGTCGGAGGGCATGCTATAGTATGTCGTTTTTCACGATTTCGGAGGATTTGAAAAAAGGTGAAAATCACGCAAAAGCGAAAGGCTATAGTCCATGGTGTCGGAGGGCATACTATAGTAGTCTAGTATGTCGTTTTTCACGATTTCGGAGGATTTGAAAAAAGTTGAAAATCACGCAAAAGTGAAAGGCTATAGTCCATGGTGTCGGAGGGCATACTATAGTATGTCGTTTTTCACGATTTCGGAGGATTTAAAAAAAAGGTGAAAATCACGCAAAAGCACAAGGCTATAGTCCATGGTGTCCATGGTGTCAGAGGGCATACTATAGTATGTCGTTTTTCACGATTTCGGAGGATTAAAAAAAAAAAGGCGAAAATCACGCAAAAGCGAAAGGCTATAGTCCATAGTGTCGGAGGGCATGATATAGTATGTCGTTTTTCACGATTGCGGAGTATTTGATTAGAAGGTGAAAATCCCGCAAAAGCGAAAGGCTATAGTCCATGGTGTCGGAGGGCATGCTATAGTATGTCGTTTTTCACGATTTCGGAGGATTTAAAAAAAAGGCAAAAATCACGCAAAAGCGAAAGGATAGTCCATGGTGTCGGAGGGCATGCTATAGTATGTCATTTTTCACGATTTCGGAGGATTTGAAAAAAGGTGAAAATCACGCAAAAGCGAAAGGCTATAGTCCATGGTGTCGGAGGGCATACTATAGTATGTCGTTTTTCACGATTTCGGAGGATTTAAAAAAAAGGTGAAAATCACACAAAAGCCTAAGGCTATAGTCCATGGTGTCGGAGGGCATGCTATAGTATGTCGTTTTTCACGATTTCGGAGGATTTGATTAAAAGGTGAAAATCACGCAAAAGCGAAAGGCTATAGTCCATGGTGTCGGAGGGCATACTAAAGTATGTCGTTTTTCACGATTTGAGGATTTTAAAAAAAGGTGAAAATCACGCAAAAGCGATAGGCTATAGTCCATGGTGTCGGAGGGCATGCTATAGTATGTCGTTTTTCACGATTTCAGAGGATTTGAAAAAAGTTGAAAATCCCGCAAAAGCGAAAGGCTATAGTCCATGGTGTCGGAGGGCATGCTATAGTATGTCGTTTTTCACGATTTCGGAGGATTTGAAAAAAGTTGAAAATCACGCAAAAGCGAAAGGCTATAGTCCATGGTGTCGGAGGGCATACTATAGTATGTCGTTTTTCACGATTTCGGAGGATTTAAAAAAAAGGTGAAAATCACGCAAAAGCAAAAGGCTATAGTCCATGGTGTCCATGGTGTCAGAGGGCATACTATAGTATGTCGTTTTTCACGATTTCGGAGGATTTAAAAAAAAGGCGAAAATCACGCAAAAGCGAAAGGCTATAGTCCATGGTGTCGGAGGGCATGATATAGTATGTCGTTTTTCACGATTGCGGAGTATTTGATTAAAAGGTGAAAATCACGCAAAAGCGAAAGGCTATAGTCCATGGTGTCCATGGTGTCGGAGGGCATGCTATAGTATGTCGTTTTTCACGATTTCGGAGGATTTGAAAAAAGTTGAAAATCACGCAAAAGCGAAAGGCTATAGTCCATGGTGTCGGAGGGCATACTATAGTATGTCGTTTTTCACGATTTCGGAGGATTTAAAAAAAAGGTGAAAATCACGCAAAAGCAAAAGGCTATAGTCCATGGTGTCCATGGTGTCAGAGGGCATACTATAGTATGTCGTTTTTCACGATTTCGTAGGATTTAAAAAAAAGGCGAAAATCACGCAAAAGCGAAAGGCTATAGTCCATGGTGTCGGAGGGCATACTATAGTATGTCGTTTTTCACGATTTCGGAGGATTTAAAAAAAAAGGTGAAAATCACGCAAAAGCGAAAGGTTATAGTCCATGGTGTCGGAGGGCATACTATAGTATGTCGTTTTTCACGATTTCGGAGGATTTAAAAAAAAGGTGAAAATCACACAAAAGCCTAAGGCTATAGTCCATGGTGTCGGAGGGCATGCTATAGTATGTCGTTTTTCACGATTGCGGAGTATTTGATTAAAAGGTGAAAATCACGCAAAAGCGAAAGGCTATAGTCCATGGTGTCGGAGGGCATACTATAGTATGTTGTTTTTCACGATTTCGGAGGATTTAAAAAAAAGGTGAAAATCACGCAAAAGCCTAAGGCTATAGTCCATGGTGTCGGAGGGCATGCTATAGTAGTATAGTATGTCGTTTTTCACGATTTCGGAGGATTTGAAAAAAGTTGAAAATCACGCAAAAGTGAAAGGCTATAGTCCATGGTGTCGGAGGGCATACTATAGTATGTCGTTTTTCACGATTTCGGAGGATTTAAAAAAAAGGTGAAAATCACGCAAAAGCAAAAGGCTATAGTCCATGGTGTCCATGGTGTCAGAGGGCATACTATAGTATGTCGTTTTTCACGATTTCGGAGGATTAAAAAAAAAGGCGAAAATCACGCAAAAGCGAAAGGCTATAGTCCATGGTGTCGGAGGGCATGCTATAGTATGTCGTTTTTCACGATTTCGGAGGATTTGAAAAAAGTTGAAAATCACGCAAAAGCGAAAGGCTATAGTCCATGGTGTCGGAGGGCATACTATAGTAGGCCTATGTCGTTTTTCACGATTTCGGAGGATTTAAAAAAAAGGTGAAAATCACGCAAAAGCAAAAGGCTATAGTCCATGGTGTCCATGGTGTCAGAGGGCATACTATAGTATGTCGTTTTTCACGATTTCGGAGGATTTAAAAAAAAGGCGAAAATCACGCAAAAGCGAAAGGCTATAGTCCATGGTGTCGGAGGGCATACTATAGTATGTCGTTTTTCACGATTTGAGGATTTAAAAAAAAAAGGTGAAAATCACGCAAAAGCGAAAGGCTATAGTCCATGGTGTCGGAGGGCATGCTATAGTATGTCATTTTTCACGATTTCGGAGGATTTGAAAAAAGGTGAAAATCACGCAAAAGCGAAAGGCTATAGTCCATGGTGTCGGAGGGCATACTATAGTATGTCGTTTTTCACGATTTCGGAGGATTTAAAAAAAAAAGGTGAAAATCACACAAAAGCCTAAGGCTATAGTCCATGGTGTCGGAGGGCATACTATAGTATGTCGTTTTTCACGATTTCGGAGGATTTGATTAAAAGGTGAAAATCACGCAAAAGCGAAAGGCTATAGTCCATGGTGTCGGAGGGCATACTAAAGTATGTCGTTTTTCACGATTTGAGGATTTAAAAAAAAAAGGTGAAAATCACGCAAAAGCGATAGGCTATAGTCCATGGTGTCGGAGGGCATGCTATAGTATGTCGTTTTTCACGATTTCGGAGGATTTGAAAAAAGTTGAAAATCACGCAAAAGCGAAAGGCTATAGTCCATGGTGTCGGAGGGCATACTATAGTAGGCCTATGTCGTTTTTCACGATTTCGGAGGATTTAAAAAAAAGGTGAAAATCACGCAAAAGCAAAAGGCTATAGTCCATGGTGTCCATGGTGTCAGAGGGCATACTATAGTATGTCGTTTTTCACGATTTCGGAGGATTTAAAAAAAAGGCGAAAATCACGCAAAAGCGAAAGGCTATAGTCCATGGTGTCGGAGGGCATACTATAGTATGTCGTTTTTCACGATTTGAGGATTTAAAAAAAAAAGGTGAAAATCACGCAAAAGCGAAAGGCTATAGTCCATGGTGTCGGAGGGCATGCTATAGTATGTCATTTTTCACGATTTCGGAGGATTTGAAAAAAGGTGAAAATCACGCAAAAGCGAAAGGCTATAGTCCATGGTGTCGGAGGGCATACTATAGTATGTCGTTTTTCACGATTTCGGAGGATTTAAAAAAAAAAGGTGAAAATCACACAAAAGCCTAAGGCTATAGTCCATGGTGTCGGAGGGCATACTATAGTATGTCGTTTTTCACGATTTCGGAGGATTTGATTAAAAGGTGAAAATCGCGCAAAAGCGAAAGGCTATAGTCCATGGTGTCGGAGGGCATACTAAAGTATGTCGTTTTTCACGATTTGAGGATTTTTAAAAAAAAAGTTGAAAATCACGCAAAAGCGATAGGCTATAGTCCATGGTGTCGGAGGGCATACTATAGTATGTCGTTTTTCACGATTTCGGAGGATTTAAAAAAAAAGGTGAAAATCACGCAAAAGCAAAAGGCTATAGTCCATGGTGTCCATGGTGTCAGAGGGCATACTATATTATGTCGTTTTTCACGATTTCGGAGGATTAAAAAAAAAGGCGAAAATCACGCAAAAGCGAAAGGCTATAGTCCATGGTGTCGGAGGGCATGCTATAGTATGTCATTTGTCACGATTTCGGAGGATTTGAAAAAAGGTGAAAATCACGCAAAAGCGAAAGGCTATAGTCCATGGTGTCGGAGGGCATACTATAGTATGTCGTTTTTCACGATTTCGGAGGATTTAAAAAAAAGGTGAAAATCACGCAAAAGCGAAAGGCTATAGTCCATGGTGTCGGAGGGCATGCTATAGTATGTCATTTTTCACGATTTCGGAGGATTTGAAAAAAGGTGAAAATCACGCAAAAGCGAAAGGCTATAGTCCATGGTGTCGGAGGGCATACTATAGTATGTGGTTTTTCACGATTTCGGAGGATTTAAAAAAAAAGGTGAAAATCACACAAAAGCCTAAGGCTATAGTCCATGGTGTCGGAGGGCATGCTATAGTATGTCGTTTTTCACGATTTCGGAGGATTTGATTAAAAGGTGAAAATCACGCAAAAGCGAAAGGCTATAGTCCATGGTGTCGGAGGGCATACTAAAGTATGTCGTTTTTCACGATTTGAGGATTTAAAAAAAAGGTGAAAATCACGCAAAAGCGATAGGCTATAGTCCATGGTGTCGGAGGGCATGCTATAGTATGTCGTTTTTCACGATTTCAGAGGATTTGAAAAAAGTTGAAAATCCCGCAAAAGCGAAAGGCTATAGTCCATGGTGTCGGAGGGCATGCTATAGTATGTCGTTTTTCACGATTTCGGAGGATTTGAAAAAAGTTGAAAATCACGCAAAAGCGAAAGGCTATAGTCCATGGTGTCCATGGTGTCGGAGGGCATGCTATAGTATGTCGTTTTTCACGATTTCGGAGGATTTGAAAAAAGTTGAAAATCACGCAAAAGCGAAAGGCTATAGTCCATGGTGTCGGAGGGCATACTATAGTATGTCGTTTTTCACGATTTCGGAGGATTTAAAAAAAAAGGTGAAAATCACGCAAAAGCAAAAGGCTATAGTCCATGGTGTCCATGGTGTCAGAGGGCATACTATAGTATGTCGTTTTTCACGATTTCGTAGGATTTTAAAAAAAGGCGAAAATCACGCAAAAGCGAAAGGCTATAGTCCATGGTGTCCATGGTGTCAGAGGGCATACTATAGTATGTCGTTTTTCACGATTTCGGAGGATTTAAAAAAAAGGCGAAAATCACGCAAAAGCGAAAGGCTATAGTCCATGGTGTCGGAGGGCATACTATAGTATGTCGTTTTTCACGATTTCGGAGGATTTTAAAAAAAAAAGGTGAAAATCACGCAAAAGCGAAAGGTTATAGTCCATGGTGTCGGAGGGCATACTATAGTATGTCGTTTTTCACGATTTCGGAGGATTTAAAAAAAAGGTGAAAATCACACAAAAGCCTAAGGCTATAGTCCATGGTGTCGGAGGGCATACTATAGTATGTCGTTTTTCACGATTTCGGAGGATTTAAAAAAAAGGTGAAAATCACGCAAAAGCAAAAGGCTATAGTCCATGGTGTCCATGGTGTCAGAGGGCATACTATAGTATGTCGTTTTTCACGATTTCGGAGGATTTAAAAAAAAGGCGAAAATCACGCAAAAGCGAAAGGCTATAGTCCATGGTGTCGGAGGGCATACTATAGTATGTCGTTTTTCACGATTTGAGGATTTAAAAAAAAAAGGTGAAAATCACGCAAAAGCGAAAGGCTATAGTCCATGGTGTCGGAGGGCATGCTATAGTATGTCGTTTTTCACGATTTCGGAGGATTTGAAAAAAGGTGAAAATCACGCAAAAGCGAAAGGCTATAGTCCATGGTGTCGGAGGGCATACTAAAGTATGTCGTTTTTCACGATTTGAGGATTTTAAAAAAAGGTGAAAATCACGCAAAAGCGATAGGCTATAGTCCATGGTGTCGGAGGGCATGCTATAGTATGTCGTTTTTCACGATTTCAGAGGATTTGAAAAAAGTTGAAAATCCCGCAAAAGCGAAAGGCTATAGTCCATGGTGTCGGAGGGCATGCTATAGTATGTCGTTTTTCACGATTTCGGAGGATTTGAAAAAAGTTGAAAATCACGCAAAAGCGAAAGGCTATAGTCCATGGTGTCGGAGGGCATACTATAGTATGTCGTTTTTCACGATTTCGGAGGATTTAAAAAAAAGGTGAAAATCACGCAAAAGCAAAAGGCTATAGTCCATGGTGTCCATGGTGTCAGAGGGCATACTATAGTATGTCGTTTTTCACGATTTCGGAGGATTTAAAAAAAAGGCGAAAATCACGCAAAAGCGAAAGGCTATAGTCCATGGTGTCGGAGGGCATACTATAGTATGTCGTTTTTCACGATTGCGGAGTATTTGATTAAAAGGTGAAAATCACGCAAAAGCGAAAGGCTATAGTCCATGGTGTCCATGGTGTCGGAGGGCATGCTATAGTATGTCGTTTTTCACGATTTCGGAGGATTTGAAAAAAGTTGAAAATCACGCAAAAGCGAAAGGCTATAGTCCATGGTGTCGGAGGGCATACTATAGTATGTCGTTTTTCACGATTTCGGAGGATTTAAAAAAAAAGGTGAAAATCACGCAAAAGCGAAAGGTTATAGTCCATGGTGTCGGAGGGCATACTATAGTATGTCGTTTTTCACGATTTCGGAGGATTTAAAAAAAAAAAGGTGAAAATCACACAAAAGCCTAAGGCTATAGTCCATGGTGTCGGAGGGCATGCTATAGTATGTCGTTTTTCACGATTGCGGAGTATTTGATTAAAAGGTGAAAATCACGCAAAAGCGAAAGGCTATAGTCCATGGTGTCGGAGGGCATACTATAGTATGTTGTTTTTCACGATTTCGGAGGATTTAAAAAAAAGGTGAAAATCACGCAAAAGCCTAAGGCTATAGTCCATGGTGTCGGAGGGCATGCTATAGTAGTATAGTATGTCGTTTTTCACGATTTCGGAGGATTTGAAAAAAGTTGAAAATCACGCAAAAGTGAAAGGCTATAGTCCATGGTGTCGGAGGGCATACTATAGTATGTCGTTTTTCACGATTTCGGAGGATTTAAAAAAAAGGTGAAAATCACGCAAAAGCAAAAGGCTATAGTCCATGGTGTCCATGGTGTCAGAGGGCATACTATAGTATGTCGTTTTTCACGATTTCGGAGGATTAAAAAAAAAGGCGAAAATCACGCAAAAGCGAAAGGCTATAGTCCATGGTGTCGGAGGGCATACTATAGTATGTCGTTTTTCACGATTGCGGAGTATTTGATTAAAAGGTGAAAATCACGCAAAAGCGAAAGGCTATAGTCCATGGTGTCGGAGGGCATGCTATAGTATGTCGTTTTTCACGATTTCGGAGGATTTGAAAAAAGTTGAAAATCACGCAAAAGCGAAAGGCTATAGTCCATGGTGTCGGAGGGCATACTATAGTAGGCCTATGTCGTTTTTCACGATTTCGGAGGATTTAAAAAAAAGGTGAAAATCACGCAAAAGCAAAAGGCTATAGTCCATGGTGTCCATGGTGTCAGAGGGCATACTATAGTATGTCGTTTTTCACGATTTCGGAGGATTTAAAAAAAAGGCGAAAATCACGCAAAAGCGAAAGGCTATAGTCCATGGTGTCGGAGGGCATACTATAGTATGTCGTTTTTCACGATTTGAGGATTTTAAAAAAAAAGGTGAAAATCACGCAAAAGCGAAAGGCTATAGTCCATGGTGTCGGAGGGCATGCTATAGTATGTCATTTTTCACGATTTCGGAGGATTTGAAAAAAGGTGAAAATCACGCAAAAGCGAAAGGCTATAGTCCATGGTGTCGGAGGGCATACTATAGTATGTCGTTTTTCACGATTTCGGAGGATTTGATTAAAAGGTGAAAATCACGCAAAAGCGAAAGGCTATAGTCCATGGTGTCGGAGGGCATACTAAAGTATGTCGTTTTTCACGATTTGAGGATTTAAAAAAAAAATGTGAAAATCACGCAAAAGCGATAGGCTATAGTCCATGGTGTCGGAGGGCATGCTATAGTATGTCGTTTTTCACGATTTCGGAGGATTTGAAAAAAGTTGAAAAT
The DNA here is from genome assembly GCF_951216825.1 of Electrona antarctica. NCBI lineage: Eukaryota > Metazoa > Chordata > Actinopteri > Myctophiformes > Myctophidae > Electrona > Electrona antarctica. Next base: position 2,033,000 of record NC_136802.1, on the reverse strand, counting down.
CACGCAAAAGCGAAAGGCTATAGTCCATGGTGTCGGAGGGCATACTATAGTATGTCGTTTTTCACGATTTCGGAGGATTTAAAAAAAAGGTGAAAATCACGCAAAAGCAAAAGGCTATAGTCCATGGTGTCCATGGTGTCAGAGGGCATACTATAGTATGTCGTTTTTCACGATTTCGGAGGATTAAAAAAAAAGGCGAAAATCACGCAAAAGCGAAAGGCTATAGTCCATGGTGTCGGAGGGCATGCTATAGTATGTCATTTGTCACGATTTCGGAGGATTTGAAAAAAGGTGAAAATCACGCAAAAGCGAAAGGCTATAGTCCATAGTGTCGGAGGGCATACTATAGTATGTCGTTTTTCACGATTTCGGAGGATTTAAAAAAAAGGTGAAAATCACGCAAAAGCGAAAGGCTATAGTCCATGGTGTCGGAGGGCATACTATAGTATGTCGTTTTTCACGATTTCGGAGGATTTAAAAAAAAAGGTGAAAATCACGCAAAAGCAAAAGGCTATAGTCCATGGTGTCCATGGTGTCAGAGGGCATACTATAGTATGTTGTTTTTCACGATTTCGGAGGATTAAAAAAAAAGGCGAAAATCACGCAAAAGCGAAAGGCTATAGTCCATGGTGTCGGAGGGCATGCTATAGTATGTCATTTGTCACGATTTCGGAGGATTTGAAAAAAGGTGAAAATCACGCAAAAGCGAAAGGCTATAGTCCATGGTGTCGGAGGGCATACTATAGTATGTCGTTTTTCACGATTTCGGAGGATTTGATTAAAAGGTGAAAATCACGCAAAAGCGAAAGGCTATAGTCCATGGTGTCGGAGGGCATACTAAAGTATGTCGTTTTTCACGATTTGAGGATTTTAAAAAAAGGTGAAAATCACGCAAAAGCGATAGGCTATAGTCCATGGTGTCGGAGGGCATGCTATAGTATGTCGTTTTTCACGATTTCAGAGGATTTGAAAAAAGTTGAAAATCCCGCAAAAGCGAAAGGCTATAGTCCATGGTGTCGGAGGGCATGCTATAGTATGTCGTTTTTCACGATTTCGGAGGATTTGAAAAAAGTTGAAAATCACGCAAAAGCGAAAGGCTATAGTCCATGGTGTCGGAGGGCATACTATAGTATGTCGTTTTTCACGATTTCGGAGGATTTAAAAAAAAAGGTGAAAATCACGCAAAAGCAAAAGGCTATAGTCCATGGTGTCCATGGTGTCAGAGGGCATACTATAGTATGTCGTTTTTCACGATTTCGGAGGATTTAAAAAAAAGGCGAAAATCACGCAAAAGCGAAAGGCTATAGTCCATGGTGTCGGAGGGCATGATATAGTATGTCGTTTTTCACGATTGCGGAGTATTTGATTAAAAGGTGAAAATCACGCAAAAGCGAAAGGCTATAGTCCATGGTGTCCATGGTGTCGGAGGGCATGCTATAGTATGTCGTTTTTCACGATTTCGGAGGATTTGAAAAAAGTTGAAAATCACGCAAAAGCGAAAGGCTATAGTCCATGGTGTCCATGGTGTCGGAGGGCATGCTATAGTATGTCGTTTTTCACGATTTGAGGATTTAAAAAAAAGGTGAAAATCACGCAAAAGCGATAGGCTATAGTCCATGGTGTCGGAGGGCATGCTATAGTATGTCGTTTTTCACGATTTGAGGATTTTAAAAAAAGGTGAAAATCACGCAAAAGCGATAGGCTATAGTCCATGGTGTCGGAGGGCATGCTATAGTATGTCGTTTTTCACGATTTCGGAGGATTTGAAAAAAGGTGAAAATCACGCAAAAGCGAAAGGCTATAGTCCATGGTGTCGGAGGGCATACTATAGTAGTATAGTATGTCGTTTTTCACGATTTCGGAGGATTTGAAAAAAGTTGAAAATCACGCAAAAGTGAAAGGCTATAGTCCATGGTGTCGGAGGGCATACTATAGTATGTCGTTTTTCACGATTTCGGAGGATTAAAAAAAAAGGTGAAAATCACGCAAAAGCAAAAGGCTATAGTCCATGGTGTCCATGGTGTCAGAGGGCATACTATAGTATGTCGTTTTTCACGATTTCGGAGGATTAAAAAAAAAAGGCGAAAATCACGCAAAAGCGAAAGGCTATAGTCCATAGTGTCGGAGGGCATGATATAGTATGTCGTTTTTCACGATTGCGGAGTATTTGATTAGAAGGTGAAAATCCCGCAAAAGCGAAAGGCTATAGTCCATGGTGTCGGAGGGCATGCTATAGTATGTCGTTTTTCACGATTTCGGAGGATTTAAAAAAAAGGCAAAAATCACGCAAAAGCGAAAGGATAGTCCATGGTGTCGGAGGGCATGCTATAGTATGTCGTTTTTCACGATTTCGGAGGATTTGAAAAAAGGTGAAAATCACGCAAAAGCGAAAGGCTATAGTCCATGGTGTCGGAGGGCATACTATAGTATGTCGTTTTTCACGATTTCGGAGGATTTAAAAAAAAAGGTGAAAATCACGCAAAAGCCTAAGGCTATAGTCCATGGTGTCGGAGGGCATGCTATAGTAGTATAGTATGTCGTTTTTCACGATTTCGGAGGATTTGAAAAAAGTTTAAAATCACGCAAAAGTGAAAGGCTATAGTCCATGGTGTCGGAGGGCATACTATAGTATGTCGTTTTTCACGATTTCGGATGATTTAAAAAAAAGGTGAAAATCACGCAAAAGCAAATGGCTATAGTCCATGGTGTCCATGGTGACAGAGGGCATACTATAGTATGTCGTTTTTCACGATTTCGGAGGATTAAAAAAAAAGGCGAAAATCACGCAAAAGCGATAGGCTATAGTCCATGGTGTCGGAGGGCATGCTATAGTATGTCGTTTTTCACGATTTCGGAGGATTTGAAAAAAGGTGAAAATCACGCAAAAGCGAAAGGCTATAGTCCATGGTGTCGGAGGGCATACTATAGTAGTATAGTATGTCGTTTTTCACGATTTCGGAGGATTTGAAAAAAGTTGAAAATCACGCAAAAGTGAAAGGCTATAGTCCATGGTGTCGGAGGGCATACTATAGTATGTTGTTTTTCACGATTTCGGAGGATTTAAAAAAAAGGTGAAAATCACGCAAAAGCAAAAGGCTATAGTCCATGGTGTCCATGGTGTCAGAGGGCATACTATAGTATGTCGTTTTTCACGATTTCGGAGGATTAAAAAAAAAAGGCGAAAATCACGCAAAAGCGAAAGGCTATAGTCCATAGTGTCGGAGGGCATGATATAGTATGTCGTTTTTCACGATTGCGGAGTATTTGATTAAAAGGTGAAAATCCCGCAAAAGCGAAAGGCTATAGTCCATGGTGTCGGAGGGCATGCTATAGTATGTCGTTTTTCACGATTTCGGAGGATTTGAAAAAAGTTGAAAATCACGCAAAAGCGATAGGCTATAGTCCATGGTGTCGGAGGGCATGCTATAGTATGTCGTTTTTCACGATTTCGGAGGATTTGAAAAAAGGTGAAAATCACGCAAAAGCGAAAGGCTATAGTCCATGGTGTCGGAGGGCATACTATAGTATGTCGTTTTTCACGATTTCGGAGGATTTAAAAAAAAAGGTGAAAATCACGCAAAAGCCTAAGGCTATAGTCCATGGTGTCGGAGGGCATGCTATAGTAGTATAGTATGTCGTTTTTCACGATTTCGGAGGATTTGAAAAAAGTTTAAAATCACGCAAAAGTGAAAGGCTATAGTCCATGGTGTCGGAGGGCATACTATAGTATGTCGTTTTTCACGATTTCGGATGATTTAAAAAAAAGGTGAAAATCACGCAAAAGCAAATGGCTATAGTCCATGGTGTCCATGGTGACAGAGGGCATACTATAGTATGTCGTTTTTCACGATTTCGGAGGATTAAAAAAAAAGGCGAAAATCACGCAAAAGCGATAGGCTATAGTCCATGGTGTCGGAGGGCATGCTATAGTATGTCGTTTTTCACGATTTCGGAGGATTTGAAAAAAGGTGAAAATCACGCAAAAGCGAAAGGCTATAGTCCATGGTGTCGGAGGGCATACTATAGTAGTATAGTATGTCGTTTTTCACGATTTCGGAGGATTTGAAAAAAGTTGAAAATCACGCAAAAGTGAAAGGCTATAGTCCATGGTGTCGGAGGGCATACTATAGTATGTCGTTTTTCACGATTTCGGAGGATTAAAAAAAAAGGTGAAAATCACGCAAAAGCAAAAGGCTATAGTCCATGGTGTCCATGGTGTCAGAGGGCATACTATAGTATGTCGTTTTTCACGATTTCGGAGGATTAAAAAAAAAAGGCGAAAATCACGCAAAAGCGAAAGGCTATAGTCCATAGTGTCGGAGGGCATGATATAGTATGTCGTTTTTCACGATTGCGGAGTATTTGATTAGAAGGTGAAAATCCCGCAAAAGCGAAAGGCTATAGTCCATGGTGTCGGAGGGCATGCTATAGTATGTCGTTTTTCACGATTTCGGAGGATTTAAAAAAAAGGCAAAAATCACGCAAAAGCGAAAGGATAGTCCATGGTGTCGGAGGGCATGCTATAGTATGTCGTTTTTCACGATTTCGGAGGATTTGAAAAAAGGTGAAAATCACGCAAAAGCGAAAGGCTATAGTCCATGGTGTCGGAGGGCATACTATAGTATGTCGTTTTTCACGATTTCGGAGGATTTAAAAAAAAAGGTGAAAATCACGCAAAAGCCTAAGGCTATAGTCCATGGTGTCGGAGGGCATGCTATAGTAGTATAGTATGTCGTTTTTCACGATTTCGGAGGATTTGAAAAAAGTTTAAAATCACGCAAAAGTGAAAGGCTATAGTCCATGGTGTCGGAGGGCATACTATAGTATGTCGTTTTTCACGATTTCGGATGATTTAAAAAAAAGGTGAAAATCACGCAAAAGCAAATGGCTATAGTCCATGGTGTCCATGGTGACAGAGGGCATACTATAGTATGTCGTTTTTCACGATTTCGGAGGATTAAAAAAAAAGGCGAAAATCACGCAAAAGCGATAGGCTATAGTCCATGGTGTCGGAGGGCATGCTATAGTATGTCGTTTTTCACGATTTCGGAGGATTTGAAAAAAGGTGAAAATCACGCAAAAGCGAAAGGCTATAGTCCATGGTGTCGGAGGGCATACTATAGTAGTATAGTATGTCGTTTTTCACGATTTCGGAGGATTTGAAAAAAGTTGAAAATCACGCAAAAGTAAAAGGCTATAGTCCATGGTGTCGGAGGGCATACTATAGTATGTTGTTTTTCACGATTTCGGAGGATTTAAAAAAAAGGTGAAAATCACGCAAAAGCAAAAGGCTATAGTCCATGGTGTCCATGGTGTCAGAGGGCATACTATAGTATGTCGTTTTTCACGATTTCGGAGGATTAAAAAAAAAAGGCGAAAATCACGCAAAAGCGAAAGGCTATAGTCCATAGTGTCGGAGGGCATGATATAGTATGTCGTTTTTCACGATTGCGGAGTATTTGATTAAAAGGTGAAAATCCCGCAAAAGCGAAAGGCTATAGTCCATGGTGTCGGAGGGCATGCTATAGTATGTCGTTTTTCACGATTTCGGAGGATTTGAAAAAAGTTGAAAATCACGCAAAAGCGAAAGGCTATAGTCCATGGTGTCCATGGTGTCAGAGGGCATACTATAGTATGTCGTTTTTCACGATTTCAGAGGATTTAAAAAAAAAGGCGAAAATCACGCAAAAGCGAAAGGCTATAGTCCATGGTGTCGGAGGGCATACTATAGTATGTCGTTTTTCACGATTTCGGAGGATTTAAAAAAAAAGGTGAAAATCACGCAAAAGCGAAAGGCTATAGTCCATGGTGTCGGAGGGCATACTATAGTATGTCGTTTTTCACGATTTCGGAGGATTTAAAAAAAAGGTGAAAATCACACAAAAGCCTAAGGCTATAGTCCATGGTGTCGGAGGGCATGCTATAGTATGTCGTTTTTCACGATTTCGGAGGATTTTTAAAAAAAAGGTGAAAATCACGCAAAAGCCTAAGGCTATAGTCCATGGTGTCGGAGGGCATACTATAGTAGTATAGTATGTCGTTTTTCACGATTTCGGAGGATTTGAAAAAAGTTGAAAATCACGCAAAAGTGAAAGGCTATAGTCCATGGTGTCGGAGGGCATACTATAGTATGTTGTTTTTCACGATTTCGGAGGATTTAAAAAAAAGGTGAAAATCACGCAAAAGCAAAAGGCTATAGTCCATGGTGTCCATGGTGTCAGAGGGCATACTATAGTATGTCGTTTTTCACGATTTCGGAGGATTAAAAAAAAAAGGCGAAAATCACGCAAAAGCGAAAGGCTATAGTCCATAGTGTCGGAGGGCATGATATAGTATGTCGTTTTTCACGATTGCGGAGTATTTGATTAAAAGGTGAAAATCCCGCAAAAGCGAAAGGCTATAGTCCATGGTGTCGGAGGGCATGCTATAGTATGTCGTTTTTCACGATTTCGGAGGATTTGAAAAAAGTTGAAAATCACGCAAAAGCGAAAGGCTATAGTCCATGGTGTCGGAGGGCATACTATAGTATGTCGTTTTTCACGATTTCGGAGGATTTAAAAAAAAGGTGAAAATCACGCAAAAGCAAAAGGCTATAGTCCATGGTGTCCATGGTGTCAGAGGGCATACTATAGTATGTCGTTTTTCACGATTTCAGAGGATTTAAAAAAAAAGGCGAAAATCACGCAAAAGCGAAAGGCTATAGTCCATGGTGTCGGAGGGCATACTATAGTATGTCGTTTTTCACGATTTCGGAGGATTTAAAAAAAAAGGTGAAAATCACGCAAAAGCGAAAGGCTATAGTCCATGGTGTCGGAGGGCATACTATAGTATGTCGTTTTTCACGATTTCGGAGGATTTAAAAAAAAGGTGAAAATCACACAAAAGCCTAAGGCTATAGTCCATGGTGTCGGAGGGCATGCTATAGTATGTCGTTTTTCACGATTTCGGAGGATTTTTAAAAAAAAGGTGAAAATCACGCAAAAGCCTAAGGCTATAGTCCATGGTGTCGGAGGGCATGCTATAGTAGTATAGTATGTCGTTTTTCACGATTTCGGAGGATTTGAAAAAAGTTGAAAATCACGCAAAAGTGAAAGGCTATAGTCCATGGTGTCGGAGGGCATACTATAGTATGTCGTTTTTCACGATTTCGGATGATTTAAAAAAAAAGGTGAAAATCACGCAAAAGCAAATGGCTATAGTCCATGGTGTCCATGGTGACAGAGGGCATACTATAGTATGTCGTTTTTTAAGATTTCGGAGGATTAAAAAAAAAGGCGAAAATCACGCAAAAGCGAAAGGCTATAGTCCATGGTGTCGGAGGGCATACTATAGTATGTCGTTTTTCACGATTTCGGAGGATTAAAAAAAAAGGCGAAAATCACGCAAAAGCGAAAGGCTATAGTCCATGGTGTCGGAGGGCATACTATAGTATGTCGTTTTTCACGATTGCGGAGCATTTGATTAAAAGGTGAAAATCACGCAAAAGCGAAAGGCTATAGTCCATGGTGTCGGAGGGCATACTATAGTATGTCGTTTTTCACGATTGCGGAGTATTTGATTAAAAGGTGAAAATCACGCAAAAGCGAAAGGCTATAGTCCATGGTGTCGGAAGTTATGCTATAGTATGTCGTTTTTCATGATTTCGGAGGATTTTAAAAAAAAGTGAAAATCACGCAAAAGCGAAAGGCTATAGTCCATGGTGTCGGAGGGCATGCTATAGTATGTAGTTTTTCACGATTTCGGAGGATTTGATTAAAAGGTGAAAATCACGCAAAAGCCTAAGGCTATAGTCCATGGTGTCGGAGGGCATGCTATAGTAGTATAGTATGTCGTTTTTCACGATTTGAGGATTTAAAAAAAAGGTGAAAATCACGCAAAAGCGATAGGCTATAGTCCATGGTGTCGGAGGGCATGCTATAGTATGTCGTTTTTCACGATTTCGGAGGATTTGAAAAAAGGTGAAAATCACGCAAAAGCGAAAGGCTATAGTCCATGGTGTCGGAGGGCATACTATAGTAGTCTAGTATGTCGTTTTTCACGATTTCGGAGGATTTGAAAAAAGTTGAAAATCACGCAAAAGTGAAAGGCTATAGTCCATGGTGTCGGAGGGCATACTATAGTATGTCGTTTTTCACGATTTCGGAGGATTTAAAAAAAAGGTGAAAATCACGCAAAAGCACAAGGCTATAGTCCATGGTGTCCATGGTGTCAGAGGGCATACTATAGTATGTCGTTTTTCACGATTTCGGAGGATTAAAAAAAAAAGGCGAAAATCACGCAAAAGCGAAAGGCTATAGTCCATAGTGTCGGAGGGCATGATATAGTATGTCGTTTTTCACGATTGCGGAGTATTTGATTAGAAGGTGAAAATCCCGCAAAAGCGAAAGGCTATAGTCCATGGTGTCGGAGGGCATGCTATAGTATGTCGTTTTTCACGATTTCGGAGGATTTAAAAAAAAGGCAAAAATCACGCAAAAGCGAAAGGATAGTCCATGGTGTCGGAGGGCATGCTATAGTATGTCATTTTTCACGATTTCGGAGGATTTGAAAAAAGGTGAAAATCACGCAAAAGCGAAAGGCTATAGTCCATGGTGTCGGAGGGCATACTATAGTATGTCGTTTTTCACGATTTCGGAGGATTTAAAAAAAAGGTGAAAATCACACAAAAGCCTAAGGCTATAGTCCATGGTGTCGGAGGGCATGCTATAGTATGTCGTTTTTCACGATTTCGGAGGATTTGATTAAAAGGTGAAAATCACGCAAAAGCGAAAGGCTATAGTCCATGGTGTCGGAGGGCATACTAAAGTATGTCGTTTTTCACGATTTGAGGATTTTAAAAAAAGGTGAAAATCACGCAAAAGCGATAGGCTATAGTCCATGGTGTCGGAGGGCATGCTATAGTATGTCGTTTTTCACGATTTCAGAGGATTTGAAAAAAGTTGAAAATCCCGCAAAAGCGAAAGGCTATAGTCCATGGTGTCGGAGGGCATGCTATAGTATGTCGTTTTTCACGATTTCGGAGGATTTGAAAAAAGTTGAAAATCACGCAAAAGCGAAAGGCTATAGTCCATGGTGTCGGAGGGCATACTATAGTATGTCGTTTTTCACGATTTCGGAGGATTAAAAAAAAAGGTGAAAATCACGCAAAAGCAAAAGGCTATAGTCCATGGTGTCCATGGTGTCAGAGGGCATACTATAGTATGTCGTTTTTCACGATTTCGGAGGATTTAAAAAAAAGGCGAAAATCACGCAAAAGCGAAAGGCTATAGTCCACGGTGTCGGAGGGCATGATATAGTATGTCGTTTTTCACGATTGCGGAGTATTTGATTAAAAGGTGAAAATCACGCAAAAGCGAAAGGCTATAGTCCATGGTGTCCATGGTGTCGGAGGGCATGCTATAGTATGTCGTTTTTCACGATTTCGGAGGATTTGAAAAAAGTTGAAAATCACGCAAAAGCGAAAGGCTATAGTCCATGGTGTCGGAGGGCATACTATAGTATGTCGTTTTTCACGATTTCGGAGGATTTAAAAAAAAGGTGAAAATCACGCAAAAGCAAAAGGCTATAGTCCATGGTGTCCATGGTGTCAGAGGGCATACTATAGTATGTCGTTTTTCACGATTTCGTAGGATTTAAAAAAAAGGCGAAAATCACGCAAAAGCGAAAGGCTATAGTCCATGGTGTCGGAGGGCATACTATAGTATGTCGTTTTTCACGATTTCGGAGGATTTAAAAAAAAAGGTGAAAATCACGCAAAAGCGAAAGGTTATAGTCCATGGTGTCGGAGGGCATACTATAGTATGTCGTTTTTCACGATTTCGGAGGATTTAAAAAAAAGGTGAAAATCACACAAAAGCCTAAGGCTATAGTCCATGGTGTCGGAGGGCATGCTATAGTATGTCGTTTTTCACGATTGCGGAGTATTTGATTAAAAGGTGAAAATCACGCAAAAGCGAAAGGCTATAGTCCATGGTGTCGGAGGGCATACTATAGTATGTTGTTTTTCACGATTTCGGAGGATTTAAAAAAAAGGTGAAAATCACGCAAAAGCCTAAGGCTATAGTCCATGGTGTCGGAGGGCATGCTATAGTAGTATAGTATGTCGTTTTTCACGATTTCGGAGGATTTGAAAAAAGTTGAAAATCACGCAAAAGTGAAAGGCTATAGTCCATGGTGTCGGAGGGCATACTATAGTATGTCGTTTTTCACGATTTCGGAGGATTTAAAAAAAAAGGTGAAAATCACGCAAAAGCAAAAGGCTATAGTCCATGGTGTCCATGGTGTCAGAGGGCATACTATAGTATGTCGTTTTTCACGATTTCGGAGGATTAAAAAAAAAGGCGAAAATCACGCAAAAGCGAAAGGCTATAGTCCATGGTGTCGGAGGGCATGCTATAGTATGTCGTTTTTCACGATTTCGGAGGATTTGAAAAAAGTTGAAAATCACGCAAAAGCGAAAGGCTATAGTCCATGGTGTCGGAGGGCATACTATAGTAGGCCTATGTCGTTTTTCACGATTTCGGAGGATTTAAAAAAAAGGTGAAAATCACGCAAAAGCAAAAGGCTATAGTCCATGGTGTCCATGGTGTCAGAGGGCATACTATAGTATGTCGTTTTTCACGATTTCGGAGGATTTAAAAAAAAGGCGAAAATCACGCAAAAGCGAAAGGCTATAGTCCATGGTGTCGGAGGGCATACTATAGTATGTCGTTTTTCACGATTTGAGGATTTAAAAAAAAAAGGTGAAAATCACGCAAAAGCGAAAGGCTATAGTCCATGGTGTCGGAGGGCATGCTATAGTATGTCATTTTTCACGATTTCGGAGGATTTGAAAAAAGGTGAAAATCACGCAAAAGCGAAAGGCTATAGTCCATGGTGTCGGAGGGCATACTATAGTATGTCGTTTTTCACGATTTCGGAGGATTTAAAAAAAAAAGGTGAAAATCACACAAAAGCCTAAGGCTATAGTCCATGGTGTCGGAGGGCATACTATAGTATGTCGTTTTTCACGATTTCGGAGGATTTGATTAAAAGGTGAAAATCACGCAAAAGCGAAAGGCTATAGTCCATGGTGTCGGAGGGCATACTAAAGTATGTCGTTTTTCACGATTTGAGGATTTAAAAAAAAAAGGTGAAAATCACGCAAAAGCGATAGGCTATAGTCCATGGTGTCGGAGGGCATGCTATAGTATGTCGTTTTTCACGATTTCGGAGGATTTGAAAAAAGTTGAAAATCACGCAAAAGCGAAAGGCTATAGTCCATGGTGTCGGAGGGCATACTATAGTAGGCCTATGTCGTTTTTCACGATTTCGGAGGATTTAAAAAAAAGGTGAAAATCACGCAAAAGCAAAAGGCTATAGTCCATGGTGTCCATGGTGTCAGAGGGCATACTATAGTATGTCGTTTTTCACGATTTCGGAGGATTTAAAAAAAAGGCGAAAATCACGCAAAAGCGAAAGGCTATAGTCCATGGTGTCGGAGGGCATACTATAGTATGTCGTTTTTCACGATTTGAGGATTTAAAAAAAAAAGGTGAAAATCACGCAAAAGCGAAAGGCTATAGTCCATGGTGTCGGAGGGCATGCTATAGTATGTCATTTTTCACGATTTCGGAGGATTTGAAAAAAGGTGAAAATCACGCAAAAGCGAAAGGCTATAGTCCATGGTGTCGGAGGGCATACTATAGTATGTCGTTTTTCACGATTTCGGAGGATTTAAAAAAAAAAGGTGAAAATCACACAAAAGCCTAAGGCTATAGTCCATGGTGTCGGAGGGCATACTATAGTATGTCGTTTTTCACGATTTCGGAGGATTTGATTAAAAGGTGAAAATCACGCAAAAGCGAAAGGCTATAGTCCATGGTGTCGGAGGGCATACTAAAGTATGTCGTTTTTCACGATTTGAGGATTTTTAAAAAAAAAGTTGAAAATCACGCAAAAGCGATAGGCTATAGTCCATGGTGTCGGAGGGCATACTATAGTATGTCGTTTTTCACGATTTCGGAGGATTTAAAAAAAAGGTGAAAATCACGCAAAAGCAAAAGGCTATAGTCCATGGTGTCCATGGTGTCAGAGGGCATACTATATTATGTCGTTTTTCACGATTTCGGAGGATTAAAAAAAAAGGCGAAAATCACGCAAAAGCGAAAGGCTATAGTCCATGGTGTCGGAGGGCATGCTATAGTATGTCATTTGTCACGATTTCGGAGGATTTGAAAAAAGGTGAAAATCACGCAAAAGCGAAAGGCTATAGTCCATGGTGTCGGAGGGCATACTATAGTATGTCGTTTTTCACGATTTCGGAGGATTTAAAAAAAAGGTGAAAATCACGCAAAAGCGAAAGGCTATAGTCCATGGTGTCGGAGGGCATGCTATAGTATGTCATTTTTCACGATTTCGGAGGATTTGAAAAAAGGTGAAAATCACGCAAAAGCGAAAGGCTATAGTCCATGGTGTCGGAGGGCATACTATAGTATGTCGTTTTTCACGATTTCGGAGGATTTAAAAAAAAAGGTGAAAATCACACAAAAGCCTAAGGCTATAGTCCATGGTGTCGGAGGGCATGCTATAGTATGTCGTTTTTCACGATTTCGGAGGATTTGATTAAAAGGTGAAAATCACGCAAAAGCGAAAGGCTATAGTCCATGGTGTCGGAGGGCATACTAAAGTATGTCGTTTTTCACGATTTGAGGATTTAAAAAAAAGGTGAAAATCACGCAAAAGCGATAGGCTATAGTCCATGGTGTCGGAGGGCATGCTATAGTATGTCGTTTTTCACGATTTCAGAGGATTTGAAAAAAGTTGAAAATCCCGCAAAAGCGAAAGGCTATAGTCCATGGTGTCGGAGGGCATGCTATAGTATGTCGTTTTTCACGATTTCGGAGGATTTGAAAAAAGTTGAAAATCACGCAAAAGCGAAAGGCTATAGTCCATGGTGTCCATGGTGTCGGAGGGCATGCTATAGTATGTCGTTTTTCACGATTTCGGAGGATTTGAAAAAAGTTGAAAATCACGCAAAAGCGAAAGGCTATAGTCCATGGTGTCGGAGGGCATACTATAGTATGTCGTTTTTCACGATTTCGGAGGATTTAAAAAAAAAGGTGAAAATCACGCAAAAGCAAAAGGCTATAGTCCATGGTGTCCATGGTGTCAGAGGGCATACTATAGTATGTCGTTTTTCACGATTTCGTAGGATTTTAAAAAAAGGCGAAAATCACGCAAAAGCGAAAGGCTATAGTCCATGGTGTCCATGGTGTCAGAGGGCATACTATAGTATGTCGTTTTTCACGATTTCGGAGGATTTAAAAAAAAGGCGAAAATCACGCAAAAGCGAAAGGCTATAGTCCATGGTGTCGGAGGGCATACTATAGTATGTCGTTTTTCACGATTTCGGAGGATTTTAAAAAAAAAAGGTGAAAATCACGCAAAAGCGAAAGGTTATAGTCCATGGTGTCGGAGGGCATACTATAGTATGTCGTTTTTCACGATTTCGGAGGATTTAAAAAAAAGGTGAAAATCACACAAAAGCCTAAGGCTATAGTCCATGGTGTCGGAGGGCATACTATAGTATGTCGTTTTTCACGATTTCGGAGGATTTTAAAAAAAGGTGAAAATCACGCAAAAGCAAAAGGCTATAGTCCATGGTGTCCATGGTGTCAGAGGGCATACTATAGTATGTCGTTTTTCACGATTTCGGAGGATTTAAAAAAAAGGCGAAAATCACGCAAAAGCGAAAGGCTATAGTCCATGGTGTCGGAGGGCATACTATAGTATGTCGTTTTTCACGATTTGAGGATTTAAAAAAAAAAGGTGAAAATCACGCAAAAGCGAAAGGCTATAGTCCATGGTGTCGGAGGGCATGCTATAGTATGTCGTTTTTCACGATTTCGGAGGATTTGAAAAAAGGTGAAAATCACGCAAAAGCGAAAGGCTATAGTCCATGGTGTCGGAGGGCATACTAAAGTATGTCGTTTTTCACGATTTGAGGATTTTAAAAAAAGGTGAAAATCACGCAAAAGCGATAGGCTATAGTCCATGGTGTCGGAGGGCATGCTATAGTATGTCGTTTTTCACGATTTCAGAGGATTTGAAAAAAGTTGAAAATCCCGCAAAAGCGAAAGGCTATAGTCCATGGTGTCGGAGGGCATGCTATAGTATGTCGTTTTTCACGATTTCGGAGGATTTGAAAAAAGTTGAAAATCACGCAAAAGCGAAAGGCTATAGTCCATGGTGTCGGAGGGCATACTATAGTATGTCGTTTTTCACGATTTCGGAGGATTTAAAAAAAAGGTGAAAATCACGCAAAAGCAAAAGGCTATAGTCCATGGTGTCCATGGTGTCAGAGGGCATACTATAGTATGTCGTTTTTCACGATTTCGGAGGATTTAAAAAAAAGGCGAAAATCACGCAAAAGCGAAAGGCTATAGTCCATGGTGTCGGAGGGCATACTATAGTATGTCGTTTTTCACGATTGCGGAGTATTTGATTAAAAGGTGAAAATCACGCAAAAGCGAAAGGCTATAGTCCATGGTGTCCATGGTGTCGGAGGGCATGCTATAGTATGTCGTTTTTCACGATTTCGGAGGATTTGAAAAAAGTTGAAAATCACGCAAAAGCGAAAGGCTATAGTCCATGGTGTCGGAGGGCATACTATAGTATGTCGTTTTTCACGATTTCGGAGGATTTAAAAAAAAAGGTGAAAATCACGCAAAAGCGAAAGGTTATAGTCCATGGTGTCGGAGGGCATACTATAGTATGTCGTTTTTCACGATTTCGGAGGATTTAAAAAAAAAAGGTGAAAATCACACAAAAGCCTAAGGCTATAGTCCATGGTGTCGGAGGGCATGCTATAGTATGTCGTTTTTCACGATTGCGGAGTATTTGATTAAAAGGTGAAAATCACGCAAAAGCGAAAGGCTATAGTCCATGGTGTCGGAGGGCATACTATAGTATGTTGTTTTTCACGATTTCGGAGGATTTAAAAAAAAGGTGAAAATCACGCAAAAGCCTAAGGCTATAGTCCATGGTGTCGGAGGGCATGCTATAGTAGTATAGTATGTCGTTTTTCACGATTTCGGAGGATTTGAAAAAAGTTGAAAATCACGCAAAAGTGAAAGGCTATAGTCCATGGTGTCGGAGGGCATACTATAGTATGTCGTTTTTCACGATTTCGGAGGATTTAAAAAAAAGGTGAAAATCACGCAAAAGCAAAAGGCTATAGTCCATGGTGTCCATGGTGTCAGAGGGCATACTATAGTATGTCGTTTTTCACGATTTCGGAGGATTAAAAAAAAAGGCGAAAATCACGCAAAAGCGAAAGGCTATAGTCCATGGTGTCGGAGGGCATACTATAGTATGTCGTTTTTCACGATTGCGGAGTATTTGATTAAAAGGTGAAAATCACGCAAAAGCGAAAGGCTATAGTCCATGGTGTCGGAGGGCATGCTATAGTATGTCGTTTTTCACGATTTCGGAGGATTTGAAAAAAGTTGAAAATCACGCAAAAGCGAAAGGCTATAGTCCATGGTGTCGGAGGGCATACTATAGTAGGCCTATGTCGTTTTTCACGATTTCGGAGGATTTAAAAAAAAGGTGAAAATCACGCAAAAGCAAAAGGCTATAGTCCATGGTGTCCATGGTGTCAGAGGGCATACTATAGTATGTCGTTTTTCACGATTTCGGAGGATTTAAAAAAAAGGCGAAAATCACGCAAAAGCGAAAGGCTATAGTCCATGGTGTCGGAGGGCATACTATAGTATGTCGTTTTTCACGATTTGAGGATTTTAAAAAAAAAGGTGAAAATCACGCAAAAGCGAAAGGCTATAGTCCATGGTGTCGGAGGGCATGCTATAGTATGTCATTTTTCACGATTTCGGAGGATTTGAAAAAAGGTGAAAATCACGCAAAAGCGAAAGGCTATAGTCCATGGTGTCGGAGGGCATACTATAGTAGGCCTATGTCGTTTTTCACGATTTCGGAGGATTTAAAAAAAAGGTGAAAATCACGCAAAAGCAAAAGGCTATAGTCCATGGTGTCCATGGTGTCAGAGGGCATACTATAGTATGTCGTTTTTCACGATTTCGGAGGATTTAAAAAAAAGGCGAAAATCACGCAAAAGCGAAAGGCTATAGTCCATGGTGTCGGAGGGCATACTATAGTATGTCGTTTTTCACGATTTGAGGATTTAAAAAAAAAAGGTGAAAATCACGCAAAAGCGAAAGGCTATAGTCCATGGTGTCGGAGGGCATGCTATAGTATGTCATTTTTCACGATTTCGGAGGATTTGAAAAAAGGTGAAAATCACGCAAAAGCGAAAGGCTATAGTCCATGGTGTCGGAGGGCATACTATAGTATGTCGTTTTTCACGATTTCGGAGGATTTAAAAAAAAAAGGTGAAAATCACACAAAAGCCTAAGGCTATAGTCCATGGTGTCGGAGGGCATACTATAGTATGTCGTTTTTCACGATTTCGGAGGATTTGATTAAAAGGTGAAAATCACGCAAAAGCGAAAGGCTATAGTCCATGGTGTCGGAGGGCATACTAAAGTATGTCGTTTTTCACGATTTGAGGATTTTTAAAAAAAAAGTTGAAAATCACGCAAAAGCGATAGGCTATAGTCCATGGTGTCGGAGGGCATACTATAGTATGTCGTTTTTCACGATTTCGGAGGATTTAAAAAAAAGGTGAAAATCACGCAAAAGCAAAAGGCTATAGTCCATGGTGTCCATGGTGTCAGAGGGCATACTATATTATGTCGTTTTTCACGATTTCGGAGGATTAAAAAAAAAGGCGAAAATCACGCAAAAGCGAAAGGCTATAGTCCATGGTGTCGGAGGGCATGCTATAGTATGTCATTTGTCACGATTTCGGAGGATTTGAAAAAAGGTGAAAATCACGCAAAAGCGAAAGGCTATAGTCCATGGTGTCGGAGGGCATACTATAGTATGTCGTTTTTCACGATTTCGGAGGATTTAAAAAAAAGGTGAAAATCACGCAAAAGCGAAAGGCTATAGTCCATGGTGTCGGAGGGCATGCTATAGTATGTCATTTTTCACGATTTCGGAGGATTTGAAAAAAGGTGAAAATCACGCAAAAGCGAAAGGCTATAGTCCATGGTGTCGGAGGGCATACTATAGTATGTCGTTTTTCACGATTTCGGAGGATTTAAAAAAAAAGGTGAAAATCACACAAAAGCCTAAGGCTATAGTCCATGGTGTCGGAGGGCATGCTATAGTATGTCGTTTTTCACGATTTCGGAGGATTTGATTAAAAGGTGAAAATCACGCAAAAGCGAAAGGCTATAGTCCATGGTGTCGGAGGGCATACTAAAGTATGTCGTTTTTCACGATTTGAGGATTTAAAAAAAAGGTGAAAATCACGCAAAAGCGATAGGCTATAGTCCATGGTGTCGGAGGGCATGCTATAGTATGTCGTTTTTCACGATTTCAGAGGATTTGAAAAAAGTTGAAAATCCCGCAAAAGCGAAAGGCTATAGTCCATGGTGTCGGAGGGCATGCTATAGTATGTCGTTTTTCACGATTTCGGAGGATTTGAAAATAGTTGAAAATCACGCAAAAGCGAAAGGCTATAGTCCATGGTGTCCATGGTGTCGGAGGGCATGCTATAGTATGTCGTTTTTCACGATTTCGGAGGATTTGAAAAAAGTTGAAAATCACGCAAAAGCGAAAGGCTATAGTCCATGGTGTCGGAGGGCATACTATAGTATGTCGTTTTTCACGATTTCGGAGGATTTAAAAAAAAAGGTGAAAATCACGCAAAAGCAAAAGGCTATAGTCCATGGTGTCCATGGTGTCAGAGGGCATACTATAGTATGTCGTTTTTCACGATTTCGTAGGATTTTAAAAAAAGGCGAAAATCACGCAAAAGCGAAAGGCTATAGTCCATGGTGTCCATGGTGTCAGAGGGCATACTATAGTATGTCGTTTTTCACGATTTCGGAGGATTTAAAAAAAAGGCGAAAATCACGCAAAAGCGAAAGGCTATAGTCCATGGTGTCGGAGGGCATACTATAGTATGTCGTTTTTCACGATTTCGGAGGATTTTTAAAAAAAAAGGTGAAAATCACGCAAAAGCGAAAGGTTATAGTCCATGGTGTCGGAGGGCATACTATAGTATGTCGTTTTTCACGATTTCGGAGGATTTAAAAAAAAGGTGAAAATCACACAAAAGCCTAAGGCTATAGTCCATGGTGTCGGAGGGCATACTATAGTATGTCGTTTTTCACGATTTCGGAGGATTTAAAAAAAAGGTGAAAATCACGCAAAAGCAAAAGGCTATAGTCCATGGTGTCCATGGTGTCAGAGGGCATACTATAGTATGTCGTTTTTCACGATTTCGGAGGATTTAAAAAAAAGGCGAAAATCACGCAAAAGCGAAAGGCTATAGTCCATGGTGTCGGAGGGCATACTATAGTATGTCGTTTTTCACGATTTGAGGATTTAAAAAAAAAAGGTGAAAATCACGCAAAAGCGAAAGGCTATAGTCCATGGTGTCGGAGGGCATGCTATAGTATGTCGTTTTTCACGATTTCGGAGGATTTGAAAAAAGGTGAAAATCACGCAAAAGCGAAAGGCTATAGTCCATGGTGTCGGAGGGCATACTAAAGTATGTCGTTTTTCACGATTTGAGGATTTTAAAAAAAGGTGAAAATCACGCAAAAGCGATAGGCTATAGTCCATGGTGTCGGAGGGCATGCTATAGTATGTCGTTTTTCACGATTTCAGAGGATTTGAAAAAAGTTGAAAATCCCGCAAAAGCGAAAGGCTATAGTCCATGGTGTCGGAGGGCATGCTATAGTATGTCGTTTTTCACGATTTCGGAGGATTTGAAAAAAGTTGAAAATCACGCAAAAGCGAAAGGCTATAGTCCATGGTGTCGGAGGGCATACTATAGTATGTCGTTTTTCACGATTTCGGAGGATTTAAAAAAAAGGTGAAAATCACGCAAAAGCAAAAGGCTATAGTCCATGGTGTCCATGGTGTCAGAGGGCATACTATAGTATGTCGTTTTTCACGATTTCGGAGGATTTAAAAAAAAGGCGAAAATCACGCAAAAGCGAAAGGCTATAGTCCATGGTGTCGGAGGGCATACTATAGTATGTCGTTTTTCACGATTGCGGAGTATTTGATTAAAAGGTGAAAATCACGCAAAAGCGAAAGGCTATAGTCCATGGTGTCCATGGTGTCGGAGGGCATGCTATAGTATGTCGTTTTTCACGATTTCGGAGGATTTGAAAAAAGTTGAAAATCACGCAAAAGCGAAAGGCTATAGTCCATGGTGTCGGAGGGCATACTATAGTATGTCGTTTTTCACGATTTCGGAGGATTTAAAAAAAAAGGTGAAAATCACGCAAAAGCGAAAGGTTATAGTCCATGGTGTCGGAGGGCATACTATAGTATGTCGTTTTTCACGATTTCGGAGGATTTAAAAAAAAAAGGTGAAAATCACACAAAAGCCTAAGGCTATAGTCCATGGTGTCGGAGGGCATGCTATAGTATGTCGTTTTTCACGATTTCGGAGGATTTGATTAAAAGGTGAAAATCACGCAAAAGCGAAAGGTTATAGTCCATGGTGTCGGAGGGCATACTATAGTATGTCGTTTTTCACGATTTCGGAGGATTTAAAAAAAAAAGGTGAAAATCACACAAAAGCCTAAGGCTATAGTCCATGGTGTCGGAGGGCATACTATAGTATGTTGTTTTTCACGATTTCGGAGGATTTAAAAAAAAGGTGAAAATCACGCAAAAGCCTAAGGCTATAGTCCATGGTGTCGGAGGGCATGCTATAGTAGTATAGTATGTCGTTTTTCACGATTTCGGAGGATTTGAAAAAAGTTGAAAATCACGCAAAAGTGAAAGGCTATAGTCCATGGTGTCGGAGGGCATACTATAGTATGTCGTTTTTCACGATTTCGGAGGATTTAAAAAAAAGGTGAAAATCACGCAAAAGCAAAAGGCTATAGTCCATGGTGTCCATGGTGTCAGAGGGCATACTATAGTATGTCGTTTTTCACGATTTCGGAGGATTAAAAAAAAAGGCGAAAATCACGCAAAAGCGAAAGGCTATAGTCCATGGTGTCGGAGGGCATACTATAGTATGTCGTTTTTCACGATTGCGGAGTATTTGATTAAAAGGTGAAAATCACGCAAAAGCGAAAGGCTATAGTCCATGGTGTCGGAGGGCATGCTATAGTATGTCGTTTTTCACGATTTCGGAGGATTTGAAAAAAGTTGAAAATCACGCAAAAGCGAAAGGCTATAGTCCATGGTGTCGGAGGGCATACTATAGTAGGCCTATGTCGTTTTTCACGATTTCGGAGGATTTAAAAAAAAGGTGAAAATCACGCAAAAGCAAAAGGCTATAGTCCATGGTGTCCATGGTGTCAGAGGGCATACTATAGTATGTCGTTTTTCACGATTTCGGAGGATTTAAAAAAAAGGCGAAAATCACGCAAAAGCGAAAGGCTATAGTCCATGGTGTCGGAGGGCATACTATAGTATGTCGTTTTTCACGATTTGAGGATTTTAAAAAAAAAGGTGAAAATCACGCAAAAGCGAAAGGCTATAGTCCATGGTGTCGGAGGGCATGCTATAGTATGTCATTTTTCACGATTTCGGAGGATTTGAAAAAAGGTGAAAATCACGCAAAAGCGAAAGGCTATAGTCCATGGTGTCGGAGGGCATACTATAGTATGTCGTTTTTCACGATTTCGGAGGATTTGATTAAAAGGTGAAAATCACGCAAAAGCGAAAGGCTATAGTCCATGGTGTCGGAGGGCATACTAAAGTATGTCGTTTTTCACGATTTGAGGATTTAAAAAAAAAATGTGAAAATCACGCAAAAGCGATAGGCTATAGTCCATGGTGTCGGAGGGCATGCTATAGTATGTCGTTTTTCACGATTTCGGAGGATTTGAAAAAAGTTGAAAATCACGCAAAAGCGAAAGGCTATAGTCCATGGTGTCGGAGGGCATACTATAGTATGTCGTTTTTCACGATTTCGGAGGATTTAAAAAAAAGGTGAAAATCACGCAAAAGCAAAAGGCTATAGTCCATGGTGTCCATGGTGTCAGAGGGCATACTATAGTATGTCGTTTTTCACGATTTCGGAGGATTAAAAAAAAAGGCGAAAATCACGCAAAAGCGAAAGGCTATAGTCCATGGTGTCGGAGGGCATGCTATAGTATGTCATTTGTCACGATTTCGGAGGATTTGAAAAAAGGTGAAAATCACGCAAAAGCGAAAGGCTATAGTCCATAGTGTCGGAGGGCATACTATAGTATGTCGTTTTTCACGATTTCGGAGGATTTAAAAAAAAGGTGAAAATCACGCAAAAGCGAAAGGCTATAGTCCATGGTGTCGGAGGGCATACTATAGTATGTCGTTTTTCACGATTTCGGAGGATTTAAAAAAAAAGGTGAAAATCACGCAAAAGCAAAAGGCTATAGTCCATGGTGTCCATGGTGTCAGAGGGCATACTATAGTATGTTGTTTTTCACGATTTCGGAGGATTAAAAAAAAAGGCGAAAATCACGCAAAAGCGAAAGGCTATAGTCCATGGTGTCGGAGGGCATGCTATAGTATGTCATTTGTCACGATTTCGGAGGATTTGAAAAAAGGTGAAAATCACGCAAAAGCGAAAGGCTATAGTCCATGGTGTCGGAGGGCATACTAAAGTATGTCGTTTTTCACGATTTGAGGATTTTAAAAAAAAAAGGTGAAAATCACGCAAAAGCGATAGGCTATAGTCCATGGTGTCGGAGGGCATACTATAGTATGTCGTTTTTCACGATTTCGGAGGATTTAAAAAAAAGGTGAAAATCACGCAAAAGCGAAAGGCTATAGTCCATGGTGTCGGAGGGCATGCTATAGTATGTCATTTGTCACGATTTCGGAGGATTTGAAAAAAGGTGAAAATCACGCAAAAGCGAAAGGCTATAGTCCATGGTGTCGGAGGGCATACTAAAGTATGTCGTTTTTCACGATTTGAGGATTTTAAAAAAAAAAGTTGAAAATCACGCAAAAGCGATAGGCTATAGTCCATGGTGTCGGAGGGCATACTATAGTATGTCGTTTTTCACGATTTCGGAGGATTTAAAAAAAAGGTGAAAATCACGCAAAAGCAAAAGGCTATAGTCCATGGTGTCCATGGTGTCAGAGGGCATACTATATTATGTCGTTTTTCACGATTTCGGAGGATTAAAAAAAAAGGCGAAAATCACGCAAAAGCGAAAGGCTATAGTCCATGGTGTCGGAGGGCATGCTATAGTATGTCATTTGTCACGATTTCGGAGGATTTGAAAAAAGGTGAAAATCACGCAAAAGCGAAAGGCTATAGTCCATGGTGTCGGAGGGCATACTATAGTATGTCGTTTTTCACGATTTCGGAGGATTTAAAAAAAAGGTGAAAATCACGCAAAAGCGAAAGGCTATAGTCCATGGTGTCGGAGGGCATGCTATAGTATGTCATTTTTCACGATTTCGGAGGATTTGAAAAAAGGTGAAAATCACGCAAAAGCGAAAGGCTATAGTCCATGGTGTCGGAGGGCATACTATAGTATGTCGTTTTTCACGATTTCGGAGGATTTAAAAAAAAAGGTGAAAATCACACAAAAGCCTAAGGCTATAGTCCATGGTGTCGGAGGGCATGCTATAGTATGTCGTTTTTCACGATTTCGGAGGATTTGATTAAAAGGTGAAAATCACGCAAAAGCGAAAGGCTATAGTCCATGGTGTCGGAGGGCATACTAAAGTATGTCGTTTTTCACGATTTGAGGATTTAAAAAAAAGGTGAAAATCACGCAAAAGCGATAGGCTATAGTCCATGGTGTCGGAGGGCATGCTATAGTATGTCGTTTTTCACGATTTCAGAGGATTTGAAAAAAGTTGAAAATCCCGCAAAAGCGAAAGGCTATAGTCCATGGTGTCGGAGGGCATGCTATAGTATGTCGTTTTTCACGATTTCGGAGGATTTGAAAAAAGTTGAAAATCACGCAAAAGCGAAAGGCTATAGTCCATGGTGTCCATGGTGTCGGAGGGCATGCTATAGTATGTCGTTTTTCACGATTTCGGAGGATTTGAAAAAAGTTGAAAATCACGCAAAAGCGAAAGGCTATAGTCCATGGTGTCGGAGGGCATACTATAGTATGTCGTTTTTCACGATTTCGGAGGATTTAAAAAAAAAAGGTGAAAATCACGCAAAAGCAAAAGGCTATAGTCCATGGTGTCCATGGTGTCAGAGGGCATACTATAGTATGTCGTTTTTCACGATTTCGTAGGATTTTAAAAAAAGGCGAAAATCACGCAAAAGCGAAAGGCTATAGTCCATGGTGTCCATGGTGTCAGAGGGCATACTATAGTATGTCGTTTTTCACGATTTCGGAGGATTTAAAAAAAAGGCGAAAATCACGCAAAAGCGAAAGGCTATAGTCCATGGTGTCGGAGGGCATACTATAGTATGTCGTTTTTCACGATTTCGGAGGATTTTAAAAAAAAAGGTGAAAATCACGCAAAAGCGAAAGGTTATAGTCCATGGTGTCGGAGGGCATACTATAGTATGTCGTTTTTCACGATTTCGGAGGATTTAAAAAAAAGGTGAAAATCACACAAAAGCCTAAGGCTATAGTCCATGGTGTCGGAGGGCATACTATAGTATGTCGTTTTTCACGATTTCGGAGGATTTAAAAAAAAGGTGAAAATCACGCAAAAGCAAAAGGCTATAGTCCATGGTGTCCATGGTGTCAGAGGGCATACTATAGTATGTCGTTTTTCACGATTTCGGAGGATTTTAAAAAAAGGCGAAAATCACGCAAAAGCGAAAGGCTATAGTCCATGGTGTCGGAGGGCATACTATAGTATGTCGTTTTTCACGATTTGAGGATTTAAAAAAAAAAGGTGAAAATCACGCAAAAGCGAAAGGCTATAGTCCATGGTGTCGGAGGGCATGCTATAGTATGTCGTTTTTCACGATTTCGGAGGATTTGAAAAAAGGTGAAAATCACGCAAAAGCGAAAGGCTATAGTCCATGGTGTCGGAGGGCATACTAAAGTATGTCGTTTTTCACGATTTGAGGATTTTAAAAAAAGGTGAAAATCACGCAAAAGCGATAGGCTATAGTCCATGGTGTCGGAGGGCATGCTATAGTATGTCGTTTTTCACGATTTCAGAGGATTTGAAAAAAGTTGAAAATCCCGCAAAAGCGAAAGGCTATAGTCCATGGTGTCGGAGGGCATGCTATAGTATGTCGTTTTTCACGATTTCGGAGGATTTGAAAAAAGTTGAAAATCACGCAAAAGCGAAAGGCTATAGTCCATGGTGTCGGAGGGCATACTATAGTATGTCGTTTTTCACGATTTCGGAGGATTTAAAAAAAAGGTGAAAATCACGCAAAAGCAAAAGGCTATAGTCCATGGTGTCCATGGTGTCAGAGGGCATACTATAGTATGTCGTTTTTCACGATTTCGGAGGATTTAAAAAAAAGGCGAAAATCACGCAAAAGCGAAAGGCTATAGTCCATGGTGTCGGAGGGCATACTATAGTATGTCGTTTTTCACGATTGCGGAGTATTTGATTAAAAGGTGAAAATCACGCAAAAGCGAAAGGCTATAGTCCATGGTGTCCATGGTGTCGGAGGGCATGCTATAGTATGTCGTTTTTCACGATTTCGGAGGATTTGAAAAAAGTTGAAAATCACGCAAAAGCGAAAGGCTATAGTCCATGGTGTCGGAGGGCATACTATAGTATGTCGTTTTTCACGATTTCGGAGGATTTAAAAAAAAAGGTGAAAATCACGCAAAAGCGAAAGGTTATAGTCCATGGTGTCGGAGGGCATACTATAGTATGTCGTTTTTCACGATTTCGGAGGATTTAAAAAAAAAAGGTGAAAATCACACAAAAGCCTAAGGCTATAGTCCATGGTGTCGGAGGGCATGCTATAGTATGTCGTTTTTCACGATTGCGGAGTATTTGATTAAAAGGTGAAAATCACGCAAAAGCGAAAGGCTATAGTCCATGGTGTCGGAGGGCATACTATAGTATGTTGTTTTTCACGATTTCGGAGGATTTAAAAAAAAGGTGAAAATCACGCAAAAGCCTAAGGCTATAGTCCATGGTGTCGGAGGGCATGCTATAGTAGTATAGTATGTCGTTTTTCACGATTTCGGAGGATTTGAAAAAAGTTGAAAATCACGCAAAAGTGAAAGGCTATAGTCCATGGTGTCGGAGGGCATACTATAGTATGTCGTTTTTCACGATTTCGGAGGATTTAAAAAAAAGGTGAAAATCACGCAAAAGCAAAAGGCTATAGTCCATGGTGTCCATGGTGTCAGAGGGCATACTATAGTATGTCGTTTTTCACGATTTCGGAGGATTAAAAAAAAAGGCGAAAATCACGCAAAAGCGAAAGGCTATAGTCCATGGTGTCGGAGGGCATACTATAGTATGTCGTTTTTCACGATTGCGGAGTATTTGATTAAAAGGTGAAAATCACGCAAAAGCGAAAGGCTATAGTCCATGGTGTCGGAGGGCATGCTATAGTATGTCGTTTTTCACGATTTCGGAGGATTTGAAAAAAGTTGAAAATCACGCAAAAGCGAAAGGCTATAGTCCATGGTGTCGGAGGGCATACTATAGTAGGCCTATGTCGTTTTTCACGATTTCGGAGGATTTAAAAAAAAGGTGAAAATCACGCAAAAGCAAAAGGCTATAGTCCATGGTGTCCATGGTGTCAGAGGGCATACTATAGTATGTCGTTTTTCACGATTTCGGAGGATTTAAAAAAAAGGCGAAAATCACGCAAAAGCGAAAGGCTATAGTCCATGGTGTCGGAGGGCATACTATAGTATGTCGTTTTTCACGATTTGAGGATTTTAAAAAAAAAGGTGAAAATCACGCAAAAGCGAAAGGCTATAGTCCATGGTGTCGGAGGGCATGCTATAGTATGTCATTTTTCACGATTTCGGAGGATTTGAAAAAAGGTGAAAATCACGCAAAAGCGAAAGGCTATAGTCCATGGTGTCGGAGGGCATACTATAGTATGTCGTTTTTCACGATTTCGGAGGATTTGATTAAAAGGTGAAAATCACGCAAAAGCGAAAGGCTATAGTCCATGGTGTCGGAGGGCATACTAAAGTATGTCGTTTTTCACGATTTGAGGATTTAAAAAAAAAATGTGAAAATCACGCAAAAGCGATAGGCTATAGTCCATGGTGTCGGAGGGCATGCTATAGTATGTCGTTTTTCACGATTTCGGAGGATTTGAAAAAAGTTGAAAATCACGCAAAAGCGAAAGGCTATAGTCCATGGTGTCGGAGGGCATACTATAGTATGTCGTTTTTCACGATTTCGGAGGATTTAAAAAAAAGGTGAAAATCACGCAAAAGCAAAAGGCTATAGTCCATGGTGTCCATGGTGTCAGAGGGCATACTATAGTATGTCGTTTTTCACGATTTCGGAGGATTAAAAAAAAAGGCGAAAATCACGCAAAAGCGAAAGGCTATAGTCCATGGTGTCGGAGGGCATGCTATAGTATGTCATTTGTCACGATTTCGGAGGATTTGAAAAAAGGTGAAAATCACGCAAAAGCGAAAGGCTATAGTCCATAGTGTCGGAGGGCATACTATAGTATGTCGTTTTTCACGATTTCGGAGGATTTAAAAAAAAGGTGAAAATCACGCAAAAGCGAAAGGCTATAGTCCATGGTGTCGGAGGGCATACTATAGTATGTCGTTTTTCACGATTTCGGAGGATTTAAAAAAAAAGGTGAAAATCACGCAAAAGCAAAAGGCTATAGTCCATGGTGTCCATGGTGTCAGAGGGCATACTATAGTATGTTGTTTTTCACGATTTCGGAGGATTAAAAAAAAAGGCGAAAATCACGCAAAAGCGAAAGGCTATAGTCCATGGTGTCGGAGGGCATGCTATAGTATGTCATTTGTCACGATTTCGGAGGATTTGAAAAAAGGTGAAAATCACGCAAAAGCGAAAGGCTATAGTCCATGGTGTCGGAGGGCATACTATAGTATGTCGTTTTTCACGATTTCGGAGGATTTGATTAAAAGGTGAAAATCACGCAAAAGCGAAAGGCTATAGTCCATGGTGTCGGAGGGCATACTAAAGTATGTCGTTTTTCACGATTTGAGGATTTTAAAAAAAGGTGAAAATCACGCAAAAGCGATAGGCTATAGTCCATGGTGTCGGAGGGCATGCTATAGTATGTCGTTTTTCACGATTTCAGAGGATTTGAAAAAAGTTGAAAATCCCGCAAAAGCGAAAGGCTATAGTCCATGGTGTCGGAGGGCATGCTATAGTATGTCGTTTTTCACGATTTCGGAGGATTTGAAAAAAGTTGAAAATCACGCAAAAGCGAAAGGCTATAGTCCATGGTGTCGGAGGGCATACTATAGTATGTCGTTTTTCACGATTTCGGAGGATTTAAAAAAAAAGGTGAAAATCACGCAAAAGCAAAAGGCTATAGTCCATGGTGTCCATGGTGTCAGAGGGCATACTATAGTATGTCGTTTTTCACGATTTCGGAGGATTTAAAAAAAAGGCGAAAATCACGCAAAAGCGAAAGGCTATAGTCCATGGTGTCGGAGGGCATGATATAGTATGTCGTTTTTCACGATTGCGGAGTATTTGATTAAAAGGTGAAAATCACGCAAAAGCGAAAGGCTATAGTCCATGGTGTCCATGGTGTCGGAGGGCATGCTATAGTATGTCGTTTTTCACGATTTCGGAGGATTTGAAAAAAGTTGAAAATCACGCAAAAGCGAAAGGCTATAGTCCATGGTGTCGGAGGGCATACTATAGTATGTCGTTTTTCACGATTTCGGAGGATTTAAAAAAAAGGTGAAAATCACGCAAAAGCAAAAGGCTATAGTCCATGGTGTCCATGGTGTCAGAGGGCATACTATAGTATGTCGTTTTTCACGATTTCGTAGGATTTAAAAAAAAGGCGAAAATCACGCAAAAGCGAAAGGCTATAGTCCATGGTGTCGGAGGGCATACTATAGTATGTCGTTTTTCACGATTTCGGAGGATTTAAAAAAAAGGTGAAAATCACGCAAAAGCGAAAGGTTATAGTCCATGGTGTCGGAGGGCATACTATAGTATGTCGTTTTTCACGATTTCGGAGGATTAAAAAAAAAGGTGAAAATCACACAAAAGCCTAAGGCTATAGTCCATGGTGTCGGAGGGCATGCTATAGTATGTCGTTTTTCACGATTGCGGAGTATTTGATTAAAAGGTGAAAATCACGCAAAAGCGAAAGGCTATAGTCCATGGTGTCGGAGGGCATACTATAGTATGTTGTTTTTCACGATTTCGGAGGATTTAAAAAAAAGGTGAAAATCACGCAAAAGCCTAAGGCTATAGTCCATGGTGTCGGAGGGCATGCTATAGTAGTATAGTATGTCGTTTTTCACGATTTCGGAGGATTTGAAAAAAGTTGAAAATCACGCAAAAGTGAAAGGCTATAGTCCATGGTGTCGGAGGGCATACTATAGTATGTCGTTTTTCACGATTTCGGAGGATTTAAAAAAAAAAAGGTGAAAATCACGCAAAAGCAAAAGGCTATAGTCCATGGTGTCCATGGTGTCAGAGGGCATACTATAGTATGTCGTTTTTGACGATTTCGGAGGATTAAAAAAAAAAGGCGAAACACGCAAAAGCGAAAGGCTATAGTCCATGGTGTCGGAGGGCATACTATAGTATGTCTTTTTTCACGATTGCGGAGTATTTGATTAAAAGGTGAAAATCACGCAAAAGCGAAAGGCTATAGTCCATGGTGTCGGAGGGCATACTATAGTATGTCGTTTTTCACGATTGCGGAGTATTTGATTAAAAGGTGAAAATCACGCAAAAGCGAAAGGCTATAGTCCATGGTGTCGGAGGGCATACTATAGTATGTCGTTTTTCACGATTTCGGAGGAATAAAAAAAAAGGCGAAAATCACGCAAAAGCGAAAGGCTATAGTCCATGGTGTCGGAGGGCATGCTATAGTATGTCGTTTTTCACGATTTCAGAGGATTTGAAAAAAGTTGAAAATCCCGCAAAAGCGAAAGGCTATAGTCCATGGTGTCGGAGGGCATGCTATAGTATGTCGTTTTTCACGATTTCGGAGGATTTGAAAAAAGTTGAAAATCACGCAAAAGCGAAAGGCTATAGTCCATGGTGTCGGAGGGCATACTATAGTATGTCGTTTTTCACGATTTCGGAGGATTTAAAAAAAAAGGTGAAAATCACGCAAAAGCAAAAGGCTATAGTCCATGGTGTCCATGGTGTCAGAGGGCATACTATAGTATGTCGTTTTTCACGATTTCGGAGGATTTAAAAAAAAGGCGAAAATCACGCAAAAGCGAAAGGCTATAGTCCATGGTGTCGGAGGGCATGATATAGTATGTCGTTTTTCACGATTGCGGAGTATTTGATTAAAAGGTGAAAATCACGCAAAAGCGAAAGGCTATAGTCCATGGTGTCCATGGTGTCGGAGGGCATGCTATAGTATGTCGTTTTTCACGATTTCGGAGGATTTGAAAAAAGTTGAAAATCACGCAAAAGCGAAAGGCTATAGTCCATGGTGTCGGAGGGCATACTATAGTATGTCGTTTTTCACGATTTCGGAGGATTTAAAAAAAAGGTGAAAATCACGCAAAAGCAAAAGGCTATAGTCCATGGTGTCCATGGTGTCAGAGGGCATACTATAGTATGTCGTTTTTCACGATTTCGTAGGATTTAAAAAAAAGGCGAAAATCACGCAAAAGCGAAAGGCTATAGTCCATGGTGTCGGAGGGCATACTATAGTATGTCGTTTTTCACGATTTCGGAGGATTTAAAAAAAAGGTGAAAATCACGCAAAAGCGAAAGGTTATAGTCCATGGTGTCGGAGGGCATACTATAGTATGTCGTTTTTCACGATTTCGGAGGATTAAAAAAAAAGGTGAAAATCACACAAAAGCCTAAGGCTATAGTCCATGGTGTCGGAGGGCATGCTATAGTATGTCGTTTTTCACGATTGCGGAGTATTTGATTAAAAGGTGAAAATCACGCAAAAGCGAAAGGCTATAGTCCATGGTGTCGGAGGGCATACTATAGTATGTTGTTTTTCACGATTTCGGAGGATTTAAAAAAAAGGTGAAAATCACGCAAAAGCCTAAGGCTATAGTCCATGGTGTCGGAGGGCATGCTATAGTAGTATAGTATGTCGTTTTTCACGATTTCGGAGGATTTGAAAAAAGTTGAAAATCACGCAAAAGTGAAAGGCTATAGTCCATGGTGTCGGAGGGCATACTATAGTATGTCGTTTTTCACGATTTCGGAGGATTTAAAAAAAAAAAGGTGAAAATCACGCAAAAGCAAAAGGCTATAGTCCATGGTGTCCATGGTGTCAGAGGGCATACTATAGTATGTCGTTTTTGACGATTTCGGAGGATTAAAAAAAAAAGGCGAAACACGCAAAAGCGAAAGGCTATAGTCCATGGTGTCGGAGGGCATACTATAGTATGTCTTTTTTCACGATTGCGGAGTATTTGATTAAAAGGTGAAAATCACGCAAAAGCGAAAGGCTATAGTCCATGGTGTCGGAGGGCATACTATAGTATGTCGTTTTTCACGATTGCGGAGTATTTGATTAAAAGGTGAAAATCACGCAAAAGCGAAAGGCTATAGTCCATGGTGTCGGAGGGCATACTATAGTATGTCGTTTTTCACGATTTCGGAGGAATAAAAAAAAAGGCGAAAATCACGCAAAAGCGAAAGGCTATAGTCCATGGTGTCGGAGGGCATGATATAGTATGTCGTTTTTCACGATTGCGGAGTATTTGATTAAAAGGTGAAAATCACGCAAAAGCGAAAGGCTATAGTCCATGGTGTCGGAAGTTATGCTATAGTATGTCGTTTTTCATGATTTCGGAGGATTTAAAAAAAAAAGGTGAAAATCACGCAAAAGCGAAAGGCTATAGTCCATGGTGTCGGAGGGCATACTATAGTATGTCGTTTTTCACGATTTCGGAGGAATAAAAAAAAAAAGGCGAAAATCACGCAAAAGCGAAAGGCTATAGTCCATGGTGTCGGAGGGCATGATATAGTATGTCGTTTTTCACGATTGCGGAGTATTTGATTAAAAGGTGAAAATCACGCAAAAGCGAAAGGCTATAGTCCATGGTGTCGGAAGTTATGCTATAGTATGTCGTTTTTCATGATTTCGGAGGATTTAAAAAAAGGTGAAAATCACGCAAAAGCGAAAGGCTATAGTCCATGGTGTCGGAGGGCATACTATAGTATGTCGTTTTTCACGATTTCGGAGGATTTTTTTTAAAAAAAGGTGAAAATCACGCAAAAGCAAAAGGCTATAGTATGTCGTTTTTCACGATTGCGGAGTATTTGATTAAAAGGTGAAAATCACGCAAAAGCGAAAGGCTATAGTCCATGGTGTCGGAGGGCATACTATAGTATGTCGTTTTTCACGATTGCGGAGTATTTGATTAAAAGGTGAAAATCACGCAAAAGAGATAGGCTATAGTCCATGGTGTCGGAGGGCATACTATAGTATGTAGTTTCACGATTTCGGAGGAAACTAACTGTAGGGACTACAAACAGTAAAGAAAAGAACCTGGGGGTTATCATCTATGAAAAGACAACAGAATGAGCAGAACATAAACCATGTAAATACAACACATTGAGCAGAACATAAACCATGTAAATACAACACATTGAGCAGAGAATAAACGATTAAATGGGGGTCAGTAGCCTATGCATGTCAAACTGGGCATCCTTTTCAAATGGGGTTCTGCCCTGAAAATGAATTTTCAGGGCAAGACCTCGACCTCACGCGTGCGGACTCGGCCCCCAGCCTGGTACCCTAGTCAAAATATGGCCCTCGGACAATTGATTGGGGAACCCTGGCTATAGTATTCCGTCCAAGACCATGGTCTTCCACTCTGCAGTTCCGTGGACCTCTAATATGGACCCCCAACTGACTGCAGAGTGTGTCGGTGTGACCGTGGCCCAGGCACATAAGACAAGCCCCCACCCTTCAGGTCTTAACGCCTCAAGACTTGCCATTTCCAAGCATAGCATGTATGTTGAAAGTGACACTGTTTGTTTTTAAATTAAATTGTGGTTTTTAATATTTTATTGTAAAGCACTTTGTACAACTTTATTTAAAATGTGATACACACACACCCATCCCATGTAATTAGAATATTTTGTAAGTTCATTTTCTTCCGTAATATAATTCAGAAAGTGAAACTTTCATATATTCAATTCATTGTGCATAAAGTGAAGTATTTAAAACCTGTTTTAATCTCGATTATGGCATACAGCTCATGAAAATACAGCTCAAAAATCCTATCCCAATGAATTAGAATATTTTACAATACCACTACAAATAAACATGAGAAATGTCGAATGTATGCAGTCAATGCTTTTGAACAAATTATATCATCAATGGGGCGTGGCATGGAGGTGATCAGCCAGTGGCACTGTTGGTGTTATGGAAGCCCAGGTTTGCTTTGATAACAGCCGTAAATTATTTTGTATTGTTCAGTCTTATGTCTCACACCTTCCTCTTGACAACACAACCTAGTTTCTGTGTGGGGTTCAAGTCAGTTGGCTGGTCAGACATAAGACTAAATAAAAAATAATTTACGGCTGTTATCAAAGCAAACCTGAGCTTCCATAACACCTCAACAGTGCCACTGGCTGATCACCTCCATGCCACGCCCCATTGATGAAATGATTTGTTCAAAAGTAGCCCATACCAAGTATTAACTGCATAAATTAATATACTTTTCAGATGGTCGACACTTAGTTTAAAAATCATTTTTTTAGATTTGATTTTCATGAGCTGTACGCCATAATCAAAGATGAACAGAAGGTTTTAAATACTTTATGCACAATGAAAATGAATTGAGAATATATGAAAGTGTCTTTTTGAATTATATTACAGAAGAAAATGAACTTTACAAAATATTCTAAACATGGGATGGACCTGTAAATAAAGATGGTATGTGTACACGTAATATAGGCATGTATTTTATAGAGAAAGGTTTTACTATGTGAAGGGAGTTTAATTGTGTTTAAGTGCTTTGCACATATGAAATGTCTTGTAGTTTATCACCATTTTGCCTCATTCTATAACCCACCGAGGGAGTTACTTTAATAAATAAAGATTGCCGTTATATATTTAAAACCCTTGTCTGTGGTCCTTCCAGGTTCTGACATAACTACAGTTTGTAGTAAACCCACAATTACAGTATGTAATTTTGTTTTAGACTTAATGTACTGGCATTTTGAGCAAAGATCCCGGGAGGAGAGATAAATTTCAAAATGGCAGGTGAACTAGAGGTCAGAGGTCAAAAGTCAGAACACAAAAGTGAGGCAAGGAGACACATGGGTATCAAAGTTTTATTGCTCACGGTCAAACGGTTCATGAGCTATGCACGTTTAAAGTTTGCATTTTCAGTTGAGTGCTATAGCGCCACCCATTGGCCAATGGTTTTGGGCCCTCACAGTTTGACATTGCCTCAGGTTGTCCCGAACAGATGCGGTGATTGGAAATCAGGGCCAATCATAGTCAAATGATTGGAATCGGATCGGGAGCCAAAAAAAAAAAAAAGCTACCATATTGCCAAGTTTCGCAAAAAGCCGACAGCACAGTTCAACCAGATCTGCCATTTTTGGTGGAAGGAGAAAAATAAGGGACCAAGAGTCCCTAAATAGACTTTTAACACAACTGTAGGGAGTCCAAACACAGTAAAGAACCTGGGGGTTATCATCTATGAAAAGGCAACACAATGAGCAGAAAATGAACCATGTAAATACAACAAATTGAGGGCACCGCAGGGAGTTGAACCCCGTTCTGGTAAACCAGTAGTACCACAACCAGTGCCTTAGTTTTTGTTTTATAATTTACAGGTCCAAATCAGTCATTAGTTCAAATTTGCAAAATATTTTGTATTACTCTTGCCGACCTCCTGCGGCAAGATAATTTGACGATTTAAAAAAAAAAAAAAAGTCCTTAATAGCCTGCACACTCAATTTGAATCATGACTATAAATGATAGCCATGATAGTCTTTATACAATTGAAAACCGGAAGAAGACTCCACAAATACCTTAAGGAAAACTCCTCAGACATAAACTAAGAAAATCTTATTTTGTCATGCTCATAAAGTGCTAAAAGTGAAAAGTGCAGCAGAAAACGTTTGGGTCATAGGCCCATCGTCAACACCTCGCCTACTGACCGGCATGAATGATGAAGTTTTAGCTGCAAATGGCAGCATAAATAAATCACATCAATACACACCACATAATGCGATGTGAACTGACACGATGAAGCTTCACTCGCACATTATAAAAGACA
Source organism: Electrona antarctica (assembly GCF_951216825.1). NCBI lineage: Eukaryota > Metazoa > Chordata > Actinopteri > Myctophiformes > Myctophidae > Electrona > Electrona antarctica. Next base: position 1,998,621 of record NC_136802.1, on the reverse strand, counting down.
TACATCACATCAACCAACATCACATACCTAGCCTAACCTAACCCTATGTTCATTATGTGATGTGGGATGACATGATGAAGCCTTACTCACAAATGTGAAATGAGACGAGACGTAAACACACATCACATACCGGGCCTGTGTTCATAGGTGATGTGGGCTTACTTGAAGCTTTACTCACAAATTAGATGTGATAATATAGCACCAACAATGGTCTTATGACCTAGACGTTTGCTGCTGCACTTTTCACTTAGAGCGCTTTATGAACATGAACAAAATAGATTTTCTTAGTCTCTGCCCAAGCAGTTGGCCGTAGGTTTTCGTGGCGCAAGTATTTTTCTATCTAGTTAAGATAGTACAATTTATGCCATTTGTGGACGATTGACATAAATTATACGAGGTAGCAGCATTCTTTGCCAGCAATACTATGAACATTAGTACACAACATACAACACTATGGACAACATTAGAACACAACATACAACAGCAATAAACACAATTTGTATGGCGTGAACGATGCCGACAGACGTGAATGGCGGGCTATCCACAATTGCTGTGAAATATCACAAAATAAAATCACATAAATGCACATCACATACCGGGCCCGTGTTCATATCTGATGTGAACTGACGTGATGACGCTTTACTGGTAAATTACATTAAATGATAGCTCCAAATGAGTAACTGTACACGAGACACGACCCGAATCACACACACACACACACACTAGTGAAGAACTAGTGTCATAGATAAGAAAGAAATAACAAAAATAAAGCAAAATGCGATTAAAAACTGACCACAAAAAACAAATAACTTTATTAAAGCAAAGAATAGGAGAGAAAAGATGAAGGTCGGGTAGAAACCTTGTACGTCCAAAACAGTTACTTTTCTGGACAAAAAAAAACTTGTGATCCAATGATAGAAATAAGATAATAATCTGTGTTCCGATATTATTTAGGCACAAGCTCTTGTTGATACTTCACCGGTTCGAGAATATAAAAAAACAATACAAGTTATTAAATACAAATCAAAATATTCAATAATGGATGATCTTTGCCTCGTGAGCTTGTAGATCGGCTATTTGCTACTTTAGTGTGTGACACTGTAGCATGACCAAGTAAGGACATTCATTTACAAAAGAAGGTTGAACTATGGCTATACAAGGTTTCTGCCCGACAGCCAACGATAATAAACTACTCACTTACCTTCAATATCAGCCAGTAAACTCAACACACACACACTAACCAAGGAAGCAAATGACACAGCGGCCATCATTTGCTTCCTCCGTTAGTTTGCACAGAAGGCTGTAAACAGTGTTAAAGGGATAGTTTAGATTTATTTTTACTTAAGCTGTATGAAATATTAAGTAGTCATTTTGTGGGAGGCACTGGGGCCACGCAGTAAAAGTAAATTAATTCACAAAACTAACGTGATTTGTATTGTTGACCCATTTCTAAAAGTAAATATTTTTGACCCCACTATCACATGGAACTGTGTTTTTTTGTGTCCATATAACTACGCCCAAAAAAAAATAGTTCCATGTGATAGAAGGGTCAAAGTTGAACGAAAGTTCTCGCTAATATTTTGGAAATAGGTCAACAATACAAATGACGTTAGTTTTGTGAATTAATTTACTTTTACTGCATGGCCCCAGTGCCCCCCACAAAATGACCGGAACGACTTAATTGACCAAAACCAGAGCAGAACTCCCACCACGGGACTCAGGCAATTAATTATTACAGTTGCAAGTATTTCATACAACTTAAGTTAAAAAAAAAAATCAGAACTATCCCTTTAGGGGGCTACTTGCTACCGTAATGACACAAGAGATAAATCACATACCTCCACATCACATTTGTACACACAAAAACCACTAGTGAAGAACTAGGGCAATAGATAGGCAAGAAGAAATAAATGACTATAAAAAAAATAAAGCGAAATGCGATTAAAAACTCAGACAAGAAAAATAAATAACTTTATTAAAAGCAAAGAATAGAGAAGAGAAAGGAGACAATAGAAGAGAACATACATATGTGATGTGGACTGGCATTATACACGCAAATGACGTGAAACGACACATGGCGCGAAAGACAACCTACGGTATGGTAGCATGTAGCCCACTTAAACAAGCAGCAGGAAGCAGACGGTTAACTAACCTTCACTGCTAACAGCACCCAGCAGTGGCAACAGGAACAGCACCCAGCAGTGGAAACAGCATAGAGTTCACCTCCAGTCAGCTTCACTTTCTGAAATGGCAGGGGGAAAAAAGAAAATAATTAGTTGTCGGCCTACAGGATGACCTTTTGGAAGTCATAACAGTCACTGACAGGGCTGTGTCACCATTATTGCACACTTTCCTGGGGTTTTATGTGTATAATATGTTTTTTTCCCCACAACACCATGGACACTTTAAAATACCAAAATATCTAAAACCTCATATTGCCCACATAAAATCACTAGGAAAGTGTTTTTGGTCTCCGAAACATCATTAAAATAAGATCTGCTTTAATGTATTTTTGGAAGTGTATAAATGTAATTAATGCATATAATTAGTCTAGCCCTAGAATGTCTGATCATTCATATACTATCATACATTCCTGTATACACACACACACACACACACACACACACACACACACTGCTTCTGGTTGCGGCGCAACATGCGGCATAAATGTGATAAATGCTCCGTTTGTCACCCATTAAATAATTCCAAAGACGTAGAGTGAGATATTGTCCTCTAGTTTCATATCCATGTGAAAGTTCCAGCACAAAACGTGCATTTAGTCAAATATCTCCACTTTTCCACCGCATTCGCACGGACACCTTTAACTCCGGGCAAAGGGGTCCGGAATGACAGCTGGACTGAAGTTACCAAAACTTCCTGATCACCACACACACACACACACACACGTCATATTGACCAGGGAAGCACAAATGTTTGGGGAGCACAATCGGCAGGTGCGTTGCGATAGGTGCTGGGTAATTAATCACACCACCTGCCAATTGTGCCCCAAACTTGTGTTTCCCTGTTTGTGAGGATCAAAGGAAGTTTTGATAAAGTCCAGCTGTCATTCCGAGCGCCTTTGCCCGGAGAGAAAGCCGCCCGGGTGCAGCTCGTGAAAAAGTGGAGATATTTGACTAAACAAACATTTTATCTTAATGACTTTCACATGGATATGAAACTAGACCATATCTGACTCCCAAGTCTTTGGAATTATATATTGAGCGAGCACACGGAGCGCCGACCACATTTATGCCACCGTTCTGCCACTGCAACCTCAAGTCTACGGCAGTGATCTATGGCTCTATGATCTATGGCTCTATGATGAGAAATACTGCAATGTATGGAACAGACAGTCTAGGGCTATAATCTGCCTTGTGCAACCATTTATTTTATGAAGCCTAAAAGCTATAAAGAAATTAACTTTGTATTCATATGTTCAACAGCAAACAATTGTTAATCGCAATCATTTGTATGACAATGAATGGTCAACTTAACATGTTGTAATGGTGACACAGCCCTAGTTTCTACTACAGCCACATGTAATCCAGGTACGTACCGTGGGGGGCCTTCCGTCGCTCGGTTGAAGATAAACCGGTATTAATAGAGCCGCGTAGGTTGTACGCCTCGTAATCTCAGGAAGAGCGTTCGTTGACACCGTTATACGTTTCAGCCCAGCCGAGTAGACACTATTACCAATACCAGCCATCTCCTGATGACTGCAGCCAAGGTCACCGCATGACACCAAGGTCACATGATCAACCTGTAAGACAAACATACGCCAACATTACACTTTATCCAGATTTTATACATTGTAGAAAATACATCTTTAGGTAATTCTTGCATTTTTTTTGCAACCAGATCTTATTTTAATGATGTTTGGGAGACAAGAAACACTTTCCTGGGGCTTTTATGTGGGTAATATGATGTGTTTTTAGATATTTCAGTATTTCACACTGGGCTCACTTCCTTCTTGGACTAAATGTTGTCTCAGTAAGACAGCCCCTCCCCCTATCCACAAGGAGGAGCAGTGGACCAAAGCATTGTGGGAATTGTAGTCCAGGAAGGAAGTGAGCCCAGTATCCATGACATCATGGAGCCCATGGACACTTTGAAATACTAAAATATTTAAAAACACATACAAACCCCAGGAAAGTGTTTGTCTCCCAAACATCATTCAAATAAGATCTGGATGCAAAAGGGGTGAAGTGGCCCTTTAAAGTTGAAATCAAGTTGCTCTGTCTGGCAGAAATGGGTCAACAATACAAAGGACTATATAGTGGTGGATTAATTTAGTTTTAATGTGTGACCTCCAGACTTTAATCAAAGCACACAACCGTTAGAGCTTGTAGATCTGCTACTTTTGAATTCTGAGAAGTTTGTACATTTGAGTTTTCCATCCAGCAGAGATAGACATTTAGCTTAATCTTATGAATGTGTCTGAGCCACAGTTACAACGTGTTACCATTATGTACTCAAGTAAAAGTACCATTATGTACTCAAGTAAACGGATATGGCATCAAAATGTACTTAAAAATGACCAAATGTACTCATTATGCAGAATGTCCCATTTCAAATGTTTGGAATAAAAACAAAATCTGAAAACAGCAGATCTACAATCTCACAATGCATTGCATCACAATGCATTGTGAGCTTGTAGATCAGCTACTTCCAAATGGCAAAAATGTGGTTGTAGCCCAATGGTAGCCAAAAGGATATATTTTTTATAAATAATCCAAATCTACAAAATAACTTGCAAAAAGTGTCAAAATAGAATATAAAAGTACAATTTATTTTCCACAGTACTTCAGTAGTAATTATTTACTTTCCACCTGTTTTGGTTTATTCGTTCGTTTGTGTCTCAAAATGTACCAACACATTCCTCATATTGTTGTCCTTTCAGAGTCACAATAAACAACCAACAGTCCTTCTAACAACACTAATGTTTAAACAATAACAGAGTTAATGGTGGATAAAAAACCATGCTGTTCTCAAACAAACCTTACCTTTCAGCAGCTACGCCCCCAACACTCTGCTATGCACCGCGTGAGGCTCCATTTTAAATCATAAGCCCCGCCTACTGTATCCGGGTCTAGACCGTCGGTCATTGGTCCGTCAGAGTGAATGGATCACAGCTGTGTGGATTTACAAGCCGCACGCACGCATGCGCGCGCACACACACGCACGCACGCACACACACACACACACATGACAGACAGACAGACAGACAGACAGACAGACAGACAGACAGACAGACAGACAGACAGACAGACAGACATACAGACAGACAGACAGACAGACAGACAGACAGACAGACAGATATTGTATACATTATATAATTTGTGGGTCCTTGACAAGGACCCACAAATTATATAATATGAAAAGGTTTGTCAAGAACTGCTGCAGCCATAATAATCTTCAGACACATGCAGTTTCTGCTGGTGAACACTAGATGGCAGCAAAATGTCGGCTTCCCAGTCTGTCCATGACAAACGACTTTAAACATGTAGCTTCACCTGCTCTCTCTCTCTCTCTCTCTCTCACTCTCTCTCTCTCTCTCTCTCTCTCTCTCTCTCTCTCTCTCTCTCTCTCTCTCTCTCTCTCTCTCTCTCTCTCTCTCTCTCTCTCTCTCTCTCTCTCTCTCTCTCTCTCTCGAAGTGTATATTTGTATGTCTCTAAATGTTATGATGAATTGAACAAGGTAAACAAGTCTAGTGCTTTATTGGTCTACCACTCAGTTTGTATTGAGTTGTGGTTGAAATGTTCTGTAATTCTGCAAACTGTTAATAAATACTTCAATCAATATCAATATCGCAGACCACCGACACGTAAGAAATTGAATATTTAGTTGTCGTTGGATAAGATGTTGTCCACAATTCCATGCTCTGATGATGTCTCTAAATGGGTACATTTCGTGTAAATTAAGTAATGCAGATGTTTAACAATAATTAATTATACCTCTTGAGAGCCTAAAATGAGACCAAATGGTTATCCATTAGAAGAGCGTACAAAATGGACCGGTTGGGACCGCCTCAAGTGTGACATATGCACATGTCCGGGGAGACCTCCTCTACAACACCACACTGTCCGCTAAGCAGCAGAGGTGTAAACATTTAATTGGCACACCATACAGCGAGGTGAAAGGTCACTTGAAGTGTCACAAAAAGGCATCTTAGACACAATTGCACAAATATTACCTGCTCAATCTGAACAATGTGAAACATGTCAGCAGGAAAAGAGCTTATCAACATATGAAGTAATTCACAGCCCACAGACCTTACTTCTCCTGTTAAAAGCTGGCACAAAAATTCCAAAAACGTTCAATTTCTCCTGTCTGTACCACCACAATGAGTATGCTTTGACCAGTATGTGTGTATTTTTCGACAGGTCACCATATGTGTCAGTGTACACAAGTGTACACAAGTGCTGCTTAGTGGACAGTGTGGTGTTGTAGAGGAGGTCTCCCCTAGTCGATCACACTAGTCGATACATAGCAGGGATTTTTGTCCAGTGTCCACTTTAGTTCACTTTAGTCTGGAAATGGGATTTTTTTTATCTTTCACCTCGCTGTATGGCGTGCCAATTTTTGTTTTACACCTCTGCTGCTTAGCGGACAGTGTGGTGTTGTAGAGGAGGTCTCCCCGGACATGTGCATATGTCACACTAGTCGATACATAGCAGGGTTTTTTGTCCAGTGTCCACTTTAGTTCACTTTAGTCTGGAAATGGGATGTTTTTTGACCTTTCACCTCGCTGTATGGTGTGCCAATTACATTTTTACACCTCTGCTGCTTAGCGGACAGTGTGGTGTTGTAGAGGAGGTCTCCCCGGACATGTGCGTATGTCACACTAGTCGATACATAGCAGGGATTTTTGTCCAGCGTCCACTTTAGTTCACTTTAGTCTGGAAATGGGATATTTTTGAGTGGTGTAAACCACTCCTACAACTGGCGTTGTTGTTGAGTGGTGTAAACCACTCCTACAACTGGCTTTGTTGTGCAGAAAAAATGAGCATGGTTGCTATGTTCACCCTGTTCACCCGGGTGTGATTTCATACAACTGGCTTTGTTTGTGCAGAAAAAATGAGCATGGTTGCTATGTTCACCCTGTTCACCCGGGTGTGATTTCATTACGTCAGACATGATTTC
>NC_136802.1:1968994-1991277 GCF_951216825.1 Electrona antarctica | reverse complement strand
TCTAGTCCAATCTAATCACAGGACATGGCCAAAGCATTCCCGGGGGTCCCCAGCCTAAAACGTTGAGAACCCCTGTGGGTAGAGCATTAGTTCTCCAAGTGGGGTCCGAGTGGTCATTGGGGGGGGGGGGGGGGGGGGGGGGGGGCTCAGGGGTAGAGTGGCCGCTTTGGAACCGCACGGTTCCCGGTTCGATCCCTGTGGGCTCCCCCAGAGTGTGGAAGTGTCCTTGAGCAAGACTGATCTGACAGACCTACCTGGACAGTTCCTCTCGTCGGACCAGTCGCCACAGTCATTGGCGCGGTCGCACCGCCAGGAGGGGGCGTAGCAGAGCGTGGTGAACTCACACTTCTGGAACGTCACGCCCTTCACGCCCAGACGGAAGTAGCTGGAGCAGTCGGTGGCCGCTGTGGAGGACACGCACGCACGCGTGCACACGCACACGCACACACACACACACACACACACACACCAGAGAGAGAGGGGTGGACTTCAATTGAATATTCCTTGAGAAGAGAGGCCCTCAGACATGACCTCTATTAGTCAACTAAAGTGTTTTTCTACGTGTTGGTTTGTTTAATATTGTCATATTGTCATGTTTTATATTGTCATATTTCATATTGTCATGTTTCATATTGTCATGGTTATAACAACATGGTGATAATAACCATGGTTATTATAGTAACCTACAGCAGTTCATCTCGTCGCTGGCGTCCTGACAGTCCACCTTCTGGTTACACTTGCTGGTGTTGGAGATGCAGCCGCCGTCCCTGCACTGGAACTGTTCCGCTGAGCACAGAGTGGCTGAAACACACAGAACACAGGGTGGCTGAAACACACAGAACACAGGGTGGCTGAAACACAGAACACAGGGTGGCTGAAACACAGAACACAGGGTGGCTGAAACACAGAACACAGGGTGGCTGAAACACAGAGCACAGGGTGGCTGAAACACACAGAACACAGGGTGGCTGAAACACACAGAACACAGGGTGGCTGAAACACACAGAACACAGGGTGGCTGAAACACACAGAACACAGGGTGGCTGAAACACACAGAACACAGGGTGGCTGAAACACACAGAACACAGGGTGGCTGAAACACACAGAACACAGGGTGGCTGAAACACACAGAACACAGGGTGGCTGAAACACACAGAACACAGGGTGGCTGAAACACACAGAACACAGAGTGGCTGAAACACACAGAACACAGGGTGGCTGAAACACAGAGCACAGGGTGGCTGAAACACAGAGCACAGGGTGGCTGAAACACAGAGCACAGGGTGGCTGAAACACAGAACACAGGGTGGCTGAAACACAGAGCACAGGATGGCTGAAACACAGAGCACAGGGTGGCTGAAACACACAGAACACAGGGTGGCTGAAACACAGAACACAGGGTGGCTGAAACACACAGAACACAGGGTGGCTGAAACACAGAACACAGGGTGGCTGAAACACACAGAACACAGGGTGGCTGAAACATAGAACACAGGGTGGCTGAAACACAGAACACAGGATGGCTGAAACACACAGAACACAGGGTGGCTGAAACACAGAGCACAGGGTGGCTGAAACACACAGAACACAGGGTGGCTGAAACACACAGAACACAGGGTGGCTGAAACACACAGAACACAGGGTGGCTGAAACACAGAACACAGGGTGGCTGAAACACACAGAACACAGGGTGGCTGAAACACAGAACACAGGTTGGCTGAAACACACAGAACACAGGGTGGCTGAAACACAGAACACAGGGTGGCTGAAACACACAGAACACAGGGTGGCTGAAACACAGAACACAGGGTGGCTGAAACACAGAACACAGGGTGGCTGAAACACACAGAACACAGGGTGGCTGAAACACAGAACACAGGGTGGCTGAAACACACAGAACACAGGGTGGCTGAAACACAGAACACAGGGTGGCTGAAACACAGAACACAGGGTGGCTGAAACACACAGAACACAGGGTGGCTGAAACACAGAACACAGGGTGGCTGAAACACAGAACACAGGGTGGCTGAAACACAGCCCTTACCGCTTATTCCAAAACCAATTTGCCTTTTTTCTTTTTTTTTACTATTTTGAAAAAAAAACATTTTAAAATAGTTCAACTGGCCGATCTACATCAACACGTTGTGAGCTTGTAGATCACGTTGTGAGCTTGTAGATCACGTTGTGAGCTTGTAGATCACGTTGTGAGCTTGTAGATCACGTTGTGAGCTTGTAGATCGGCTATTTGAACTATTTAAAAAATGCAAAAAATGCTGAATACGTTTAGGGATAATTAAGGGCTATAAGGGGTGGCACAAGATATAGCCCATAATGTGTATTAACCCATTCTGGACGGGAACCCCTTTAATGTGTATTAACCCATTCTGGACGGGAACCCCTTTTGGTGTTTTAAGCATTATGTTATGCTTTAGATCTACAAGCTCGTAGCGCAGCACTGAGTGCCGCGCTACGAGCTTGTAGGTCTGCTATTTTTTTTTAAATCGTGAAAATGTGGCACAAATCTTTGAATATATATTCTTTCACGTTTTCAACTCAAATCTTTGCTTCTGGGAGGGTCCCTGGAACTACATATTTTGAGATGGGGGTCCACGGCCAAATACAGATAATTTTTGGGGGTCCTTGACATGAAATAGTTTGAAAACAACTGACATACAGTTGTGATCAAAAGTTTACATACGTTTGTAAAGGACATACTGTCATGATAGTCCTGACTTTCCAATAATTTGTTCAACTCTTATTTTTCTGTGATAGGTTGATTGGAGCAAATACTTCTTTGTCATACAAAAAAATCTTGAATTTACTTGTATTTTTATGAATGTTTGAGGGTTTTCTGAAAATGTGACCAAATCTGCTGGTTCAAAAGAATACATACAGCAATGCTAATATTTGGTTGCATGTCCCTTGGCCATTTTCACCCCAATTAGACGCTTTTGGTAGCCATCCACAAGCTTCTGGCAAGCTTCTGGCTGAATCTTTGACCACTCCTCTTGACAGAATTGGTGCAGTTCATCTAAATTTGTTGGCTTCCTTGCATGGACTTGTTTTTTCAGCACTGTCCACAACTCCACATGTTCTCAATGGGGTTTAGGTCAGGACTTTGGGCAGGCCATTCTAAAACCTTAATTCGAGCCTGATTTAGCCATTCCTTTACCACTTTTGACGTGTGTTTGGGGTCATTGTCTTGTTGGAACACCCATCTGCGCCCAAGACCCAAACTTCTGGTTGATGATTTGAGGTTGTCCTGAAGAATTTTGAGGTAATCCTCCTCCTTCATTATTCCATTTACTCTTTGTAAAGCACCAGTTCCTTTGGCAGCGAAACAGGCCCAGAGCATAATACTACCAGCACCATGCTTGACAGTAGGTGTGGTGTTCTTTGGGGTGAAAGGTCTCACCCTCTCGCCTCCAAACGTATTGCTGGTCATTGTGGCCAAACAGCTCAATTTTTGTTTCATCTGACCACATCTGACCACAGAACTTTCCTCCAGAAGGCCTTGCCTTTGTCCACGTGATCAGTAGCAAACTTCAGTCGAGCCTTAAGGTGTCACTTCTGGAGCAAGGGCTTCCTTCTTGCACGGCAGCCTCTCAGCCCATGACGATGTAAAACACGCTTGACTGTGGACACTGACACCTGTGTTCCAGCAGCTTCTAACTCATTGCAGACTTCCTTTTTGGTGGTTCTCGGTTGACTCTTGACCATCCTGACCAATCTTCTCTCAGCAGCAGGTGATAGCTTGCGCTTTCTTCCTGATCGTGGCAGTGACACAACTGTGCCATGCAGTTTATACTTAAACAATTGTTTGCACAGTTGATCTTGGGACCTGTAGCTGACTTGAAATGGCTCCAAGTGACTTTCCTGACTCGTTTAAGTCTATTATTCGCTTTTTTAGATCCATGCTGAGCTCCTTTGACTTTCCCATTTTATTGTTTGTGGGTTGTGGCCAAAAGAGCCCTAAATAAGGCTCAGAAGTGAACACACCAGATGTAGTCAATCATAATCACTCAGTTTAAGTTAAGAGGCCATGCCACAAAGCTAATTTGATTGACACAACTTTCTACATGACCATGGGACATAATATAATTGCTGTATGTATATTTATGAACCAGCAGATTTGGTCACATTTTCAGAAACCCCTTAAACATTCATAAAAATACAAATAAATTCAAGATTTCTTTTGTATGACAAAGAAGTATTTGCTCCAATCAACCTATCACAGAAAAACAAGAGTTTAACAAATTATTGGAAAGTCAGGACTATCATGACAGTATGTCCTTTACAAACGTATGTAAACTTTTGATCACAACTGTAGAAGCTCACAGTGGAATACTCCAGTCTACTGCATACATGGGCAACTTCTCCATCGTCAAGGTTGATCAGTTAACTATCTAAGTATCTAACTAACTAACTAACTAACTAACTAACTAAGTCCAGCAGATCAGACTCACTGTTGCAGAAGAGTTCGTCTGAGTTGTCTCCACAGTCGTCCAGTCCGTTGCACCAGGAGCTGTGCTGCACGCAGCGCGCGTTCACACAGCGACGGTAGCCCTTCTTACACTCACGGTTCGCTGGTAGGACCACACGCACACACACACACACACACACACACACACACACACACACACACACACACACACACACACACACACACACACACACACACACACACACACACACACACACACACACACACACACACACACACACACACACACACACACACACACACACACACACACACACACGTTAGTTGACGTTGTTTCATGTTTCATATCTGTGAAGTTTTCAAAGGTTTCTACAAATAAAACAATAAATAAAAACAACAGAATTTTCAATACTCACCACAGTAGTTCTGCTTCTCGTCAGACTATCAGAACTCACCACAGTAGTTCTGCTCCTATAGAACTCACCACAGTAGTTCTGCTTCTATAGAACTATCAGAACTCACCACAGTAGTTCTGCTTCTATAGAACTATCAGAACTCACCACAGTAGTTCTGCTCCTATAGAACTCACCACAGTAGTTCTGCTTCTATAGAACTATCAGAACTCACCACAGTAGTTCTGCTTCTCGTCAGACTATCAGAACTCACCACAGTAGTTCTGCTTCTCGTCAGACTTGTCCTTGCAGTGAGCCATGCCGTCACACGTCAGAGTGTAGTTCACACAGTCTCCGTTTCCACACTCGAACTCGTCGATGCTGCTGCAGGTGGAGTTCAGAGCTGAAACATGGAATATAGTGGTGCTATATGGTGCTATAGTTCATAGCTCATGGGGCTATAGTTCCAGACTCTATATAGCATTCCTTACTCAGCTCATGGGGCTATAGTTCCAGACTCTATATAGCATTCCTTACTCAGCTCATGGGGCTGTAGGTCCAGACTCTATATAGCATTCCTTACTCAGCTCATGGGGCTATAGTTCCAGACTCTATATAGCATTCCTTACTCAGCTCATGGGGCTGTAGTTCCAGACTCTATATAGCATTCCTTACTCAGCTCATGGGGCTATAGTTCCAGACTCTATATAGCATTCCTTACTCAGCTCATGGGGCTATAGTTCCAGACTCTATATAGCATTCCTTACTCAGCTCATGGGGCTATAGTTCCAGACTCTATATAGCATTCCTTACTCAGCTCATGGGGCTATAGTTCCAGACTCTATATAGCATTCGAGAGATTGTGGAAAAGTTGTCTGGCTACGCGAGACTACACACAGACAGAGACATCTATGGATTATTATTATTACTGATGCAGGTGTTGTCTTCCAGGAGCTTCCGGTCGCCACGGCAACTACAGTTGACCCTCCCCTCAGAGGTCAGCAGACAGAGGTCCTGACAGCCGCCGTTGTTCACCCGACACATGGAGAACTCACCTGGTGGGGACGAGACAAACGTGCACGCACACGCACACGCACACGCACACACACACACACACACACACACACACACACACACACACACACACACACACACACACACAAAACACATTAGATTTCACATCAAACCATTCATTTGGTGATGCTTCATGCATGTTTGTTTTTTTATTGGCAATGAAAAAAATCTGCGTCGTTTTAAACAAACAGATGTGTATTTAAATTTAAATTTACATTTTTGAAAATCTTGAAAGTCAATTTGGGGATTCTTGGTACGAAAGAGTAACTAATGATTATAGAAGTATTTCATTGTAGAATCCGATCAAGAACCCTTAGTCCCCAGGCCCTACTTTCAGAACCCTGGGTCCCCAGGCCCTACTTTCAGAACCCTGGGTCCCCAGGCCCATGTGGGTCCCCAGGCCCATGTGGGTCCCCAGGCCAATGTGGGTCCCCAGGCCCATGTGGGTCCCCAGGCCCATGTGGGTCCCCAGGCCCTACTCCCCATGTGGGTCCCCAGGCCCTACTTTCAGAACTGAATACATAGAAAAAGATTTGATGGAGGGGTGTGTGCCTGTGTGCGTGCGTGCGTGCGTTCATCTCCTTTCAGCCATGTCACATTCTCAGATTGCTTTCAGCCACCTCATTAACTCCACCGTTGAGGCAGAAAAGTGTGTGCGCGCTTGCACATAATTGTGCTAGCATGTGTGTGTGTGTGCTTGCATGTGTGTTAGGGCGTGTGTGTGTGTGTGTGCGTGTGTGTTAGGGCGTGTGTGTGTGTGTGCGTGGCACATCTGCACACCTGATGTGTGACATTCCTCCATGTTGCATTTCCTTGCTGTAATCACTTCAGGTTTAGTGAGAGGACATCGATCTGAGGACAGACGTGTTGCTTAGCGTCTCTAATCAACACCTCGTTGATGTCTCTGATGTATTTGATGTGTCGTACAGTACAGTACAGTACAGTACAGTACAGTACAGTACAGTACAGTACAGTACAGTACAGTACAGTACAGTACAGTACAGTGTTGCATCGTCTCAGAACAAAAATGATGGAAATACGGCCTTCCTGAGTTTGTATCCTGGATGTTTCTCAGATGAACATGATGTAACTTGTTTGTTTATTTCTCCCTGTATGAAATCAAATCAAAGTCTAAGCTCTGAACTTGACCCTCAACCTCATGCAGCGTTTTTATTCTTTCTGCTTTCTGTTGTTCCTTTAGCTTTGTCATGATGTGATTAATACGAATCACAGTGATTATAAGCAGATGAAGGATCCTCAGCCCTCCCATGACCCCTTCCCTCAAAAAATGCAGATCACTTGCATCTTTTTTTAAAAACAGGCCTGAAAGTCCACCTTTCAGCAGGCCCAATGAAGAGGAAATTATCCTCCCCCCCATACAAATATGATCACCCCCCCCCCCCCCCTTCATTTTTCCCCAAATGATTTAGATTTGTTGTCGTTATTGATGCTATTGATTGCATTTCGTTGTTATTCTTGATGTCATGTCTAATGTATGAACTGATTACATAGGACCTAATTGGAAACAAGACCACAAGGACTTTGTTTTTGGTGCTATTCGTTTTGAACAGAATGTTTGACTGAATGACTCTATTGAACATAAATGTAAAAATAAAAACAGCAACAAACTATTCAATCAATAAATCATTCATCAATCGATAGCAATATTCAAGATATAAACATGGTTCCTGTCGTCGGGCAGAAACCTCTGATCTCTGTATTTAAACTTTTTGGCTCTGGTCTAATCATCATCCTCATCCTCCTCATCATCCTCCTCATCCTCATCCTCCTCATCCTCATCCTCCTCATCCTCATCCTCCTCATCATCCTCCTCATCCTCATCCTCATCATCATCATTCTTCGACCGCGGTCGAGGTCATAGATTTCACACAATGCCACGCCAGACCTCCCGGTCCTTCATTGCCATCCCCAGTTCCTGCTTACTGACGCATGTGTCCCTAGCGATGACATCATGTGTCCCTAGCGATGACATCAGGGAACCACAGTTTTCTACACCTCTGGTCTGCTTTGAGGCAGGACTCCAGAGAAGAAGGGAAGATATAACCTCATTGTCAGCTCTTCTGTAGCAGTGGCCGGAAAACTGTGTTCTTCTGGATCGAACCAGCGATCCTCCCGCGGGTGTTTTGGTTAGACCAGAGCCATATAAGTAAGACAGAGTTACGCAGTTACTCCGTTCACTTCATGGGGCTTCAGTCCAATGGAGGCTCTTCTTCTACATAGACTTCTATTGAATGGGGACAACCGGAAGTATTGAATGAGGACACCCAGGAGTTTACGGAATGCATTGAAGTCTATGGGCTCGCGCGACTAGTACATACAACCACGTGACTGGGCTGTTTTCTGCCCCCTCAATGTCGCAACTCTTCCATTAGATGGCTCTGGGTTAGACGCTATGCTATCTGCACAATCAAGATGGAGTCCTGTGTCACCTTGAAATGGGCTCTGAAGATGCAAAGGCACAATGATTTACTGGTTCCTACTGACCCTCATGGGCTCTCATATAGTGCTAAATAGGCGCATCACGCAGTCCCTTCCAAAAATAAACAAACTAAATAAACTAGCGTAGTAAAAGTCAACTCACAGCTGTTGGTGTCGTTGGCCACGGCCACGATGCCCATGGGCTGCTGGGGGATGTCTGCGCGCAGCACGCGCATGTCTGCGCCCGTGTACTTGTCTGCGCGCAGCACGGCGCGCCGCACCCAGTCCGTCCAGAAGATGTAGTCTCCGTAGACCGCCAGGCCGAACGGGTGGACCGGCTCGTTCTTCAGGACCACCTGCAGGGTGGGGGGGGGCACACACACATACAGTCAGTCAGTCAGTGGTGGACCCAAGTAAGTACTCAGATTTGTAACCACTGTACTGTACTGTACTGTACTGTACGGTACTGTACTGTACTGGAAAGTCCTGTATTGACCCATTAAGAACTGAGTCAGATTCTTCTAAATGCCTAGTATATCAGTAGAAGTTGTCCAACTCCTTTCCTGTGACTCTATATCAGTAGAACCCCCAGGAGAGAAGGGAGACCCCAGGAGACCCCCTGGAGAGAAGGGAGACCCCAGGAGACCCCAGGAGAGAAGGGAGACCCCAGGAGACCCCAGGAGACCCCCTGGAGAGAAGGGAGACCCCAGGAGACCCCAGGAGACCCCCAGGAGAGAAGGGAGACCCCAGGAGACCCCAGGAGATCCCCTGGAGAGAAGGGAGACCCCAGGAGACCCCAGGAGACCCCCTGGAGAGAAGGGAGACCCCAGGGGACCCCCTGGAGAGAAGGGAGACCCCAGGAGA
Organism: Electrona antarctica; assembly: GCF_951216825.1. Classification (NCBI taxonomy): domain Eukaryota; kingdom Metazoa; phylum Chordata; class Actinopteri; order Myctophiformes; family Myctophidae; genus Electrona; species Electrona antarctica. The sequence goes on along the minus strand of NC_136802.1, from coordinate 1,982,064 downwards.
CCCCTGGAGAGAAGGGAGACCCCAGGAGACCCCAGGAGAGAAGGGAGACGCCAGGAGACCCCAGGAGACCCCCAGGAGAGAAGGGAGACCCCAGGAGACCCCATGAGACCCCCAGGAGAGAAGGGAGACCCCAGGAGACCCCCAGGAGAGAAGGGAGACCCCAGGAGACCCCAGGAGACCCCCAGGAGAGAAGGGAGACCCCAGGAGACCCCCACGAGAGAAGGGAGACCCCAGGAGACCCCAGGAGACCCCCTGGAGAGAAGGGAGACCCCAGGAGACCCCCACGAGAGAAGGGAGACCCCAGGAGACCCCAGGAGACCCCCTGGAGAGAAGGGAGACCCCAGGAGACCCCCAGGAGAGAAGGGAGACCCCAGGAGACCCCAGGAGACCCCCTGGAGAGAAGGGAGACCCCAGGAGACCCCCAGGAGAGAAGGGAGACCCCAGGAGACCCCCAGGAGAGAAGGGAGACCCCAGGAGACCCCCAGGAGAGAAGGGAGACCCCAGGAGAGAAGATTTGTGCATGCTTTATACATGTTTTCATCACCCCTCTGTCCTGTGCTTTATACATGTTTTCATCACCCCTCTGTCCTGTGCTTTATACATGTTTTCATCACCCCTCTGTCCTGTGCTTTAAGCATGTTTACATCACCCCTCTGTCCTGTGCTTTATGAATGTTTACATCACCCCTCTGTCCTGTGCTTTATACATGTTTTCATCACCCCTCTGTCCTGTGCTTTATGAATGTTTTCACCACCCCTCTGTCCTGTGCTTTATACATGTTTTCACCACCCCTCTGTCCTGTGCTTTAAGCATGTTTACATCACCCCTCTGTCCTGTGCTTTATACATGTTTTCATCACCCCTCGGTCCTGTGCTTTATGAATGTTTACATCACCCCTCTGTCCTGTGCTTTATACATGTTTTCATCACCCCTCTGTCCTGTGCTTTAAGCATGTTTACATCACCCCTCTGTCCTGTGCTTTATACATGTTTTCACCACCCCTCTGTCCTGTGCTTTAAGCATGTTTACATCACCCCTCTGTCCTGTGCTTTATACATGTTTTCATCACCCCTCGGTCCTGTGCTTTATGAATGTTTACATCACCCCTCGGTCCTGTGCTTTATACATGTTTTCATCACCCCTCGGTCCTGTGCTTTATACATGTTTTCATCACCCCTCTGTCCTGTGCTTCTCACTGACCTTGCTCTGATTGTGACCCTAATTGTGATTGTGAATTTTTTGCTGTTTTTAGCATTTTTTTGTACTTTGTGCCTCGATTGTTATGTTGTTTGATATTTTTTGTTTGATATACTTTGTACTTTATTTTTCTTGTAAAGCACTTTGCGCTGCACTCGTGTCATGAAAGGTGCTCTATAAATAAAGTGTATTATTATTATTATTATTATTATTAAAGGGTAAGACCACTTTTTTAGAGGTTTGGGTTGTTTTCTTACCTTATTATGGGCAAACTAGTCCATTCCATGAGTTATTTCGCTCCGTTGTGTTGTTTATTAGAAATTTGAGAAATAAAAAAAGTCGCTCATTGACTTCCATTGTAACAGGGAAACAGCTCTCAAAGTCAGTCTTTTAGCACATGAACCAACGCAACAAAAGCTGATTCTGACAGTTTATGACACCAGGAAAACTCATACGGTTTTATTTTCGTCTTTTAAGATAGACTGAAGCAGTGCTACGGCGTTCCCAACTCTCGCGGGTCGCCTTGCGAGGTTTCGTTTGTAAACAGAAGTCTCCACGCTGTTTGAGATGCATCCAGCTGCAGCCTCGCATATGAGCAGTCCCAGACACAGACACTTTACACACTTCTTCTAAAGTGTCTTCTAAAGTGTCTCCCTCAAACACGTCCATTGTGTATGTTTTTAGTGACAAGCGGACGAGATCAAATCCATGTGTTTACATCCCCGTCATTTCCAATAAGGAAGTGGTGTACAGTTTTGGTCCAATCAGATCGTTTTTCACAGCAGTGATTCGGTCGGTGTAGGCCAGGGGTGCCCACACTTTTTTGACTTGAGGTCTACTTTTAAAATTGCCAGCTCAAGGTGATCTACCAACCAATAGATAATTATCCCTTTGCTTAAAATACTCAAAATATGTACCTATATGGCAAATAAATAAACAACATTAAGGCATTAGGACTTTCAAAATCTAGGTTTCAAAATCAATTCTATTTATTTATCTTTTCAGTTTCCCCGCATTGCAAAGAAGAGACTTAATTTCTGACTTTTTCGGATTTTCTGACTTGATCTGGCCTGTTAACATTTTCATAGACCTGGTTGCTTGTTTCTCTCTCAGTCACGAAATGTGGCAACCGTCAAAGCTAGTCCTAGTTTGTTTTGGTTGTGATGCATGGATGATGGCATCATGATGCTACCGCACAGACCACACAGAGACTACCGTGGAGGCGCGGACCCCCACGCAGACTATCGCGGACCCCCACCCAGACTATCGCGGACCTCCGCGGGGGTCCGCGCCGACCTCCGTGGGGGTCCGCGTCGACCTTCGCGGGGGTCCGCGCCGACCTCCGTGGGGGTCCGCGTCGACCTCCGCGGGGGTCCGTGCCGACCTCCACGGGGGTCCGCGCCTCCGCGGTAGTCTGTGTGGGGGTCCGCGGATAATGGGGGTCCCCGCGGAGGAGTCTAGTCTCGCGTTAACGCAAATAACGGCCCAGCATTAATAATCATCTTCCCACTCTCCATGGAAGTGATATGTTTTAGGCTTCTTTGCCGCGCGCATCTTGCTATAATGATGGATAGATATCCTTTTAATTTGTTTGTTTAACAACAGAACAGACCCGACGTTCTCCTTCAAAGCCACCGGCGCGCCGCCGCCTGCCCGAGGCGAGGATTGTTTTTCTTTTTTTCTTTTTTCATGGCAAGGCCAAGCGGTCTACCTGCGCAGCGCTTGCGATCGACTGGTCGACCGCGATCGACGTAATGGGCACCCCTGGTGTAGGCATACCTACCGGATCTTCTTTCTACATAAATTAGTCAAAACAAGACAAAGTTGACATTTTTTATTAAAAATAAAACCGTATGAGTTTTCCTGGTGTCATAAACTGTCAGAATCAGCTTTCGTTGCGTTGGTTCATGTGCTAAAAGACTGACTTTGAGAGCTGTTTCCCTGTTACAATGGAAGTCAATGAGTGACTTTTTTTATTTCTCAAATTTCTAATAAACAACATAACGGAGCAAAATAACTCATGGAATGGACTAGTTTGCCCATAATAAGGTAAGAAAACAACCCAAACCTCTAAAAAAGTGGTCTTACCCTTTAACCATGTTGGATTCATTGAAAACACCCGTGGTCGTTTATCAGCAGCTGTTTGTAGCCAGTTCCTATTGGCTGTTGCTAGTCATGGCTGCCAGTTCCTATTGGCTGTTGCTAGTCATGGCTGCCAGTTCCTATTGGCTGTTGGTAGTCATGGCTGCCAGTTCCCACCTGATGTTGTGTGGGAGTCCAGATTGCTCCAGACCGTACTGAATAACTGCTAGCTTACACAACGTCTTCAGACTAGGACTTAAGTCCAAGACATACAGGTCATCAGGTGTTTCGTCTCCTCCAAAGAGGATGATACGATCTCCCAGCATGCAACACCACATCCCAGATGTCGGAGACGGGCCTTTCCCCTTGGGCTCAACCCTCTTCCAGGAGAAGGTCTCTGGACTGAATTTCCACACATCATTGAAGTACTGGCGCTGGTACTGGTACTTGTAATAACTGTGTCCACCGAATATGTACAGCTCTCCATTGTAGGTAAAGGCTGAATGACCGTAGCGTCGTTCTGGAAGAAGCTGTGTAGAAGGTGTGTCCAGCCAGAGGTTGGTCTCTGTGTCAAACATTCTGATGGTGTTGTAGTAGCCTCCAAATACAAACATCTTTGTCCCGATGATGGAAGCAGAGTGACATGATGCAGCAGTAGGTGAAGTTCCTCTGGTGTTAATTAAAGACCAGACCATTGTGCTGGTGTCAAACATGTACATGTCATTAGTGCATGTATGGGTGAATCCTCCATAGATAAACATGACCTTCCCCAACACACAGGCTGAGTGGTTCATCCTCTCCTCTGGAACAGCCCCAGAAACCTGTGGTTTAAACCATCTGTGGGCGTCAACATCAAATGCATAAAGCAGGTTGAAGTACCTGGCTGTGTCGTAACAACTCCCTCCCCAGAAGTAGACAGTATCTTCAATCAGCACAGCTGTGAAGCCGGAGTGCCTGGAGGGAACCTCAAGGTGAGGTTCTCCTCTTCCAGTTCTCACTGTGGTCAACTTCCTCCAGCGTAAAGTCAGTGTGTTGAAGACCTGCACACCAATCATTCTTCTTCTTTTCTTCTTACCCCTCATTCTAAAGTGGTACAGCTCGTGTCTCACGGCTACAGCAGCACCATGTTCCTTTGGGGGTCCTTTCTGATGCAACGTCCAGGAAAACATTTCTTAACTCGACAGTTGATGGTGAACTGAAGTAAAGCTGTTGGTGTCCTGCTCTGTAGAATAACGAAGAGCTCTATAGAAAAGAAGAGAAGAGCCAATGAGGTACGCTTCTAGATTCTAGAGCTCTTACAATCTTGGCCGGAGGAGTCTTGAAGATTTGGTGATGGTTGGAGATTATTGAGAGTGACACTGATTTAATCTGGTCTGATTTCATCTGGACTCTCTCTGAAGCTGCAGTGACTTTTATCCTGCTGGCTAGAGTGATGTCACAGCGGTGAGGTCATAGCAGTGATGTCATCGGCTGTGGTATATCCATATATGGCCTGCCAGCAGGTCTGCCACACCCAGTGTTGAACAAGTTACTTAACACATTCCCCGCCTTTGGCGTAGACCTACATCATGTGAATTAATCTGACCCAGCGCCATTAGTGTAGATCTACGCCCAACGGTCTAGGTGACGGTGTAAACAGCAATGGCGACGCGTCGTCTTGGTCGGCGCGCGCACGCACACCTCATTGTTTCCGTTTCCTTCGTGTTACACTTGGTTCTGCAATCATTTCTTTAGTTTGACGTTTTGTTATATTCATTATTTATTGTTTGTCTCATTTTGTCACGTCTTGTTTATTTTGATACTTCCTGTAACCTGATTTGAAACTTCCTGTTTAGAGTGCACACAGCTGAAGCCTGTTAACAAACACCTGAGAGTGAGAGAGGTGGAAGCACAGCATGGGTTTGAACTCTAGAGAGGTGGAAGCACAGCATGGGTTTGAACTCTAGAGGTGGAAGCACAGCATGGGTTTGAACTCTAGAGGTGGAAGCACAGCATGGGTTTGAACTAGAGGTGGAAGCACAGCATGGGTTTGAACTCTAGAGGTGGAAGCACAGCATGGGTTTGAACTCTAGAGGTGGAAGCACAGCATGGGTTTGAACTAGAGGTGGAAGCACAGCATGGGTTTGAACTCTAGAGGTGGAAGCACAGCATGGGTTTGAACTCTAGAGGTGGAAGCACAGCATGGGTTTGAACTCTAGAGGTGGAAGCACAGCATGGGTTTGAACTCTAGAGAGGTGGAAGCACAGCATGGGTTTGAACTCTAGAGGTGGAAGCACCGCATGGGTTTGAACTCTAGAGGTGGAAGCACAGCATGGGTTTGAACTCTAGAGGTGGAAGCACAGCATGGGTTTGAACTCTAGAGAGGTGGAAGCACAGCATGGGTTTGAACTCTAGAGGTGGAAGCACAGCATGGGTTTGAACTCTAGAGATGGAAGCACAGCATGGGTTTGAACTCTAGAGATGGAAGCACAGCATGGGTTTGAACTCTAGAGGTGGAAGCACAGCATGGGTTTGAACTCTAGAGGTGGAAGCACAGCATGGGTTTGAACTCTAGAGAGGTGGAAACACAGCATGGGTTTGAACTCTAGAGGTGGAAGCACAGCATGGGTTTGAACTCTAGAGGTAGAAGCACAGCATGGGTTTGAACTCTAGAGGTGGAAGCACAGCATGGGTTTGAACTCTAGAGGTGGAAGCACAGCATGGGTTTGAACTCTAGAGAGGTGGAAACACAGCATGGGTTTGAACTCTAGAGGTGGAAACACAGCATGGGTTTGAACTCTAGAGAGGTGGAAGCACAGCATGGGTTTGAACTCTAGAGAGGTGGAAGCACAGCATGGGTTTGAACTCTAGAGGTGGAAGCACAGCATGGGTTTGAACTCTAGAGAAGTGGAAGCACAGCATGGGTTTGAACTAGAGAGGTGGAAGCACAGCATGGGTTTGAACTCTAGAGGTGGAAGCACAGCATGGGTTAGAACTCTAGAGGTGGAAGCACAGCATGGGTTTGAACTCTAGAGAGGTGGAAGCACAGCATGGGTTAGAACTCTAGAGAGGTGGAAACACAGCATGGGTTTGAACTCTAGAGGTGGAAACACAGCATGGGTTTGAACTCTAGAGGTGGAAACACAGCATGGGTTTGAACTCTAGAGAGGTGGAAACACAGCATGGGTTTGAACTCTAGAGGTGGAAGCACAGCATGGGTTTGAACTCTAGAGAAGTGGAAGCACAGCATGGGTTTGAACTAGAGAGGTGGAAGCACAGCATGGGTTTGAACTCTAGAGGTGGAAGCACAGCATGGGTTAGAACTCTAGAGGTGGAAGCACAGCATGGGTTTGAACTCTAGAGAAGTGGAAGCACAGCATGGGTTTGAACTAGAGAGGTGGAAGCACAGCATGGGTTTGAACTCTAGAGGTGGAAGCACAGCATGGGTTAGAACTCTAGAGGTGGAAGCACAGCATGGGTTTGAACACTAGAGGTGGAAACACAGCATGGGTTTGAACTAGAGGTGGAAGCACAGCATGGGTTTGAACTCTAGAGGTGGAAGCACAGCATGGGTTTGAACTAGAGGTGGAAGCACAGCATGGGTTTGAACTCTAGAGAGGTGGAAGCACAGCATGGGTTTGAACTAGAGAGGTGGAAACACAGCATGGGTTTGAACTCTAGAGGTGGAAGCACAGCATGGGTTTGAACTAGAGAGGTGGAAACACAGCATGGGTTTGAACTCTAGAGGTGGAAGCACAGCATGGGTTTGAACTAGAGGTGGAAGCACAGCATGGGTTTGAACTAGAGGTGGAAGCACAGCATGGGTTTGAACTAGAGGTGGAAGCACAGCATGGGTTTGAACTCTAGAGAGGTGGAAGCACAGCATGGGTTTGAACTCTAGAGAGGTGGAAGCACAGCATGGGTTTGAACTCTAGAGAGATGGAAGCACAGCATGGGTTTGAACTCTAGAGAGGTGGAAGCACAGCATGGGTTTGAACTCTAGAGGTGGAAGCACAGCATGGGTTTGAACTCTAGAGAAGTGGAAGCACAGCATGGGTTTGAACTCTAGAGAAGTGGAAGCACAGCATGGGTTTGAACTCTAGAGAAGTGGAAGCACAGCATGGGTTTGAACTCTAGAGAAGTGGAAGCACAGCATGGGTTTGAACTCTAGAGAAGTGGAAGCACAGCATGGGTTTGAACTCTAGAGAAGTGGAAGCACAGCATGGGTTTGAACTCTAGAGAGGTGGAAGCACAGCATGGGTTTGAACTCTAGAGAAGTGGAAGCACAGCATGGGTTTGAACTCTAGAGAAGTGGAAGCACAGCATGGGTTTGAACTCTAGAGAAGTGGAAGCACAGCATGGGTTTGAACTCTAGAGGTGGAAGCAAAGCATGGGTTTGAACTCTAGAGGTGGAAGCACAGCATGGGTTTGAACTCTAGAGAAGTGGAAGCACAGCATGGGTTTGAACTCTAGAGGTGGAAGCACAGCATGGGTTTGAACTCTAGAGAGGTGGAAGCACAGCATGGGTTTGAACTCTAGAGGTGGAAGCACAGCATGGGTTTGAACTCTAGAGAAGTGGAAGCACAGCATGGGTTTGAACTCTAGAGAAGTGGAAGCACAGCATGGGTTTGAACTCTAGAGAAGTGGAAGCACAGCATGGGTTTGAACTCTAGAGAAGTGGAAGCACAGCATGGGTTTGAACTCTAGAGGTGGAAGCAAAGCATGGGTTTGAACTCTAGAGGTGGAAGCACAGCATGGGTTTGAACTCTAGAGAAGTGGAAGCACAGCATGGGTTTGAACTCTAGAGGTGGAAGCAAAGCATGGGTTTGAACTCTAGAGAAGTGGAAGCACAGCATGGGTTTGAACTCTAGAGGTGGAAGCAAAGCATGGGTTTGAACTCTAGAGGTGGAAGCACAGCATGGGTTTGAACTCTAGAGGTGGAAGCACAGCATGGGTTTGAACTCTAGAGAAGTGGAAGCACAGCATGGGTTTGAACTCTAGAGGTGGAAGCAAAGCATGGGTTTGAACTCTAGAGGTGGAAGCACAGCATGGGTTTGAACTCTAGAGAGGTGGAAGCACAGCATGGGTTTGAACTCTAGAGAAGTGGAAGCACAGCATGGGTTTGAACTCTAGAGAAGTGGAAGCACAGCATGGGTTTGAACTCTAGAGAAGTGGAAGCACAGCATGGGTTTGAACTCTAGAGGTGGAAGCAAAGCATGGGTTTGAACTCTAGAGGTGGAAGCACAGCATGGGTTTGAACTCTAGAGGTGGAAGCACAGCATGGGTTTGAACTCTAGAGAGGTGGAAGCACAGCATGGGTTTGAACTCTAGAGGTGGAAGCACAGCATGGGTTTGAACTCTAGAGGTGGAAGCACAGCATGGGTTTGAACTCTAGAGGTGGAAGCACAGCATGGGTTTGAACTCTAGAGGTGGAAGCACAGCATGGGTTTGAACTAGAGGTGGAAGCACAGCATGGGTTTGAACTCTAGAGGTGGAAGCACAGCATGGGTTTGAACTCTAGAGAGGTGGAAGCACAGCATGGGTTTGAACTCTAGAGAGGTGGAAGCACAGCATGGGTTTGAACTAGAGGTGGAAGCACAGCATGGGTTTGAACTCTAGAGAGGTGGAAGCACAGCATGGGTTTGAACTCTAGAGGTGGAAGCACAGCATGGGTTTGAACTCTAGAGGTGGAAGCACAGCATGGGTTTGAACTCTAGAGAGGTGGAAGCACAGCATGGGTTTGAACTCTAGAGAGGTGGAAACACAGCATGGGTTTGAACTCTAGAGAGGTGGAAACACAGCATGGGTTTGAACTCTAGAGAGGTGGAAACACAGCATGGGTTTGAACTCTAGAGAGGTGGAAGCACAGCATGGGTTTGAACTCTAGAGAGGTGGAAGCACAGCATGGGTTTGAACTCTAGAGAGGTGGAAACACAGCATGGGTTTGAACTCTAGAGAGATGGAAGCACAGCATGGGTTTGAACTCTAGAGAGGTGGAAGCACAGCATGGGTTTGAACTAGAGGTGGAAGCACAGCATGGGTTTGAACTCTAGAGAGGTGGAAGCACAGCATGGGTTTGAACTCTAGAGGTGGAAGCACAGCATGGGTTTGAACTCTAGAGAGGTGGAAACACAGCATGGGTTTGAACTCTAGAGGTGGAAGCACAGCATGGGTTTGAACTAGAGGTGGAAGCACAGCATGGGTTTGAACTCTAGAGAGGTGGAAGCACAGCATGGGTTTGAACTCTAGAGAGGTGGAAGCACAGCATGGGTTTGAACTCTAGAGGTGGAAACACAGCATGGGTTTGAACTCTAGAGGTGGAAGCACAGCATGGGTTTGAACTAGAGGTGGAAGCACAGCATGGGTTTGAACTCTAGAGGTGGAAGCACAGCATGGGTTTGAACTCTAGAGGTGGAAGCACAGCATGGGTTTGAACTCTAGAGAGGTGGAAGCACAGCATGGGTTTGAACTCTAGAGGTGGAAGCACAGCATGGGTTTGAACTCTAGAGAGGTGGAAGCACAGCATGGGTTTGAACTAGAGGTGGAAGCACAGCATGGGTTTGAACTCTAGAGAGGTGGAAGCACAGCATGGGTTTGAACTCTAGAGGTGGAAGCACAGCATGGGTTTGAACTCTAGAGGTGGAAGCACAGCATGGGTTTGAACTCTAGAGAGGTGGAAACACAGCATGGGTTTGAACTCTAGAGAGGTGGAAACACAGCATGGGTTTGAACTCTAGAGAGGTGGAAACACAGCATGGGTTTGAACTCTAGAGAGGTGGAAACACAGCATGGGTTTGAACTCTAGAGGTGGAAGCACAGCATGGGTTTGAACTAGAGGTGGAAGAACAGCATGGGTTTGAACTCTAGAGAGGTGGAAGCACAGCATGGGTTTGAACTCTAGAGAGGTGGAAGCACAGCATGGGTTTGAACTCTAGAGAGGTGGAAACACAGCATGGGTTTGAACTCTAGAGAGGTGGAAACACAGCATGGGTTTGAACTCTAGAGAGGTGGAAACACAGCATGGGTTTGAACTCTAGAGGTGGAAGCACAGCATGGGTTTGAACTAGAGGTGGAAGAACAGCATGGGTTTGAACTCTAGAGGTGGAAGCACAGCATGGGTTTGAACTCTAGAGAGGTGGAAGCACAGCATGGGTTTGAACTCTAGAGAGGTGGAAGCACAGCATGGGTTTGAACTCTAGAGAGGTGGAAGCACAGCATGGGTTTGAACTCTAGAGAGGTGGAAGCACAGCATGGGTTTGAACTCTAGAGAGGTGGAAGCACAGCATGGGTTTGAACTCTAGAGGTGGAAGCACAGCATGGGTTTGAACTAGAGGTGGAAGCACAGCATGGGTTTGAACTCTAGAGGTGGAAGCACAGCATGGGTTTGAACTCTAGAGGTGGAAGCACAGCATGGGTTTGAACTCTAGAGGTGGAAGCACAGCATGGGTTTGAACTCTAGAGGTGGAAGCACAGCATGGGTTTGAACTCTAGAGGTGGAAGCACAGCATGGGTTTGAACTCTAGAGAGGTGGAAACACAGCATGGGTTTGAACTCTAGAGAGGTGGAAACACAGCATGGGTTTGAACTCTAGAGAGGTGGAAGCACAGCATGGGTTTGAACTCTAGAGGTGGAAGCACAGCATGGGTTTGAACTAGGCCAGGGGTTCTCAACCTTTTTGGCCGGGGACCCCCGGAGATGCTTTGGCAGTGTCTCGGGACCCCCGCCCCGCCCCCTCCCGGTCCCCAATATAAATTGACTGCTACAATAACCTTAATAATAGAGACAATACACCATAAATAAATACTGAAACCATAATCATTAGGGAAGGTGTATGCATGTACTATGTGTACTATATGTAAACTCTTCATTTCCATTTTCCAGCCATTCAGTTGCAGCAAAAAAAGAAATAGAAAAAATAATTGAAAATAATTTGGGGACCCCCCGTCAAAATAATTTGGCGACCCCCCGAGGGGTCGCGACCCACGGGTTGAGAACCCCTGAACTAGGCAACTGTGGCAAGGTATGAAACGCCTGTGTTCGTTTGTGTGCAACAATTCACTCTATAGTTGAAGTCATGTTGAGGCAGTTTGAAATGTTGATGCAGCTTTGAAATGGTTCATGTTGTCCACAGTGCCTGCCTGTTACTTGCTGTGACTGTTTGAAATGGTTCATGTTGTCCACAGTGCCTGCCTGTTGCTTGCTGTGCTGTTTGAAATGGTTCATGTTGTCCACAGTGCCTGGCTGTTGAAATGGTTCATGTTGTCCACAGTGCCTGCCTGTTGCTTGCTGTGCTGTTTGAAATGGTTCATGTTGTCCACAGTGCCTGGCTGTTGAAATGGTTCATGTTGTCCACAGTGCCTGCCTGTTGCTTGCTGTGCTGTTTGAAATGGTTCATGTTGTCCACAGTGCCTGCCTGTTGCTTGCTGTGACTGTTTGAACCCCAGAGTTCCAGTAGCTTTCTGCACCGACCCAGTGTTGTTGTTTTTTTGCACTTAAGCCCCTCCAACTGATCCAAAATGCCGCAGCTCGCTTGGTCTTCAACCAGCCAAAATTCTCACACGTCTCCCCCCTTCTCCGCTCCCTCCATTGGCTCCCGGTCGCTGCCCGCACAGAATACAAAACTCTTATGCTGGCATTCAAAGCAACCAAAGGCATGGCCCCCCCATATCTCACAAGTATGATCGTACCCTACAAACCCTCCCGCGCACTCAGATCAGCCAACGCAGAGAAGCTGGAAGTACCTTCACTAAAAACGCCAGGACAACGCTCCACACGTCTCAAACTCTTCTCCCTTCTGGCTCTAAAACTATGGAATGCACACAATCAGAACTGCAGCCTCACTCCCAATCTTCCGCCGTAGTCTGAAAACCCACCTCTTCAGACTCCACCATGGCCCGTAGCACTAGCCCCTTAGATAGCACTTTATGTAGACTTAGATAGTATTTTAAATATAGCACGTTATGTAGACTTAGATAGTATTTTAAACAGACTTATAGCATGTTACGTAGACAGCACTAGAATTGCATTTTTTATGTAGTCATATCACTTTATAGTACACATGTATAATTAAGCAATAAGCCACGAGAGGTCTCAGGTTATCGGGTATTTTACAATGGCTGGGAGGTGTAGGCAGACCCGACGCGCAGCGGAGGGTCTTCTACCTCCCAGCCATTGTAAAATACCCGGTAAGCTGGGGCCTCAAGTGGCTTATTGCTTTTCTAAAACGGTTACAAACATATAGCAATATTAACCTAATAAAACTACTAAATGCACAAAACTAGCTACGCTTTGCGCCACCAGAGCGAGCCACATCACTTCCTTGTTTTGCTTGGCAAGTAGGCTATGTGACGGGAGAATAGCGCTTGATGTCTTTACGGGGCTGCCTGGAGCCACACATTCACAGTCCTATGAGCCGGGCGGTGCTTATAGACGCCCGCACGGCATGGGTTCGTAAGGCAATAAAGCGCTCCCCTTCCCCAGTACAGCTACAGAGATGTGGAATCAGCTGTGAATGATATAAAGTGATTGAAGGTGTGGGTTATCGGTGAAATTTACAACGGTCACGTGACGGTAACCAGCCAATCAGAATCAAGTATTGGGACTAACCGTTTTAGAATATATAATATAGTATAGTATGTATAGTTTACAGAGATACTATATACTACATACATAGATACTATACGTATCTACATACATACGTATCTACATACATAGATACTATATACTACATGTATAATATATACTATAGTATAGTATGTATAGTTTACATAGATACTGTATGTATAATATATACTATAGTATATAGTATGTAT
>NC_136802.1:1956494-1963994 GCF_951216825.1 Electrona antarctica | reverse complement strand
TTCTAAACTGTGTGAACCCATTTAGGACTGAGACCAGATTCTAACTGTGTGAACCCATTTAGGACTGAGACCAGATTCTAAACTGTGTGAACCCGTTTAGGACTGAGACCAGATTCTACACTGTGTGAACCCGTTTAGGACTGAGACCAGATTCTAAACTGTGTGAACCCGTTTAGGACTGAGACCAGATTCTACACTGTGTGAACCCATTTAGGACTGAGACCAGATTCTAACTGTGTGAACCCATTTAGGACTGAGACCAGATTCTACACTGTGTGAACCCGTTTAGGACTGAGACCAGATTCTAACTGTGTGAACCCGTTTAGGACTGAGACCAGATTCTAACTGTGTGAACCCATTTAGGACTGAGACCAGATTCTAAACTGTGTGAACCCATTTAGGACTGAGACCAGATTCTAACTGTGTGAACCCATTTAGGACTGAGACCAGATTCTAACTGTGTGAACCCATTTAGGACTGAGACCAGATTCTAACTGTGTGAACCATTTAGGACTGAGACCAGATTCTAAACTGTGTGAACCATTTAGGACTGAGACCAGATTCTAACTGTGTGAACCCATTTAGGACTGAGACCAGATTCTAAACTGTGTGAACCATTTAGGACTGAGACCAGATTCTAACTGTGTGAACCCATTTAGGACTGAGACCAGATTCTAACTGTGTGAACCCATTTAGGACTGAGACCAGATTCTAACTGTGTGAACCCATTTAGGACTGAGACCAGATTAAACTGTGTGAACCCATTTAGGACTGAGACCAGATTCTAAACTGTGTGAACCCATTTAGGACTGAGACCAGATTCTAAACTGTGTGAACCCATTTAGGACTGAGACCAGATTCTAAACTGTGTGAACCCATTTAGGACTGAGACCAGATTCTACAAAAGGTCTTATAAATCCTGACAGTTTCCTGAAAAGCTTTCTATATCAGTGGTCCCCAAACTATTTCACGGCAAGGAGGCGGGATCAAGGCAGGACTGTGTATGCCTTGATCCCGCCTCTAGCTGCCGCTGATTGGCCAGGCCGTTTGGTGGACGGAGCATCGAGTCTGCCTGAGAGTTCCCAGATGGGAGCAGGAGGGGGGGAACCCAGTGTACTCTCTGCTGCCCCATCTGGCGGAGTCAGGTTACTGTATTCGGCCGAAGACCCCCATCTGAAGAATATGTTGTTCCACGGACCCCCCCCCCCCCACCCCACTAACCCTAACCCCTGGCAAAGATTTGAGATAAAAACGTTCGCTCTGAAAGAATATATATTCAAAGACTTGCGACACATTTTCACGGTTTTTCCAAAGAGCTTGTAGATCTGCTATTTTTCAATAGCTAAAGTATAACATAATGAAGATATGAAACCGTGTTAAAGGAGAATTCCATGCTAGAAGGCTTTCTTATTTGTAGTTGTTACGTCCCCACCAAAGAGGTCCAGGTGATATTTGTAGTTGTTACGTCCCCACCAAAGAGGTCCAGGTGATATTTGTAGTTGTTACGTCCCCACCAAAGAGGTCCAGGTGATATTTGTAGTTGTTACGTCCCCACCAAAGAGGTCCAGGTGTTATTTTGTGCAAAAGCGCATTATTGGCTATTTCCCCTATAAGCCCTCAATGAATTGCATTGAATGGGGCATTGGGGTGTTGTGCTAATTCGCTTATTTCCATCGCTCAAAAATCATGTTTTTAATGTAAATAGTAATGTAAATAGTATCCCAAGCGGCACACTTTACTACTTATTTCGATGGAAATTATCAAATTAGCACAATACCCAACCCCCATTGAGGGCTTATGGTAGGGGAAATAGCCAATAATGCACTTTTGCACAAAATAACACCTGGACCTCTTTGGTGGGGACGTAACAACTACAAATAACACCTGGACCTCTTTGGTGGGGACGTAACAACTACAAATAACACCTGGACCTCTTTGGTGGGGACGTAACAACTACAAATAACACCTGGACCTCTTTGGTGGGGACGTAACAACTACAAATAACACCTGGACCTCTTTGGTGGGGACGTAACAACTACAAATAACACCTGGACCTTATTGGTGGGGACGTAGCAACTACAAATAACACCTGGACCTCTTTGGTGGGGACGTAACAACTACAAATAAAGGTAAGAAAGCCTTCTAGCATGGAATTCTCCTTTAAGGCACCCGTTGCTCTTGTGAGCTTGTAGATGACAGAGATCAGCAAATGTCCCCTTATAAGGCTAATGTTAGCGTTAGCTCACGGTCGCTATCTTTCTCGAGAAACATTAATATATTTCATCAGCTCCGAACCTTGGATGTCTGATCGGCACAACGGACACAGCGGCGTAGTTTTCGAGGGAAGAGCCAGAGAAGATCCTAATTATAACAGTACTCTAAGCATGCGTGAGATCTCTTCCATCGTTACTCTCTGACCTTTGACACTCGTCCAGGACGAAGGCTCTCGGGTGGTCGTCTCCCGACATGCTGACCACAGTCTGGCGGTCGGCGGCGCCCCAGCGGCTCTGGTCCACCGTGTGACACGTGATGGTGGACGTGGTGTAGCTGGTCCAGAACAGCATGTCCCAGGACCGGTGGTACGCCAGGCCCTCCACCGAGCCCACGTCTGTTACGAACAAACACACGCACAAAGTACAAAAGTACAAATTAAAGCCACTTCAGATGGCCACATCATTTCGACGTAGAATTATGACAAAATGCAATGTCGGTTATCCATCTGGAAATATTATTGTACATTGCAGTTACTTTTGAAATGAATCATCACTCATTTTCCAAACGCACTCTCTGACAAAAGTACGCACGCAACAAACACATTTTTTTCTTTTTTTGCTTTTTTAAAATATTTGTGGGCCTTTTTCGATAGTATACATAGGACAGGACACGGGGAGAGTCGAGGGGGTAGTGAGTGACAGGCAGCAAAAGGTCGTCGGGATCGGGATTCGAACGCCGCGCTGTGAGGCTGCATTAGAGCCTTGTATGAGGCATGCGCCTGGACCGCTAGGCCAGAGGGCGCCCCCAGCTACAGCTATCTGTACTAACAACGTAGAAGAGAGCAGTCTGTGATTCCAGGCTGTTCTCCAACAGAAAGCTCACCAGTGAAGGGTAAAGAGCAGTCTGTGATTCCAGGCTGATCTCCAACAGACAGCTCACCACTGAAAGGTAAAGAGCAGTCTGTGATTCCAGGCTGATCTCCAACAGACAGCTCACCACTGAAAGGTAAAGAACAGTCTGTGATTCCAGGCCGATCTCCAACAGACTGCTCACCAATGAAGGGTAAAGAGCAGTCTGTGATTCCAGGCTGATCTCCAACAGACTGCTCACCAGTGAAGGGTAAAGAACAGTCTGTGATTCCAGGCTGATCTCCAACAGACAGCTCACCAGTAAAAGGTCACGACACCAGACCAGAGCACAGAACTTTCCATAGACCTCATCAACATCAACGAGGCCAGGAGAACTTTCCATGTCTCGACTCCAGGAGGGAATGTTCAACTTTTCGCTTGTTTTTTGTATGTTTTTCCTCCTTCTGGACCTTGAGATGACTAACAGGTTGAGCTCACAGCGCTCCACCCCGCCTCTCACAGCGCTCCACCCCGCCTCTCTCACAGCGCTCCACCCCGCCTCTCACAGCGCTCCACCCCGCCTCTCACAGCGCTCCACCCCGCCTCTCACAGCGCTCCACCCCGCCTCTCACAGCGCTCCACCCCGCCTCTCTCACAGCGCTCCATCCCGCCTCTCTCAGCGCTCCACCCCGCCTCTCACAGCGCTCCATCCCGCCTCTCTCAGCGCTCCACCCCGCCTCTCTCACAGCGCTCCACCCCGCCTCTCTCACAGCGCTCCACCCCGCCTCTCTCACAGCGCTCCACCCCGCCTCTCTCACAGCGCTCCACCCCGCCTCTCTCACAGCGCTCCACCCCGCCTCTCTCACAGCGCTCCACCCCGCCTCTCTCACAGCGCTCCACCCCGCCTCACAGCGCTCCACCCCGCCTCTCTCACAGCGCTCCACCCCGCCTCTCACAGCGCTCCACCCCGCCTCTCACAGCGCTCCACCCCGCCTCTCACAGCGCTCCACCCCGCCTCTCACAGCGCTCCACCCCGCCTCTCACAACGCTCTACCCCGCCTCTCTCACAGCGCTCCACCCCGCCTCTCTCACAGCGCTCCACCCCGCCTCTCACAGCGCTCCACCCCGCCTCTCTCACAGCGCTCCACCCCGCCTCTCTCACAGCGCTCCACCCCGCCTCTCTCACAGCGCTCCATCCCGCCTCTCTCACAGCGCTCCACCCCGCCTCTCACAGCGCTCCACCCCGCCTCTCACAGCGCTCCACCCAGCCTCTCACAGCGCTCCACCCCGCCTCTCACAGCGCTCCACCCCGCCTCTCACAGCGCTCCACCCCGCCTCTCACAGCGCTCCACCCCGCCTCTCACAGCGCTCCACCCCGCCTCTCTCACAGCGCTCCACCCCGCCTCTCTCACAGCGCTCCACCCCGCCTCTCACAGCGCTCCACCCCGCCTCTCTCACAGCGCTCCACCCCGCCTCACAGCGCTCCACCCCGCCTCTCTCACAGCGCTCCACCCCGCCTCTCTCACAGCGCTCCACCCCGCCTCTCTCACAGCGCTCCACCCCGCCTCTCTCACAGCGCTCCACCCCGCCTCTCACAGCGCTCCACCCCGCCTCACAGCGCTCCACCCCGCCTCACAGCGCTCCACCCCGCCTCTCACAGCGCTCCACCCCGCCTCTCACAGCGCTCCACCCCGCCTCACAGCGCTCCACCCCGCCTCTCACAGCGCTCCACCCCGCCTCTCACAGCGCTCCACCCCGCCTCTCAGCGCTCCACCCCGCCTCTCACAGCGCTCCACCCGCCTCTCACAGCGCTCCACCCCACCTCTCTCACAGCGCTCCACCCCGCCTCTCACAGCGCTCCACCCCGCCTCTCACAGCGCTCCACCCCACCTCTCTCACAGCGCTCCACCCCGCCTCTCACAGCGCTCCACCCCGCCTCTCACAGCGCTCCACCCCGCCTCTCACAGCGCTCCACCCCGCCTCTCTCACAGCGCTCCACCCCGCCTCTCTCAGAGGACTAACAGGTTGAGCTCACAGCGCTCCACCCCGCCTCTCACAGCGCTCCACCCCGCCTCTCTCACAGCGCTCCACCCCGCCTCTCACAGCGCTCCACCCCGCCTCTCACAGCGCTCCACCCCGCCTCACAGCGCTCCACCCCGCCTCTCACAGCGCTCCACCCCGCCTCTCACAGCGCTCCACCCCGCCTCTCTCACAGCGCTCCACCCCGCCTCTCTCACAGCGCTCCACCCCGCCTCTCTCACAGCGCTCCACCCCGCCTCACAGCGCTCCACCCCGCCTCTCACAGCGCTCCACCCCGCCTCTCACAGCGCTCCACCCCGCCTCACAGCGCTCCACCCCGCCTCTCACAGCGCTCCACCCCGCCTCTCTCACAGCGCTCCACCCCGCCTCTCTCACAGCGCTCCACCCCGCCTCTCTCAGCGCTCCACCCCGCCTCTCACAGCGCTCCACCCCGCCTCTCACAGCGCTCCACCCCGCCTCTCACAGCGCTCCACCCCGCCTCACAGCGCTCCACCCCGCCTCTCACAGCGCTCCACCCCGCCTCTCACAGCGCTCCACCCCGCCTCTCACAGCGCTCCACCCCGCCTCTCACAGCGCTCCACCCCGCCTCTCACAGCGCTCCACCCCGCCTCTCTCAGCGCTCCACCCCGCCTCTCTCAGCGCTCCACCCCGCCTCTCTCAGCGCTCCACCCCGCCTCTCTCAGCGCTCCACCCCGCCTCTCTCAGCGCTCCACCCCGCCTCTCACAGCGCTCCACCCCGCCTCTCACAGCGCTCCACCCCGCCTCTCTCAGCGCTCCACCCCGCCTCTCACAGCGCTCCACCCCGCCTCTCACAGCGCTCCACCCCGCCTCTCTCACAGCGCTCCACCCCGCCTCTCACAGCGCTCCACCCCGCCTCTCTCACAGCGCTCCACCCCGCCTCACAGCGCTCCACTCCGCCTCTCTCAGCGCTCCACCCCGCCTCTCTCACAGCGCTCCACCCCGCCTCTCACAGCGCTCCACCCCGCCTCTCACAGCGCTCCACCCCGCCTCTCTCACAGCGCTCCACCCCGCCTCTCTCACAGCGCTCCACCCCGCCTCTCTCACAGCGCTCCATCCCGCCTCTCTCACAGCGCTCCACCCCGCCTCTCTCACAGCGCTCCACCCCGCCTCTCTCACAGCGCTCCATCCCGCCTCTCTCACAGCGCTCCACCCCGCCTCTCTCACAGCGCTCCATCCCGCCTCTCACAGCGCTCCACCCCGCCTCTCTCACAGCGCTCCACCCCGCCTCTCTCACAGCGCTCCATCCCGCCTCTCTCACAGCGCTCCATCCCGCCTCTCTCACAGCGCTCCACCCCGCCTCTCTCACAGCGCTCCACCCCGCCTCTCTCACAGCGCTCCACCCCGCCTCACAGCGCTCCACCCCGCCTCTCTCACAGCCTCTCTCGCCTCTCTCACAGCGCTCCACCCCGCCTCTCTCACAGCGCTCCATCCCGCCTCTCTCACAGCGCTCCATCCCGCCTCTCTCACAGCGCTCCACCCCGCCTCTCTCACAGCGCTCCACCCCGCCTCTCTCACAGCGCTCCACCCCGCCTCTCTCACAGCGCTCCACCCCGCCTCTCTCACAGCGCTCCACCCCGCCTCACAGCGCTCCACCCCGCCTCTCTCACAGCCTCTCCCGCCTCTCTCACAGCGCTCCACCCCGCCTCTCTCACAGCGCTCCATCCCGCCTCTCTCACAGCGCTCCATCCCGCCTCTCTCACAGCGCTCCATCCCGCCTCTCTCACAGCGCTCCATCCCGCCTCTCTCACAGCGCTCCATCCCGCCTCTCTCACAGCGCTCCACCCCGCCTCTCACAGCGCTCCACCCCGCCTCTCACAGCGCTCCACCCCGCCTCTCACAGCGCTCCACCCCGCCTCTCACAGCGCTCCACCCCGCCTCTCACAGCGCTCCACCCCGCCTCTCACAGCGCTCCACCCCGCCTCTCTCACAGCGCTCCACCCCGCCTCTCTCACAGCGCTCCACCCCGCCTCTCTCACAGCGCTCCACCCCGCCTCTCTCACAGCGCTCCACCCCGCCTGTCTCAGAGGACTAACAGGTTGAGCGTGCTCACAGCGCTCCACCCCGCCTCTCTCACAGCGCTCCACCCCGCCTCTCTCACAGCGCTCCACCCCGCCTCTCTCAGAGGACTAACAGGTTGAGCGTGCTCACAGCGCTCCACCCCGCCTCTCTCACAGCGCTCCACCCCGCCTCTCTCACAGCGCTCCACCCCGCCTCTCTCAGAGGACTAACAGGTTGAGCGTGCTCACAGCGCTCCACCCGCCTCTCTCACAGCGCTCCACCCCGCCTGTCTCAGAGGACTAACAGGTTGAGCGTGCTCACAGCGCTCCACCCCGCCTCTCTCACAGCGCTCCACCCCGCCTCTCTCAGAGGACTAACA
>NC_136802.1:1913994-1951494 GCF_951216825.1 Electrona antarctica | reverse complement strand
GAATGAACTTCCCATTGCAGTCAGAACTACAGACTCACTCCCAATCTAAACTATGGAATGAACTTCCCATTGCAGTCAGAACTACAGACTCACTCCCAATCTAAACTATGGAATGAACTTCCCATTGCAGTCAGAACTACAGACTCACTCCCAATCTAAACTATGGAATGAACTTCCCATTGCAGTCAGAACTACAGACTCACTCCCAATCTAAACTATGGAATGAACTTCCCATTGCAGTCAGAACTACAGACTCACTCCCAATCTAAACTATGGAATGAACTTCCCATTGCAGTCAGAACTACAGACTCACTCCCAATCTAAACTATGGAATGAACTTCCCATTGCAGTCAGAACTACAGACTCACTCCCAATCTAAACTATGGAATGAACTTCCCATTGCAGTCAGAACTACAGACTCACTCCCAATCTAAACTATGGAATGAACTTCCCATTGCAGTCAGAACTACAGACTCACTCCCAATCTAAACTATGGAATGAACTTCCCATTGCAGTCAGAACTACAGACTCACTCCCAATCTAAACTATGGAATGAACTTCCCATTGCAGTCAGAACTACAGACTCACTCCCAATCTAAACTATGGAATGAACTTCCCATTGCAGTCAGAACTACAGACTCACTCCCAATCTAAACTATGGAATGAACTTCCCATTGCAGTCAGAACTACAGACTCACTCCCAATCTAAACTATGGAATGAACTTCCCATTGCAGTCAGAACTACAGACTCACTCCCAATCTAAACTATGGAATGAACTTCCCATTGCAGTCAGAACTACAGACTCACTCCCAATCTAAACTATGGAATGAACTTCCCATTGCAGTCAGAACTACAGACTCACTCCCAATCTAAACTATGGAATGAACTTCCCATTGCAGTCAGAACTACAGACTCACTCCCAATCTAAACTATGGAATGAACTTCCCATTGCAGTCAGAACTGCAGACTCACTCCCAATCTTCCACGTAGTCTGAAAACCCACCTCTTCAGACTCCATCTTGGCCCGTAGCACTTGCCCTAGCCTCGACGACCTTACAGGCGAATGCAAAGGCTCAACTTATGTAACTTATAGTAGATAGCATTGATATAACACTCTATAGTACATAGTTTCATTATATAGATATTCCACTGTTAGGTTCTTATCTTACGTATAATTCATGATGACTATTTCTATGTATTTGATGTGTCACCATGTGTTGTTCTTGTTGTTCTATTTCTATGTATTTGATGTGTCACCATGTGTTGTTCTTGTTGTTCTATTTCTATGTATTTGATGTGTCACCATGTGTTGTTCTTGTTGTTCTATTTCTATGTATTTGATGTGTCACCATGTGTTGTTCTATTGTTCTATTTCTATGTATTTGATGTGTCACCATGTGTTGTTCTATTGTTCTATTTCTATGTATTTGATGTGTCACCATGTGTTGTTCTATTGTTCTATTTCTATGTATTTGATGTGTCACCATGTGTTGTTCTATTGTTCTATTTCTATGTATTTGATGTGTCACCATGTGTTGTTCTATTGTTCTATTTCTATGTATTTGATGTGTCACCATGTGTTGTTCTATTGTTCTATTTCTATGTATTTGATGTGTCACCATGTGTTGTTCTTGTTGTTCTGTTTCTATGTATTTGATGTGTCACCATGTGTTGTTCTATTGTTCTATTTCTATGTATTTGATGTGTCACCATGTGTTGTTCTTGTTGTTCTGTTTCTATGTATTTGATGTGACACCATGTGTTGTTCTATTGTTCTATTTCTATGTATTTGATGTGTCACCATGTGTTGTTCTTGTTGTTCTGTTTCTATGTATTTGATGTGTCACCATGTGTTGTTCTATTGTTCTATTTCTATGTATTTGATGTGTCACCATGTGTTGTTCTATTGTTCTATTTCTATGTATTTGATGTGTCACCATGTGTTGTTCTTGTTGTTCTGTTTCTATGTATTTGATGTGTCACCATGTGTTGTTCTATTGTTCTATTTCTATGTATTTGATGTGTCACCATGTGTTGTTCTTGTTGTTCTGTTTCTATGTATTTGATGTGTCACCATGTGTTGTTCTTGTTGTTCTGTTTCTATGTATTTGATGTGTCACCATGTGTTGTTCTTGTTGTTCTGTTTCTATGTATTTGATGTGTCACCATGTGTTGTTCTTGTTGTTCTGTTTCTATGTATTTGATGTGACACCATGTGTTGTTCTTGTTGTTCTGTTTCTATGTATTTGATGTGTCACCATGTGTTGTTCTTGTTGTTCTGTTTCTATGTATTTGATGTGTCACCATGTGTTGTTCTTGTTGTTCTGTTTCTATGTATTTGATGTGTCACCATGTGTTGTTCTTGTTGTTCTGTTTCTATGTATTTGATGTGACACCATGTGTTGTTCTTGTTGTTCTGTTTCTATGTATTTGATGTGTCACCATGTGTTGTTCTTGTTGTTCTGTTTCTATGTATTTGATGTGTCACCATGTGTTGTTCTTGTTGTTCTGTTTCTATGTATTTGATGTGACACCATGTGTTGTTCTTGTTGTTCTGTTTCTATGTATTTGATGTGTCACCATGTGTTGTTCTTGTTGTTCTGTTTCTATGTATTTGATGTGTCACCATGTGTTGTTCTTGTTGTTCTGTTTCTATGTATTTGATGTGTCACCATGTGTTGTTCTTGTTGTTCTGTTTCTATGTATTTGATGTGTCACCATGTGTTGTTCTTGTTGTTCTGTTTCTATGTATTTGATGTGTCACCATGTGTTGTTCTTGTTGTTCTGTTTCTATGTATTTGATGTGACACCATGTGTTGTTCTTGCTTACTGTAAATCACTCTGGTTTAACCCATTTTGACCTGAGATCAGATTCTAAAAATGTCTTCTACACGCTGACAGTTTTCGGAAAAGGCTATGTTTCTATGTCAGTCGTTCTTCGATCTTTCAAAAATAGCAGACCTACAAGCTCATAGCGCGCCACTCGGTGGCGCGCTATGAGCTTGTAGATCTGCTATTTTTCAATAGCTAAAGCATAACATAATGCTAACACCAAAAGGAGATTCAGAGTGTCTGATAAATGCTTACATTGTAAATTGTAAGAATGCACTTCGACTATAACAACAATCGCCCGGCGTTAACCCCGTGTTGCTCCGTCTCTGCGTATAAGTCGAGAGAACACATAAGAGCAAAGCTCGACGTTTACGAGCGGACTGAGTTTGCACGATTTTTATGGCACTCATCCACAGGTGTGATGATGATAACGGCGGTCAGACCGTAGCGTTGGCAGTGACGGAGCACTCCAGGCAAATGGTCAATAATTACCCCGATTTGTAAGACAAACAATGTCTCTGTCGCTCTGGGATCTGTGTATATATTTACATACCTGCGTGTGTGTTGTGTGTGGGGTTGTGTGCGTGTGCGTGTGTGGTTGTGTGTGCTTGTGCGTGTGGTTGTGTGTGTGTGCGTGTGGTTGTGTGTGCTTATGCGTGTGGTTGTGTGTGTGTGCGTGTGCGTGTGGTTGTGTGTTTGTGTGTGTGTGCGTGTGGTTGTGTGTGTGTGTGTGGGGGGGGTTGTGTGCGTGTGCGTGTGCACACACGCAAAGCCACTGAGATTCTTTAACGTCTCCGTCGGGTGGAAACCTGGTATGTCCAAAACTGTAAACATTTCAGGATTCAAATCAAATTAAAAAACAGCAAAAAGTAGCAGATCTACAAGCTCTACAAGCACCAGCTTGAGGATCTGCTGCTTGTGTGACACAAAAAAAGCTAACAAAAATAGTCTGCGACACTGACGACATGAAGACGGAAACTGTGGGAAACATTTGACCACGCAGACACTCCCACAACCATCTATCTCCTGTCACTGTTAAACTGTAGGAATGACCATGCACGCAGACACTCCCATCTATCTCTCTCTCCTGTCACTAAGGGTCCAGAGTTCACCTGCTCTCTGCTCGCTACAGCCGCTCACACGCTGCTACCATTCACCTGCCTCTCTCTCCCCGAATAGTCACCGATCCGTTCCGGCTCGTTTGGGAGATCAATCGACCCCCTCCCTGGGAGCACGGACCCCCCTCCTAGGAGCACAGACAGACAGCAACCCTCCTAGGGGCGCAGCAGACAGGCAGACCCCCTCCCGGGCGGGATCGAGCGACTGAGACCGGTGGCTGATTGCGGAGCGGGCGAGGCAGCACACACACACACACACACACATACACGGCTTGCCTTGATGATAGAGACATCACGCTGAGAAGCCTGATTGATCTGAGCAGTCGACAGGAAATCGGAGCGTTTATAGAGGCTCAGCTCTCTCCGAAAACGACCTGCGGCCGTGGAGACAACAGGTTCCTGACAGCAGGAGGGCCGACTGGCTGACTGACTGGCGAGGAGAGGAGGAGAGATGCAGGGATCAGCCGCTCTACACACCATCTCATCTCCTCCCTGTCTCGTTCACTCTCCTTCAGCGCTTGTTTACATTCCTAAACTCTTCTACACGTTGTAGTAACGGGGGTTGTGGACAGATTCAGCTGCGGAGCTCTGAATGTGTCGGACAGAGATTGAACTCTGAGTAGATGCGGAGGTGCTTTTTGACGTGACTTTAAATGAGACACAAAGGGGGGGCACAAAGTGTTAACCCATCTGAACGGCAGCGTGACCACCAGACCGGACCAGAACTGACCACACCTCCGTCATGGAGCTGTGGAACTCTTCGGGAGGAGGAGGAGGAGGGGGGCCACCGGGGAACGGCAGCGGTCAGCGCACGGCGGAGCAGGTCCTGGTGCCCGTCCTGGATGTCCTCATGATGGCGCTGGGCGTCACGGGCCACGCCCTGGTGTTGGCCGTGCTGTGTGGGCGTGGCGGGCGCAGGAGGAGGGGGGGGAGGGGCGGTCTCCAGGGGGCCACGGGGGGGCCCATGTCGGGCACGGGGACAGGTATGTTGTGTGTAGTAGAGCCTATGTTAGGTTCTGTTAGGAGTTTAGGGGTGTAAGGATACATTTTAACAGCGATACGATACGTATCACGATACGATACATGGACGATATTGGTTCATTATGGCGTTCAAATACGATGATTTTAAATCGATACATTCACTATTTAAAATACATTGACATTATTTTAATTAAACGCCTCTTTTTCATTCTTCTTCTAAAATGTGATAAATACCTGCACAAAAATGTAGTATTTGATACAATCGATTATTTGCAAAGCAAAACGATACGATACATAGTCAATGTTTTCATTTCGATATACTTCGATACTTTAAATTAAAATCGATTTTTCGATGCAGTTACTAAATCGTTACACCCCTAGTAGGTAGGGTTTCATTATCTGAGAAATCAATGCCTCTGCTTTTGATATCTCGTCTGGACATTCATTGTCATGGCTGGTGGAGATATTACTGGTATGTTTTAGGACATTTATTCCATCCAGCTTCTGGTCAGACCCAATGAAATACTTGCATTTCCTTTTGGGTTAAAGGAGAATTCCTGACCAACCGTTTTACAGTAATCTGATGATATTATATCCATTAACGAGTGATGCTTAAGACGAGCCTACTCGTCATGAGCACCTCTACGCAATTAATTAATTAATTCACAGTTTAAGGGCCCCAGACGGAGATCACCGCCAAGTTCAAGTTCACGGTCAAGTTGCCCGAGACGGAGATTGATAAATAGGACGGAGATTAATGATATCAAAACCGGTCGCATCGCTCCACAGCCTAGGAGCGCTTGTTGCCCAATCCTCGGTGTTGCACAACAGTGACACGTCATCGAAAATGTTCCCTGCATGTTTAGCGGACGACAACGAAAATCTTAAAACGTTCATAACTCGCGATCTAAATCATCCCGTCTAATTATGACAAAAAGATCCTGTGTTAGATGACGCTCCGTGGTCTAGTCGCGATAGATTTATTCTTACCTCCCGTTGTTGTCGATCGACTCTAGAGTGGTGTGGCTATTGTTAGCTGCTACACAGACATTCACAACAACTTCCGGTCCCCCGGTAAAAGTGGTCCGGGCGCTATAAATGATGGGCACATTTTATTAATGGATTAAATAGGTCCGGGCCCTCAAGGTGTTAATTAGGACGAGTGTACCCGTCCTTGGGATCAAATGTGTTAATGGGTTGTACAAATCAACCGCCTGGTGTGGGACGGTGTACCCATTGGGTACACCGTCCCACACCAGGAGGACGTCGGTCCCTGTTGGGTACTACCCAACAGGGACCGACGTCCTCCTGGTGGCGCTGTGACCTCCTGCTTCTCTCCCAACAGGTACTGACGTCCTCCTGGTGGCGCTGAGCGTCTCCGACCTCCTCCTCCTCTCCATGCTGCCGTTCCACACGGCCGCCGTGGCGACGCAGCACTGGCCCTTCGGCGACTTCCTGTGCCGCGCCCTCAGCTTCCTGGGCGCCGCCTGCGCCTCTGCCTCCGCCTTCACGCTGGCCGCGCTGGCCGTGTCGCGCTACCTGACGGTGGTGACGCCCGCCAAGGCCTACCGGCTGCTGTCCCCACGGAGGTACTAATATATACCGCCTGTCTGTCCCCACGAAGGTACTAATATATACACACAGCCTGTCTGTCCCCACAAAGGTAGTAATATATACACACAGCCTGTCTGTCCCCACAAAGGTAGTAATATATACACACAGCCTGTCTGTCCCCACAAAGGTAGTAATATATACACACAGCCTGTCTGTCCCCACAAAGGTAGTAATATATACACACAGCCTGTCTGTCCCCACAAAGGTACTAATATATACACACAGCCTGTCTGTCCCCACAAAGGTAGTAATATATACACACAGCCTGTCTGTCCCCACAAAGGTACTAATATATACACACAGCCTGTCTGTCCCCACGAAGGTAGTAATATATACACACAGCCTGTCTGTCCTCACGAAGGTAGTAATCTTTTCCATGCCATATATACCGGGCACACACAAGGCAGCATTCAGGAGAATAGCTTTTTTCCCCGAAGTCTCCTGAACTTGAACGCAGCATTTTGTGTTGAACAAATTTGTTTGGAGATCCATGCCGTATACGCCGCATCTCCAGTAGATAAGGAGTGCTGGGTTGCTCCCCCGAAAATAGCCAATTTTATAATGTTTAATAATGATTTTTAGCGGGTCTTGGTGTCATCGTCACCCGGCAACGCTTTCCTTCCACGTTCCATCCATGTTTTAGGAGCTCAATAAAAGAATCCTCGCAGGACCGTTTCAGATGAAAGACATAGTATTATTCTGTGTTACCGGAAGGTGACCAAATCAGCTGGAATTGGCTTCAAAATGAGGGCCTACGTGGATGTGGCAGGGAAAGAGTTAAGGTCTCTCTCTCTTCTCTCTCTCTCTCTCTCTCTCTCTCTCTCTCTCTCTCTCCCTCAGGGTCACGGGGGTCGTAGCGATCCTCTGGGTCCCGGCCTGCGCCCTGGCGGCTCCTCAGCTGGACTTCCGCACCGTGGTGACTCCGCGGCGCCCCCCGGAGGAGGAACGCCTGGCGTGCTTCGCCTTCCTGTCGCAGCAGGAGCAGCTGGCCATGGGCCTGTGTCACTTCCTGCTGGCCTTCCTGTTGCCGTTGGCGACCATCGCCGTGGCCTACGGCGGCATCTACGCCTTCCTGTGGCGGAGTCGGCGCGACGGCAGAGCCCCACAGGTGAGGCAGAGCCTCCTAAACGACATATCTCTCTCTACAGCCCCCTACAGGTGGAGCGCTACCAGAGCAAGGAGACCCATATCTCTCTCTCTCTACCGCCCCCTACAGGTGGAGCTACCAGAGCATGCTGACCCATATCTCTCTCTCTACCGCCCCCTACAGGTGGAGCTACCAGAACATGCTGACCCATATCTCTCTCTCTACTGCCCCCTACAGGTGGAGCGCTACCAGAGCATGCTGACCCATATCTCTCTCTCTACCGCCCCCTACAGGTGGAGCTACCAGAACAAGGTGACCCATACCTCTCTCTCTCTACCGCCCCCTACAGGTGGAGCTACCAGAACATGTTGACCCATATCTCTCTCTCTCTCTACCGCCCCCTACAGGTGGAGCTACCAGAACATGTTGACCCATATCTCTCTCTCTCTCTACCGCCCCCTACAGGTGGAGCGCTACCAGAGCAAGGAGACCCATATCTCTCTCTCTCTACTGCCCCCTACAGGTGGAGCTACCAGGGCATGTTGACCCATATCTCTCTCTCTACCGCCCCCTACAGGTGGAGCGCTACCAGAGCATGCTAACCCATATCTCTCTCTCTACTGCCCCCTACAGGTGGAGCGCTACCAGAGCATGTTGACCCATATCTCTCTCTCTACCGCCCACTACAGGTGGAGCGCTACCATAGCATGCTAACCCATATCTCTCTCTCTTACTGCCCCCTACAGGTGGAGCGCTACCAGAGCATGTTGACCCATATCTCTCTCTCTACCGCCCCCTACAGGTGGAGCGCTACCATAGCATGCTAACCCATATCTCTCTCTCTACCGCCCCCTACAGGTGGAGCGCTACCAGAACAAGGTAACCCAGACGTCCGTGGCCCTGGTCCTGTCCTTTGCGCTGTGCTGGCTGCCGTCCTACGGCCTGACGCTGGCGCTGCTGGCCTCCCGCAGCCAGGGGGCGGCGGGCGCCTCGCCGCGCTACGGGGCCTTCAGCGCCTTCGCCCGCTTCACGGCCATCGCCTCCACCGTCGTGAACCCCGTCCTCTACGTGCTCATGTCCCAGAAGTTCAGACGGGACGTTCTGGCACTGCTGAGGAGGGGGAGCGGGGGGAGGAAGGAGGGGGAGGAGGAGGAGGGGGGAGGGGCAGGGGGTGTGGTCAACGGGGGAGGGGCAAGGGGCGGGGCAGGGGGTGTGGTCAACGTAGCCATGACAACCCATGAAGCTGTTGTTGAAGCCAGCGGCCAGTAAAGTGGTCAAAACCGGTACTGCAGGCAGGTTATATGAATGAATGATTTTCATGACATTCTGTGGACTTTGGGTGGTCCTTTAATTCACCATCATTATGCCACGGGCCCTCCATTACATTGTTGTTTCTTTGGTTTTTCCTCCAATCAACTATAGCATCATCAGTGTTTAACAGACTTCTACAAAGGTGCATTATGTTCATAACTATCAATCGTTTAGTTGCGACCACGCACCCCCAGAACCACAACCCCCATAACCACACCCCCCATAACCACGCCCCAAGAACCACACCTCCCAGAACCACACCCCCCAGAACCACAACCCCCAGAACCACAACCCCAGAACCACGCCCCCCATAACCACGCCCCAAGAACCACACCTCCCAGAACCACACCCCCCAGAACCACAACCCCCAGAACCACACCCCCATAACCACACCCCCATAACCACACCCCCTGGAACCACGCCCCCAGAACCACACCCACCCCCTGGAACCACTCCCCCCAGAACCGAGGGGTGGGGGTGTTTGTTAAGCTCAATGTACATGCTGGCCAATCATAGGTACTGCAGCAAATTACGGTTGGGGTCCAGACACATGAACGAGCGAATGCTTGGTTTCGACCAATGGGCTGCTGGGACTGGCGAGCTTGCGCACAAGGGTGCTCGCGGAGGAGGTGACACTACCGCGCACGCGCGATGACGCAAACCGCGTCACATAAGCCCCGCCCCTCACATAGGCCCCGCCCCTTGCATAGGTCACGCCCCTCACATAGGCCCCGCCCCGTCAAACTTTTCCAAGCCAGAAGAAGCTGGGGTGAAAAAGGAGTATATGTGCTGGGTGAGAAACACCATACACGTGGATTTCTGGTGCCCTTTTTATTATTTTTGATGGGTGCTAGCCCCTCCCCTTTGAGGGGTGCTAGCCCCTCCTATATACAGGTTTAATGTTTGAGGGGTGCTAGCCCCTCCTATATACACTGATGGGTGCTAGCCCCTCCTATATACACTGATGGGTGCTAGCCCCTCCTATATACACTGATGGGTGCTAGCCCCTCCTATATACACTGATGGGTGCTAGCCCCTCCTATATACACTGATGGGTGCTAGCCCCTCCTATATACACTGATGGGTGCTAGCCCCTCCTATATACACTGATGGGTGCTAGCCCCTCCCCTTTGAGGGGTGCTAGCCCCTCCTATATACACTGAGGGGTGCTAGCCCCTCCTATATACAGGTTTAATGTTTGAGGGGTGCTAGCCCATCCCCTTTGAGGGGTGCTAGCCCCTCCTATATACAGGTTTAATGTTTGAGGGGTGCTAGCCCCTCCCCTTTGAGGGGTGCTAGCCCCTCCTATATACAGGTTTAATGTTTGAGGGGTGCTAGCCCATCCCCTTTGAGGGGTGCTAGCCCCTCCTATATACAGGTTTAATGTTTGAGGGGTGCTAGCCCATCCCCTTTGAGGGGTGCTAGCCCCTCCTATATACAGGTTTAATGTTTGAGGGGTGCTAGCCCCTCCCCTTTGAGGGGTGCTAGCCCCTCCTATATACAGGTTTAATGTTTGAGGGGTGCTAGCCCCTCCTATATACAGGTTTAATGTTTGAGGGGTGCTAGCCCATCCCCTTTGAGGGGTGCTAGCCCCTCCCCTTTGGGGGGTGCTAGCCCCTCCTATATACAGGTTTAATGTTTGAGGGGTGCTAGCCCATCCCCTTTGAGGGGTGCTAGCCCCTCCTATATACAGGTTTAATGTTTGAGGGGTGCTAGCCCCTCCCCTTTGAGGGGTGCTAGCCCCTCCTATATACAGGTTTAATGTTTGAGGGGTGCTAGCCCCTCCTATATACAGGTTGAGGGGTGCTAGCCCCTCCTATATACAGGTTGAGGGGTGCTAGCCCCTCCTATATACACCGACACCACGGCGCGTAAACAGCGCCTCAAACTGTGACTCCGCCCACAAACGGGGGAAGTTGTGATTTGCTCTCGTTCACTGCAATGCAATTTGCGGCATTTTCAAAACAATATTGAGCAGAGTAGCGAACGTAAACGTATTTGCAATGCCATACGTTGAAAGATCTGTTTCCCTTTGGACAAGGCACGCTACCTCCGCAAGTTAGATAGCATCGGCATAGATGTTTGTCCGTATGTGATTAAGGATTGGACCAAGTTGCATTGGCAGCCATAGAAAATTCTTACCCCAGGCTAAAACAGGCTAAAACCGGATGTGACGTTTTTGGGCGTTCCTGTCTAGCGTGGTGTCAGTGTATACAGGTTTAATGTTTGTTTTAACCCATTTAAACCTGACGTCGAAAAGTCTTCTGAAAGAATATATATATTCAAAGATTTGTGCCGCATTTTCACGATTTTTCAAAAATAGCGCGCCACCGAGTGGCTTGTAGATCGAGCTTGTAGATCTGATATTCTTCAATAGCTAAAGTATTACATAATGCTTAGTTAAAACACCTAAAGCCAAAATGGGTTAAAAACGCCATTGACAATGAAGGGAAATGAATGTTTGTTTTGTCCCTAAAACACAAACATTAAATCCCATCAACAATAAAGATAATTTAATTTGAGTTTGTTTTGACACCATCATCATTACATCATCATTACATCATTACATAAGATGATAAGAGCACCCCTCACTTCACACGGGTGTGATTTTTGTACAAACATTAAATTCCCATTGACAATGAATGGAGCATTTACTTCATGTGTCTGAGCAAATCGCTATTCTGTCGTACACACCGATTCAATTCCCATTGACAATGAATGGGGAATGTACGTCATGATGATGTATGACGATAAGAGCACCCTTCACTTCACTCGGGTGTGATTTTTAAACTCTATACTGGGAACCCCCTCAAGGACCCCTGGGGGCCACACTTTGAAAGCCAGGGCAGGGCAAGCTTTAGAGGACTCACTCCAGAGGGCCACTATAGTTCCACACTCACTCCAGAGGGGCCACTATAGTTCCACACTCACTCCAGAGGGCCACTATAGTTCCACACTCACTCCAGAGGGCCACTATAGTTCCACACTCACTCCAGAGGGGCCACTATAGTTCCACGCTCACTCCAGAGGGGCCACAATAGTTCCACACTCACTCCAGAGGGCCACAATAGTTCCACACTCATTCCAGAGGGCCACAATAGTTCCACACTCACTCCAGAGGGCCACTATAGTTTCACACTCACTCCAGAGGGCCACTATAGTTCCACAGTCACTCCAGAGGGCCACTATAGTTCCACACTCACCTCAGAGGGCCACTATAGTTTCACACTCACTCCAGAGGGCCACTATAGTTCCACACTCACCTCAGAGGGCCACTATAGTTCCACACTCACTCCAGAGGGCCGCTATAGTTCCACACTCACTCCAGAGGGCCGCTATAGTTCCACACTCACTCCAGAGGGCCACTATAGTTCCACACTCACTCCAGAGGGCCACTATAGTTCCACACTCACTCCAGAGGGCCACTATAGTTCCACACTCACTCCAGAGGGCCACAATGCATATTACTGTTGTAGCAAAAATAGCCGATCTACAAGCTCAAAATGCGTCGCATCTGCTATTTTTTACTATTTTTGAATTGGAATCCTGAAAAGTAAAATTTTTATTCAATTTCAAATGCCTTTGATTATAGTTATGTTAACTTTATGAACTAAATACAAATACATTGGACAAAAAAAAGACAATAACATTTTAATAGTACTCATTAAACTACTAATTCAGACTCAGTAAGTAATTAAAGCGGGTTGCATGCAACATAGTTGCATGTGTAACGCCCGGGATTAGAACTCGGGCCTCCCACATGAAAGTCCAACATCTTAACCACTAGACCAAAGGGATATCAGACTGTAGAGGCCATCAGGCAGAGCCTCTGCTACACACGAATTGTAACAGCAGAAATAAATAATATTCAGAAAAAAGTAAAACCTCATAAATGGAGTTATGTGGTTTCCTCTCGACAGCAAAAAAATATGAATCTCTGGTTTTCACCACTACCTTTCATTTAAAAAATAATTTCACAGCGAAACTGTAAAAACTAAGAAAATAAAAAACTAAATGTAATATTCTGTGTTATTAGAAAACTTATGAAAACGAATTCCACACACTTTTTAGAAAGTAGAAGCGACAATAAAGTCATGTTTGATGTGGAATGACGTGAAAGCCTCCATTTTCTCTGTGATGGAATGTACAGTGCATTTACTCAGATACTGTACTTAACACTTGTTTTTGCCCAGGAATGTTTCAGAATAAAGGCGCCCATGCAGCAAATGAGGCAGATTTTACTCTGAAAAGCCTCGCTCTCCATTTCCCCCCCAAAACCGAAAGGTATAATCTTCCATTACTACCTTGCGCTAACTCGTCAGATCTGTCTCTGGAAGTGTTTATATTCCAAACGAGATGCTTGATTATACTCTCACCTATGGTCCTGGAAAGGAGTCAGCTGAGGTGGTTCGGGGCATCTGGTTAGGAGGCCTCTCGGGCGCCTCCCTAGGGAGGTCCTTGAGGCACGTCCCACTGGGAGGAGACCCCGGGGCATTTGGTTAGGATGCCTCTCGGGCGTCTCCCTAGGGAGGTCCTCGAGGCACGTCCCACTGGGAGGAGACCCCGGGGCAGAACAAGGACCACGTCACACTGGGAGGAGACCCCGGGGCAGACCAAGGATCACGTCCCACTGGGAGGAGACCCCGGGGCAGACCAAGGCGCAGTTGGAGGAAACACATCAACTCACTGGCCTTGGAACGTCTCGGAATCCCCCATTTTGTATGGCTTAAATGGCACAGATGGACCCATAAAGGTACAAACTGAATCCATGTGGACATTCTCAGAGTTACATGCGCAAACGCGCGTGCGTGCGCCCCGCACGCACACACGCACGCACACACGCACACACACAGTGAGCGGTTAGGGGTTAAACCATCCACTGTAGCAGTAGCAAGTCAGTCTATGACTTCAGGCTGCTACGACACACCAACTTGGCCTACATGTGACATCATGTCTACGTCACATGTAGGCCCGCTAACCTATATAAGTGCTGATCCAAACAGCAGGACTGCATTCCTTCAAGTCATTCATTGAAGGTACTCGACGACTGCATTCTTTCTTTTACGGAGTGAAACTTATTAGCTGCTGTGGGAAATGCTTCGTTGGACGGTGCACCCGAAAGGGCTTCCAGAGACACTGCATGATGCTGCTGTAGCCGTGGACCACAAAGTGTACTGCTTTAGAGGAGAACCTCCGACTGATGTGCATGTCTTAAACACAGTGTCTTTATGCTGGATCAAGCTTCCTCACCCACAGACACCTGGAAGAGGACAACGCCCTCTTGAGGTTCTCTGTATGAAGACCAGCCGCACAGCTGTGCTGATTGACCCTTTCATCTATATCTGGGGGGGGAAGGACTGACAACTGGCGCTACAGCACGGTGCTTTATGCATTTGATGTCGACGACCAAATAATGCTAACACCTGTGGCTTCTGGGACTGTCCCAGGTGGGAGGCACGGCCACTCAGCCTGTGTCCTGGGAAAGGTCATGTTTATCTATGGAGGATTCACCTATAGATGCACTAATGGCATGTACAAGTTGGACACCACCACAATGGTCTGGGCTTTAATTAACACCAGAGGAACTCCACCTCCTGATTCATACCGTCACTCTGCCACCATCAGGACAACGATGTTTGTATTTGGGGGCTGGGGGAGTCAGAACTACAGCACCATCAGAGTGTTTGACACAGAGACCGACCTCTGGCTGAACACGCCTTCTACGCAGCTTGTTCCAGAAAGACCCTACGGTCATTCAGCCTTTACCTACAACGGAGAGCTGTACATAATTGGTGGACACAACTATAAGCGGTACTTAAATGACCTGTGGAAATTCAGTCCAGAGACCTTCTCCTGGAAGAAGGTTGAGTCCAAAGGGAAAGTTCCACGTTTAAGCACTTTTATGTCAATATGGAGTCACATGATATGCTGTTGCATGGTGGGAGATGGTATGTTCCTCTTTGGAGGACATGGATCATCACACGGCACAGACATGTCCATCTTGGACCTAAGAACTAGCCACCACGGTCTAATAAAAGGTGTAACTCACTCTCCACCACGGTCTAATAAAAGGTGTAACTCACTCTCCACCACGGTCTAATAAAAGGTGTAACTCACTCTCCACCACGGTCTAATAAAAGGTGTAACTCACTCTCCACCACGGTCTAATAAAAGGTGGAACTCACTCTCCACCACGGTCTAATAAAAGGTGTAACTCACTCTCCACCACGGTCTAATAAAAGGTGGAACTCACTCTCCACCACGGTCTAATAAAAGGTGGAACTCACTCTCCATCCACGGTCTAATAAAAGGTGTAACTCACTCTCCACCACGGTCTAATAAAAGGTGGAACTCACTCTCCACCACGGTCTAATAGAAGGTGGAACTCACTCTCCACCACGGTCTAATAGAAGGTGGAACTCACTCTCCACCACGGTCTAATAGAAGGTGGAACTCACTCTCCACCACGGTCTAATAAAAGGTGGAACTCACTCTCCACCACGGTCTAATAAAAGGTGTAACTCACTCTCCACCACGGTCTAATAAAAGGTGGAACTCACTCTCCACCACGGTCTAATAGAAGGTGGAACTCACTCTCCACGACGGTCTAATAAAAGGTGGAACTCACTCTCCACCACGGTCTAATAAAAGGTGGAACTCACTCTCCACCACGGTCTAATAGAAGGTGGAACTCACTCTCCACGACGGTCTAATAGAAGGTGGAACTCACTCTCCACGACGGTCTAATAGAAGGTGGAACTCACTCTCCACCACGGTCTAATAGAAGGTGGAACTCACTCTCCACCACGGTCTAATAGAAGGTGGAACTCACTCTCCACCACGGTCTAATACAAGGTGGAACTCACTCTCCACCACGGTCTAATAGAAGGTGGAACTCACTCTCCACCACGGTCTAATAAAAGGTGGAACTCACTCTCCACCACGGTCTAATAAAAGGTGGAACTCACTCTCCACCACGGTCTAATAAAAGGTGGAACTCACTCTCCACGACGGTCTAATAGAAGGTGGAACTCACTCTCCACCACGGTCTAATAAAAGGTGGAACTCACTCTCCACCACGGTCTAATAAAAGGTGGAACTCACTCTCCACCACGGTCTAATAAAAGGTGGAACTCACTCTCCACGACGGTCTAATAGAAGGTGGAACTCACTCTCCACCACGGTCTAATAAAAGGTGGAACTCACTCTCCACCACGGTCTAATAGAAGGTGGAACTCACTCTCCACCACGGTCTAATAGAAGGTGGAACTCACTCTCCACGACGGTCTAATAGAAGGTGGAACTCACTCTCCACCACGGTCTAATAAAAGGTGGAACTCACTCTCCACCACGGTCTAATAGAAGGTGGAACTCACTCTCCACCACGGTCTAATAAAAGGTGGAACTCACTCTCCACCACGGTCTAATAAAAGGTGGAACTCACTCTCCACCACGGTCTAATAGAAGGTGGAACTGAACTCACTCTCCACGACGGTCTAATAGAAGGTGGAACTCACTCTCCACGACGGTCTAATAAAAGGTGGAACTCACTCTCCACGACGGTCTAATAGAAGGTGGAACTCACTCTCCACGACGGTCTAATAGAAGGTGGAACTCACTCTCCACCACGGTCTAATAGAAGGTGGAACTCACTCTCCACCACGGTCTAATAGAAGGTGGAACTCACTCTCCACGACGGTCTAATAAAAAGTTGGAACTCACTCTCCACGACGGTCTAATAGAAGGTGGAACTCACTCTCCACCACGGTCTAATAGAAGGTGGAACTCACTCTCCACGACGGTCTAATAGAAGGTGGAACTCACTCTCCACGACGGTCTAATAAAAGGTGGAACTCACTCTCCACGACGGTCTAATAGAAGGTGGAACTCACTCTCCACCACGGTCTAATAGAAGGTGGAACTCACTCTCCACCACGGTCTAATAGAAGGTGGAACTCACTCTCCACGACGGTCTAATAAAAGGTGGAACTCACTCTCCACGACGGTCTAATAGAAGGTGGAACTCACTCTCCACCACGGTCTAATAGAAGGTGGAACTCACTCTCCACGACGGTCTAATAGAAGGTGGAACTCACTCTCCACGACGGTCTAATAGAAGGTGGAACTCACTCTCCACCACGGTCTAATAAAAGGTGGAACTCACTCTCCACGACGGTCTAATAGAAGGTGGAACTCACTCTCCACCACGGTCTAATAGAAGGTGGAACTCACTCTCCACGACGGTCTAATAAAAGGTGGAACTCACTCTCCACGACGGTCTAATAGAAGGTGGAACTCACTCTCCACCACGGTCTAATAGAAGGTGGAACTCACTCTCCACGACGGTCTAATAAAAGGTGGAACTCACTCTCCACCACGGTCTAATAGAAGGTGGAACTCACTCTCCACCACGGTCTAATAAAAGGTGGAACTCACTCTCCACCACGGTCTGATAGAAGGTGGAACTCACTCTCCACCACGGTCTAATAGAAGGTGGAACTCACTCTCCACGACGGTCTAATAAAAAGTTGGAACTCACTCTCCACGACGGTCTAATAGAAGGTGGAACTCACTCTCCACCACGGTCTAATAGAAGGTGGAACTCACTCTCCACGACGGTCTAATAGAAGGTGGAACTCACTCTCCACGACGGTCTAATAAAAGGTGGAACTCACTCTCCACGACGGTCTAATAGAAGGTGGAACTCACTCTCCACCACGGTCTAATAGAAGGTGGAACTCACTCTCCACCACGGTCTAATAGAAGGTGGAACTCACTCTCCACGACGGTCTAATAAAAGGTGGAACTCACTCTCCACGACGGTCTAATAGAAGGTGGAACTCACTCTCCACCACGGTCTAATAGAAGGTGGAACTCACTCTCCACGACGGTCTAATAGAAGGTGGAACTCACTCTCCACGACGGTCTAATAGAAGGTGGAACTCACTCTCCACCACGGTCTAATAAAAGGTGGAACTCACTCTCCACGACGGTCTAATAGAAGGTGGAACTCACTCTCCACCACGGTCTAATAGAAGGTGGAACTCACTCTCCACGACGGTCTAATAAAAGGTGGAACTCACTCTCCACGACGGTCTAATAGAAGGTGGAACTCACTCTCCACCACGGTCTAATAGAAGGTGGAACTCACTCTCCACGACGGTCTAATAAAAGGTGGAACTCACTCTCCACCACGGTCTAATAGAAGGTGGAACTCACTCTCCACCACGGTCTAATAAAAGGTGGAACTCACTCTCCACCACGGTCTGATAGAAGGTGGAACTCACTCTCCACCACGGTCTAATAGAAGGTGGAACTCACTCTCCACCAGGGTCTAATAGAAGGTGGAACTCACTCTCCACGACGGTCTAATAGAAGGTGGAACTCACTCTCCACGACGGTCTAATAAAAGGTGGAACTCACTCTCCACGACGGTCTAATAGAAGGACGGTCTAATAAAAGGTGGAACTCACTCTCCACGACGGTCTAATAGAAGGACGGTCTAATAGAAGGTGGAACTCACTCTCCACGACGGTCTAATAAAAGGTGGAACTCACTCTCCACGACGGTCTAATAGAAGGACGGTCTAATAAAAGGTGGAACTCACTCTCCACGACGGTCTAATAGAAGGTGGAACTCACTCTCCACCACGGTCTAATAAAAGGTGGAACTCACTCTCCACCACGGTCTAATAGAAGGTGGAACTCACTCTCCACCACGGTCTAATAGAAGGTGGAACTCACTCTCCACGACGGTCTAATAGAAGGTGGAACTCACTCTCCACCACGGTCTAATAAAAGGTGGAACTCACTCTCCACCACGGTCTAATAGAAGGTGGAACTCACTCTCCACCACGGTCTAATAAAAGGTGGAACTCACTCTCCACCACGGTCTAATAAAAGGTGGAACTCACTCTCCACCACGGTCTAATAGAAGGTGGAACTGAACTCACTCTCCACGACGGTCTAATAGAAGGTGGAACTCACTCTCCACGACGGTCTAATAAAAGGTGGAACTCACTCTCCACGACGGTCTAATAGAAGGTGGAACTCACTCTCCACGACGGTCTAATAGAAGGTGGAACTCACTCTCCACCACGGTCTAATAGAAGGTGGAACTCACTCTCCACCACGGTCTAATAGAAGGTGGAACTCACTCTCCACGACGGTCTAATAAAAAGTTGGAACTCACTCTCCACGACGGTCTAATAGAAGGTGGAACTCACTCTCCACCACGGTCTAATAGAAGGTGGAACTCACTCTCCACGACGGTCTAATAGAAGGTGGAACTCACTCTCCACGACGGTCTAATAAAAGGTGGAACTCACTCTCCACGACGGTCTAATAGAAGGTGGAACTCACTCTCCACCACGGTCTAATAGAAGGTGGAACTCACTCTCCACCACGGTCTAATAGAAGGTGGAACTCACTCTCCACGACGGTCTAATAAAAGGTGGAACTCACTCTCCACGACGGTCTAATAGAAGGTGGAACTCACTCTCCACCACGGTCTAATAGAAGGTGGAACTCACTCTCCACGACGGTCTAATAGAAGGTGGAACTCACTCTCCACGACGGTCTAATAGAAGGTGGAACTCACTCTCCACCACGGTCTAATAAAAGGTGGAACTCACTCTCCACGACGGTCTAATAGAAGGTGGAACTCACTCTCCACCACGGTCTAATAGAAGGTGGAACTCACTCTCCACGACGGTCTAATAAAAGGTGGAACTCACTCTCCACGACGGTCTAATAGAAGGTGGAACTCACTCTCCACCACGGTCTAATAGAAGGTGGAACTCACTCTCCACGACGGTCTAATAAAAGGTGGAACTCACTCTCCACCACGGTCTAATAGAAGGTGGAACTCACTCTCCACCACGGTCTAATAAAAGGTGGAACTCACTCTCCACCACGGTCTGATAGAAGGTGGAACTCACTCTCCACCACGGTCTAATAGAAGGTGGAACTCACTCTCCACGACGGTCTAATAAAAAGTTGGAACTCACTCTCCACGACGGTCTAATAGAAGGTGGAACTCACTCTCCACCACGGTCTAATAGAAGGTGGAACTCACTCTCCACGACGGTCTAATAGAAGGTGGAACTCACTCTCCACGACGGTCTAATAAAAGGTGGAACTCACTCTCCACGACGGTCTAATAGAAGGTGGAACTCACTCTCCACCACGGTCTAATAGAAGGTGGAACTCACTCTCCACCACGGTCTAATAGAAGGTGGAACTCACTCTCCACGACGGTCTAATAAAAGGTGGAACTCACTCTCCACGACGGTCTAATAGAAGGTGGAACTCACTCTCCACCACGGTCTAATAGAAGGTGGAACTCACTCTCCACGACGGTCTAATAGAAGGTGGAACTCACTCTCCACGACGGTCTAATAGAAGGTGGAACTCACTCTCCACCACGGTCTAATAAAAGGTGGAACTCACTCTCCACGACGGTCTAATAGAAGGTGGAACTCACTCTCCACCACGGTCTAATAGAAGGTGGAACTCACTCTCCACGACGGTCTAATAAAAGGTGGAACTCACTCTCCACGACGGTCTAATAGAAGGTGGAACTCACTCTCCACCACGGTCTAATAGAAGGTGGAACTCACTCTCCACGACGGTCTAATAAAAGGTGGAACTCACTCTCCACCACGGTCTAATAGAAGGTGGAACTCACTCTCCACCACGGTCTAATAAAAGGTGGAACTCACTCTCCACCACGGTCTGATAGAAGGTGGAACTCACTCTCCACCACGGTCTAATAGAAGGTGGAACTCACTCTCCACCAGGGTCTAATAGAAGGTGGAACTCACTCTCCACGACGGTCTAATAGAAGGTGGAACTCACTCTCCACGACGGTCTAATAAAAGGTGGAACTCACTCTCCACGACGGTCTAATAGAAGGACGGTCTAATAAAAGGTGGAACTCACTCTCCACGACGGTCTAATAGAAGGACGGTCTAATAGAAGGTGGAACTCACTCTCCACGACGGTCTAATAAAAGGTGGAACTCACTCTCCACGACGGTCTAATAGAAGGACGGTCTAATAAAAGGTGGAACTCACTCTCCACGACGGTCTAATAGAAGGTGGAACTCACTCTCCACCACGGTGGTCTAATAAAAGGTGGAACTCACTCTCCACCACGGTGGTCTAATAGAAGGTGGAACTCACTCTCCACGACGGTCTAATAGAAGGTGGAACTCAACGGTCTAATAGAAGGTGGAACTCACTCTCCACGACGGTCTAATAGAAGGTGGAACTCAGGTCTAATAGAAGGTGGAACTCAACGGTCTAATAGAAGGTGGAACTCACTCTCCACGACGGTCTAATAGAAGGTGGAACTCACTCTCCACCACGGTCTAAGGTCTAATAGAAGGTGGAACTCACTCTCCACCACGGTCTAAGGTCTAATAGAAGGTGGAACTCACTCTCCACCACGGTCTAAGGTCTAATAGAAGGTGGAACTCACTCTCCACGACGGTCTAAGGTCTAATAGAAGGACGGTCTAATAGAAGGTGGAACTCACTCTCCACCACGGTCTAAGGTCTAATAGAAGGTGGAACTCACTCTCCACGACGGTCTAAGGTCTAATAGAAGGACGGTCTAATAGAAGGTGGAACTCACTCTCCACCACGGTCTAAGGTCTAATAGAAGGTGGAACTCACTCTCCACCACGGTCTAATAGAAGGTGGAACTCACTCTCCACCACGGTCTAATAGAAGGTGGAACTCACTCTCCACCACGGTCTAATAGAAGGTGGAACTCACTCTCCACCACGGTCTAAGGTCTAATAGAAGGTGGAACTCAACGGTCTAATAGAAGGTGGAACTCACTCTCCACCACGGTCTAAGGTCTAATAGAAGGTGGAACTCAACGGTCTAATAGAAGGTGGAACTCACTCTCCACCACGGTCTAAGGTCTAATAGAAGGTGGAACTCAACGGTCTAATAGAAGGTGGAACTCACTCTCCACCACGGTCTAAGGTCTAATAGAAGGTGGAACTCAACGGTCTAATAGAAGGTGTAACGGTCTAATAGAAGGGGGAACTCACTCTCCACGACGGTCTAAAAGGGGGTGTAACTCACTCTCCACGACGGTCTTGCGCGCCGAGCCGTCGTCGTTCATCTGCTGGATGTTCCCGAAGTGGATGTCGCTGAAGAAGATGCGGTTGGCGCCCCGCCCCCCGCCGCCGCGGTAGTCGAACGTCAGCGCGATCACGTTCTTCATGTGCTCGGGGTCCTCGAACGGCTGGGCGGACAGACGGACGGACAGATGGACGGACGGACAGACAGACAGACAGACAGACAGACAGACAGACAGAGAGACGGACAGACGGAGAGACGGACAGACAGACGGACGGACATACAGACAGACGGACGGACATACAGAGAGACGGACGGACAGACAGACAGACAGACAGACAGATGGACAGACGGACAGATGGACAGACAAACAGACGTTAGCATAGTCAGTAACAAAAAAAAAAAAAAAAAAAAAAAAAAAAAAATCGAAAAAACATTTCCGTTAACTACATAAAAACTACAACAATAATTTAAAAAAAAAAATAACTAACTGAAACTAAAAGGCCCTTTGTTTTCGTTTTTCTCACTGATTGTCCATCTGTAACTGAACATGTATTTTTAAATGGTATCTTTTGAGTTTTATATAGTTTATAGTTTTTATACTTTCTCTAACCTGAACTAATAACCCAAAGTTATACTAAAACTAACTAAGAAAGTAAACCAAAACCCAAACTAAATACTATTTAGAATTGGCTGAATTAGAAAAAAAAACGAATTGTCAAAACA
This sequence comes from Electrona antarctica, assembly GCF_951216825.1. Taxonomy (NCBI): domain Eukaryota; kingdom Metazoa; phylum Chordata; class Actinopteri; order Myctophiformes; family Myctophidae; genus Electrona; species Electrona antarctica. The sequence continues at coordinate 1,928,729 of NC_136802.1, read as the reverse complement.
AAGTAAATTGTTACTGTAAATGGTTTAAACTACCTGTATTAGACCCTCCAGATGGTTTAAACTACCTGTATTAGACCCTCCAGAAAAATGCGGACAAAAAGCCTTGATTTTGCGATGAAATATGCAGGGTTTTATGTGATTTTATAGCTGCTATTTTTGAAAAATCGTGAAAATGTAGTGAAAATCTTAGCCACATTTTTTAACTCAAATCTTTGCTTCTGGGGGTCCCTGGAACAACATATTTTCAGTTGGGGGTCGCCGGCCAATTACATATGATCTTGGGGGTCCTTGACATGAAAAGGTTTGACTGACATAGAAACATGAGGTTGTTCAGAAAACTGTCAGGATTTAGAAGACATTAATTTTGTAGAATGGTTCCCAGGTCAACATGGTCAACATGGACAATGGAACTCTTGTGTGGTACCTTGATGGGAGCGTTGAGGTTGTTCTCGTCCGACAGGTGCACGCTCTTCAGGATGGTGCGTTCCGAGTAGAGCAGGTAGCCGTCGTAGTCGTGGCAACTGGCGCCGTCCTCCGCCAGCATGCCGTGCGCGCACGCGCACGTGCGCGCCACGCCGCCGCGGAACAGACACAGCTGCTGGCAGCCGCCGTTGTTGTCCTTGCACACGTTGGTCCCTGACGGGAGAGAAGAACACAATGTGGACCAGTGGTGTTTTTGTCGACTAAAACTAAGACGAAAAATGTCCATCCACTACCTTTTTTCACTGACGAAAACTGATGACTAAAACTAAGACTTAATGTATTGACAATTTCGTCAACAGCTAAAAACTAGACATTGCTGGATCAGTACATGGTTAACGGTACCTTGCTGTCTGGATCAGTAAATGGTTAACGGTACCTTGCTGTCTGGATCAGTAAATGGTTAACGGTACCTTGCTGTCTGGATCAGTAAATGGTTAACGGTACCTTGCTGTCTGGATCAGTAAATGGTTAACGGTACCTTGCTGTCTGGATCAGTAAATGGTTAACGGTACCTTGCTGTCTGGATCAGTAAATGGTTAACGGTACCTTGCTGTCTGGATCAGTAAATGGTTAACGGTACCTTGCTGTCTGGATCAGTGAATGGTTAACGGTACCTTGCTGTCTGGATCAGTAAATGGTTAACGGTACCTTGCTGTCTGGCGCGGTTGAACACCTTGATGTCTTTGAGCTGCACTCCGATGCCCGTCCTCAGAGACACCGAGTCTGTGGCGTTGTCCTTACTGCCCCGCTTGATGGAGCCGTTGGCATGGGTCCTAGGACGCAGGGCACGTACACACGCACGCACACGCACACGCACACACACACACGCACACACACACACACACACACACACACACACACACACACACACACACACACACACACACACACACACACACACACACGCAGATAGCAATTAATCGTCTTGTGGCGGAAATAAAGACAGATTTATACTTTAGCTGTGAAACTGGTGTCGATCTTTGAATAAGATAGCATTCAGTGGCTTCTATATTCTATACTCGTATGTCAGAATACTGGTACGTTGGACTAATGTATGCCCCCCGAATGTCTGACGTGTCACTGCATCAGTAGAGGTAGCTCTGTGTTGTTGTAATTACCTGTCTGACCAGTAGATGTAGCTCTCGGACACGCTCACAGAGAACATGTCCATGTTGTTGTAATTACCTGTCTGACCAGTAGAGGTAGCTCTCGAACACGCTCACAGAAAACATGTCCATGTTGTTGTAATTACCTGTCTGACCAGTAGAGGTAGCTCTGTGTTGTTGTAATTACCTGTCTGACCAGTAGAGGTAGTTCTCGAACACGCTCACAGAGAACATGTCCATGTTGTTGGTGTTCAGAACCACCTCCCTGTTCTCGCCCGTCTCCAGGTTGATGCGCTCGATCTTGTCCGTCCGCGCGTCGCACCAGTACAGCATGCTCTCCTACAGGTACAAATATATACACATACATCACACCAGTACACTGACACCAGTACACCTTGGACATACAACATGAGTGGACAGTAATATCACCTGGTGGTTAGTCAACCTGGGGAACGTTTTGTTCTCAAAAGGAAAAACAAAAGTCTGGGCAAACAAGCCAGGAAAAGTGGCATCGGAGTGGGAGGGAACCTTGTATTTCGCTAACCAATGACTGCGCTCCGAATTTGGTGACAGCAGTGTTCTCCGCTGATGTCATCAGTGTTCTTGTCTGAGACAACGCTAATGAAGGCTTGAACGCCGAAACGCGATCGTGGCGGCTGCTCTGCTGCGTACCATGCCAACATTTAAATACATTAAAAGTGCCTTAAAACGTGAGTTCTGTGAGTGCTGGTTTTATCTTTTAGAGATTTCTCTGTAAAGTTATTTACCCGACCGTGCACCCGGTAAAATGCTCAAGTAGTTTGAGGCTGGTTGGAGTAGTGTGAGTGTAGCTGTCCTCAATATAAATGGCTAGATATCATAGACAAAACACACAGCTTATCTGTGCTCAGCCATGTGCTAAACACAACGTACTTCCTGGTTACAGGTGATCACATGACATTCTGCTAGTCACATGACTACTGATACACTCTGCTCTTAAAGTGACCACACACAATTACAGAATTGCTTTAAACAAAACACATTTGTAAAATATTAAATTGCAACTTGAAATGTTGTAAACTAAACAGGGAGCTATACCTTGACAAAATGGACAGATTGGTGGACAGATTGGTGGACATATGGGTGGACAGATGGGTGGACAGTACCTGGTAGTCTATGGAGATGCCGTTAGGCCAGCTGATGCTGCCGTTGACCAGGACGGCTCTCCCGGTTCCGTCCAGACGAGAGCGCTCGATGCGAGGGTACTGACCCCACTCTGTCCAGAACAGGTACCTGCACGCGCACACACACACATTATAACCTACTGACCGCAATCTGTCCAGAACAGATACCTGCACACACACACACACACACACACACACACACACACACACACACACACACACACACACACACACACACACACACACACACACACACACACACACACACACACACACACACACACACACACACACACACACACACACACACACACACACACACACACACACACACACACACACCTCACAGGGTCTCCCAAAACAAAAAACAATATCCTAAAAAGATGTTAGATTTAACATCAAACCATTCATTTGGTGATGCTTTTCATTCATGCATGTTGTATTCTATTGGCAGTGAAAAAAATCAACCTTATTTAAAAAATATACTACGTCACATTTATCGACAAGTAACATATTCCGGTTCTGGGTGGAATGTACTCGCGACAAAAACAGCCGTTTATTTAAATTGATGCTAAAGAATTGTATGAAATAAACACATCTCTCTCTAGGTGGTCTCAACACATCTGGTGTGTTGGGAGAGCTCCCATCGTTGGGAAAGCTCCCAGCGATCCACGGACGACGCAACGCGCTGTGAGCCGATAGGTCGGCTGTTTTCGGCACGTGACAGACGGGCTGCCCTCCTCTCCTCCGTACCCTTTCTCCGGGTGGACGGTGATGGCCCGCGGCTTGTCCAGACCCTGAGAGATGACCACGTAGCGGAAGGACCCGTTGAGACGCGCCACCTCGATCACGTCGAAGCCCTGGTCCGTCCAGTAGATGTTCCCTGTGAAACGAGAGAGAGAGAATAGATTTAGCCCTGGTCCGTCCAGTAGATGTTCCCTGTGAAACGAGAGAGAGAAGATTTAGCCCTGGTCCGTCCAGTAGATGTTCCCTGTGAAACGAGAGAGAGAGAATAGATTTAGCCCTGGTCCGTCCAGTAGATGTTCCCTGTGAAACGAGAGAGAATAGATTTAGCCCTGGTCCGTCCAGTAGATGTTCCCTGTGAAACGAGAGAGAATAGATTTAGCCCTGGTCCGTCCAGTAGATGTTCCCTGTGAAACGAGAGAGAGAAGAGTTAGCCCTGGTCCGTCCAGTAGATGTTCCCTGTGAAACGAGAGAGAGAAGATTTAGCCCTGGTCCGTCCAGTAGATGTTCCCTGTGAAACGAGAGAGAGAAGATTTAGCCCTGGTCCGTCCAGTAGATGTTCCCTGTGAAACGAGAGAGAGAAGATTTAGCCCTGGTCCGTCCAGTAGATGTTCCCTGTGAAACGAGAGAGAATAGATTTAGCCCTGGTCCGTCCAGTAGATGTTCCCTGTGAAACGAGAGAGAGAGAATAGATTTAGCCCTGGTCCGTCCAGTAGATGTTCCCTGTGAAACGAGAGAGAGAATAGATTTAGCCCTGGTCCGTCCAGTAGATGTTCCCTGTGAAACGAGAGAGAGAAGATTTAGCCCTGGTCCGTCCAGTAGATGTTCCCTGTGAAACGAGAGAGAGAAGATTTAGCCCTGGTCCGTCCAGTAGATGTTCCCTGTGAAACGAGAGAGAATAGATTTAGCCCTGGTCCGTCCAGTAGATGTTCCCTGTGAAACGAGAGAGAGAGAATAGATTTAGCCCTGGTCCGTCCAGTAGATGTTCCCTGTGAAACGAGAGAGAGAATAGATTTAGCCCTGGTCCGTCCAGTAGATGTTCCCTGTGAAACGAGAGAGAGAATAGATTTAGCCCTGGTTCGTCCAGTAGATGTTCCCTGTGAAACGAGAGAGAGAATAGATTTAGCCCTGGTCCGTCCAGTAGATGTTCCCTGTGAAACGAGAGAGAGAATAGATTTAGCCCTGGTCCTTCCAGTAGATGTTCCCTGTGAAACGAGAGAGAGAAGATTTAGCCCTGGTCCGTCCAGTAGATGTTCCCTGTGAAACGAGAGGAGAGAGAATAGATTTAGCCCTGGTCCGTCCAGTAGATGTTCCCTGTGAAACGAGAGAGAATAGATTTAGCCCTGGTCCGTCCAGTAGATGTTCCCTGTGAAACGAGAGGAGAGAGAATAGATTTAGCCCTGGTCCGTCCAGTAGATGTTCCCTGTGAAACGAGAGGAGAGAGAATAGATTTAGCCCTGGTCCGTCCAGTAGATGTTCCCTGTGAAACGAGAGGAGAGAGAATAGATTTAGCCCTGGTCCGTCCAGTAGATGTTCCCTGTGAAACGAGAGGAGAGAGAATAGATTTAGCCCTGGTCCGTCCAGTAGATGTTCCCTGTGAAACGAGAGGAGAGAGAATAGATTTAGCCCTGGTCCGTCCAGTAGATGTTCCCTGTGAAACGAGAGAGAATAGATTTAGCCCTGGTCCGTCCAGTAGATGTTCCCTGTGAAACGAGAGAGAATAGATTTAGCCCTGGTCCGTCCAGTAGATGTTCCCTGTGAAACGAGAGAGAGAAGATTTAGCCCTGGTCCTTCCAGTAGATGTTCCCTGTGAAACGAGAGAGAGAAGATTTAGCCCTGGTCCGTCCAGTAGATGTTCCCTGTGAAACGAGAGAGAGAAGATTTAGCCCTGGTCCGTCCAGTAGATGTTCCCTGTGAAACAAGAGGAGAGAGAATAGATTTAGCCCTGGTCCGTCCAGTAGATGTTCCCTGTGAAACAAGAGGAGAGAGAATAGATTTAGCCCTGGTCCGTCCAGTAGATGTTCCCTGTGAAACGAGAGAGAGAAGATTTAGCCCTGGTCCGTCCAGTAGATGTTCCCTGTGAAACGAGAGGAGAGATAATAGATTTAGCCCTTGTCCGTCCAGTAGATGTTCCCTGTGAAACGAGAGGAGAGATAATAGATTTAGCCCTGGTCCGTCCAGTAGATGTTCCCTGTGAAACGAGAGGAGAGATAATAGATTTAGCCCTGGTCCGTCCAGTAGATGTTCCCTGTGAAACGAGAGGAGAGATAATAGATTTAGCCCTGGTCCGTCCAGTAGATGTTTTTGTTTTAGTCATAGTCTATTGAATAGTTTTCATTTAGTTTCAGTCACGTTTTAGTCACCTGGAATGTCTTAGTGTTGGTCTAGTTTTAGTCGACTAAATATCATAAGATTTTAGTCGACTAAATCTACAGTTGATTTAGTAGACTAAAATGTATTTTGGCAGGCCTTCATGCCGTCGTAATGACTGTTTTACAGTCAACGTGTTGTAGATCGGCTATTTTCAGCATACAAACCAAGTGTAAAATGACTTATACTGGATCTCTTGTCCACTAGTCCCTTCCTATAACATTTTAGTCTAGTGTTTAGACGAAATTGTCAATGTAATTATGTAATACAGTTGCAAAACTATTTTCGTTGACTATCATTTTTCAGTGAACTAAATAAAAACTAAGTTATGATGAATAAAACGAAAGACTAAACAAAAGAAAAACTAGATTAAAATGTCAGGGATTGACAGTAGTGACTAGTGGAGAAGAGAGATCCAGTAGAACTAAAAGACAAGTCACTTTTATGTTTGGTTGCGATCGGGTTTTGCACTCTGAAACCGGCTATCCAGTAGAACTACAAGTCAAGTCCAGGATGTAGTTCACCTGCTATCCAGTAGAACTACAAGTCAAGTCCAGGATGTAGTTCACCTGCTATCCAGTAGAACTACAAGTCAAGTCCAGGATGTAGTCAGATGTCGTCCAGTAGAACTACAAGTCAAGTCCAGGATGTAGTTCACCTGCTGTCCAGTAGAACTACAAGTCAAGTCCAGGATGTAGTTCACCTGCTATCCAGTAGAACTACAAGTCAAGTCCAGGATGTAGTCAGATGCTGTCCAGTAGAACTACAAGTCAAGTCCAGGATGTAGTCACCTGCTATCCAGTAGAACTACAAGTCAAGTCCAGGATGTAGTCAGATGCTGTCCAGTAGAACTACAAGTCAAGTCCAGGATGTAGTCAGATGCTATCCAGTAGAACTACAAGTCAAGTCCAGGATGTAGTCACCTGCTATCCAGTAGAACTACAAGTCAAGTCTAGGATGTAGTTCACCTGCTGTCCAGTAGAACTACAAGTCAAGTATAGGATGTAGTTCACCTGCTATCCAGTAGAACTACAAGTCAAGTCTAAGATGTAGTTCACCTGCTATCCAGTATAACTACAAGTCAAGTCTAGGATGTAGTTCACCTGCTATCCAGTAGAACTACAAGTCAAGTACATGATGTAGTTCACCTGCTATCCAGTAGAACTACAAGTCAAGTCTAGGATGTAGTTCACCTGCTATCCAGTAGAACTACAAGGCAAGTCCAGGATGTAGTTCACCTGCTATCCAGTATAACTACAGGTCAAGTCCAAGTCCAGGATGTAGTTCACCTGCTATCCAGTAGAACTACAAGTCAAGTCCAGGATGTAGTTCACCTGCTATCCAGTCGACGGCGATGCCCTCCACCCTGCCGATGCCGTTGGTCACCACGTCCTCCCTCCAGGTCTGGTCCCTCTTGGCCCGACTGATGGTGGACAGACCCATGTCCACCCAGTAGATGGTGTCGTTGTCTAGTGGGGACAGGGGGACAGACATGGACACGTTAGAGGGTTAGGGTCAGACCCATGTCCACCCAGTAGATGGTGTCGTTGTCTAGTGGGGACAGGGACAGGGGGACAGACAGGGACAAGTTATAGGGTTATAGAGCCAGACCCATGTCGTTGTCTAGTGGGGACAGGAGGGGACAGACAGACAGGGACACGTTAGAGGTGTAATACAGGTGCGTCGTCTGTGTATCTTAAATAATTTGCTGCCAATCATGGTGTATTGAGTCAGTCATACGCAGAAACAGGAGATCACATGATGTCACCGCTGACTTCCGTGTTATTGGACTTGGATCTCGCCTCACTTGTTTTCCCCTACAGTTTTGGCATCTCATGCTATTTTCCAAAACATTTAACAGTATTAGTCGACCAGACAGTGGCCTTGTGGTTAGAGTGTCCGCCCTGAAACTGGGAGGTCGGGGGTTCGATCCCCGGCCGGGTCATACCAAAGACTGTACAAATGGGACCCAATGCCTCCCTGCTTGACACTCAGCATCAACGGGTTGGATTGGTTTCAACTAATGATTCCCGAGCGCGGCACGGCTGCAGCTCACCGTTCCAAGAGATGGGTCAAATGTGGAGAACAAATTTCACTGCGGTGACGTCTGTGACTAATCGTACGACTTTGACTTTGACTTAGTTGTTACGCCGGTTGTTCGCGTGCTGAAAGTTGCAGATCTACAAGCTCAAGCTTGCAGATCTGCAACTTGTGACGTCACTTGTGACGCTGTAGTATGATCGAGTAGGTGTAAAATTAACGACAAAAACACTATACAGTTAATATATGGAGTTTAGGTTCTGCCCGACAGTGTCGAGGTGCTGTGACAGAAGGTGTCGTCGCGGCCTCATTAGGCTACTCACCGGCGTGGAAGTCGATGCCCACGGCCAGGGAGGTGCCCGACACCGGCACCAGGGCGTCAGACTTGTCGTTGGGGTCCAGGGGGATGCCGCGGATACCCTCATGAACAGAGTAGAGGAGGAACGACCCCACGCCTGGAGGAGACAGACAGACAGACAGACAGACAGACAGACAGACAGACAGACAGACAGACATGCTTTTTATTAATTTCATTCGATTTTTGAGGGGCGCTAACCCCTCGATCCTTTCTTTCAATCATTTTATTTTTCATTTTTGCACAAACTGATACATGACTCACATATACATAGACAGACTAACACATAGACATACCTACATACATTATACATACGTCCATACATACATACATACATACGTCCATACATACGTCCATACATACATACATACATACATACGTCCATACATACGTCCATACATACATACATACATACATACATACATACATACATACATACATACATACGTCCATACATACATACATACATACATACATACATACATACATACATACGTCCATACATACATACATACGTCCATACATACATACATACATACGTCCATACATACGTCCATACATACATACATACGTCCATACATACATACATACATACATACATACATACATACATACATACATACGTCCATACATACATACATACGTCCATACATACATACATACGTCCATACATACATACATACATACATACATACGTCCATACATACATACGTCCATACATACATACATACGTCCATACATACATACATACATACATACATACATACGTCCATACGTCCATACATACATACATACGTCCATACATACATACATACATACATACATACGTCCATACATACATACGTCCATACATACATACATACATACATACGTCCATACATACATACATACGTCCATACATAGATACATACATACGTCCATACATACGTCCATACATACATACGTCCATACATACATACGCCCATACATACATACATACATACATACGTCCATACATACATACATACGTCCATACATACATACGTCCATACATACATACGTCCATACATACATACGTCCATACATACATACATACGTCCATACATACATACGTCCATACATACATACATACGTCCATACATACATACATACGTCCATACATACATACATACATACGTCCATACATACATACGTCCATACATACATACGTCCATACATACATACATACGTCCATACATACATACATACATACGTCCATACATACATACGTCCATACATACATACATACGTCCATACATACATACGTCCATACATACATACGTCCATACATACATACATACGTCCATACATACATACGTCCATACATACATACGTCCATACATACATACGTCCATACATACATACATACGTCCATACATACATACGTCCATACATACGTCCATACATACATACGTCCATACATACATACGTCCATACATACATACGTCCATACATACATACATACGTCCATACGTCCATACATACATACGTCCATACATACATACGTCCATACATACATACGTCCATACATACATACGTCAATACATACATACATACATACATACGTCCATACATACATACGTCCATACATACATACGTCCATACATACATACGTCCATACATACATACGTCCATACATACATACATACGTCCATACATACATACATACGTCCATACATACATACGTCCATACATACATACGTCCATACATACATACATACGTCCATACATTATACATACGTCCATACATACATACATACATCCATACATACATACGTACGTCCATACATACATACGTCCATACATACATACGTCCATACATACATACGTCCATACATACATACGTCCATACATACATACGTCCATACATACGTCCATACATACATACATACGTCCATACATACATACGTCCATACATACATACGTCCATACATACATACATACGTCCATACATACATACGTCCATACATACATACGTCCATACATTATACATACGTCCATACATACATACGCCCATACATACATACGTCCATACATACATACATACGTCCATACATACATACATACGTCCATACATACATACGTCCATACATACATACGTCCATACATACATACGTCCATACATACATACGTCCATACATACATACGTCCATACATACATACGCCCATACATACATACGTCCATACATACATACGTCCATATATACATCTTCTTCTTACTCCTTAAATCGCTGGGCGCTATGATTTAATGGATTAAATAACCCCGGGCATTCGGGGTGTTTAATCAACAGATTTCACTTTTACATTGTGCTATCTATGGTCCTGCTAATTAGCACGTCAATGAATTTCAATAAGTTGACGATTCAAATTGGATCAGAGTAGAGCCCTGCATCGGGAGGGAGCGTGGAGTACTCCCCGCGAGGCCCAGCGGGAACGCTGCGAGCACAGGCGCTGTTTGAACACCTGCAGGCTTCCCTGTGGGTGCCAGAGGATATTGAGGGGGGAGAAACCGAGCGCTGTTCATGGAGCCTGGAGATGTGTTGCAACATGCCAACTGTTTAAAAGCATTATACAGTAACAACTAAAGTCTCTGTAATGTGTATGTATTACGATTACTACAAAACAATCTAAAATAAAGGGATTTAAGATCATTAAAGCTGGGCTGTTGCCGCCTGGGTCCAATGCATTAATGCCTACTTCCGGTCCAGGACTTGTCCCTATTTGTAGGAGAGCCGCCATTGGACTGGCCCCATGAACTCACTGTCACTCGGCTCTGCTGGGCGCTAGAGTGCAGGAAAGCCTGACCTGCTGACAGGAGCAGGCGCTGCTCAGGATACAACCACCGGGTCCCGCAAAATCCCACATCCTCCCGCAATTAAGCCAGATACAGAGCTTATACACTTATGGATATGTCTGAGGAGAAGCCGGATGGTGCGGCACTAAATAGGACTTAATTTTTCGTTGCGTTCAGGTTTCGCCCGATAGGAAGACACAGCGGGCGGTCCAACATGAAATCCAACGAGAGCAGGGGGGGGGGGGGGGGGGGGGGGTATTAATAAAACACTCCCACACAGAGCTCTAGAAAGAACACGGTCCACACATGAGTGTTACCCATCCATCCCTCCCTCCCTCCCTCCCTCCCTCCACCCCTCCCTCCACCCCTCCCTCCCTCCCTCCCTCCCTCCCTCCCTCCCTCCCTCCCTCCATCCATCCATCCATCCATCCATCCATCCATCCATCCATCCATCCATCCCTCCATCCATCCATCCATCCATCCATCCATCCATCCCTCCATCCATCCATCCCTCCATCCATCCATCCATCCCTCCATCCATCCATCCATCCCTCCATCCATCCATCCATCCATCCCTCCATCCCTCCATCCATCCCTCCATCCATCCATCCATCCCTCCATCCATCCATACCTCCAGCCATCCCTCCATCCATCCCTCCATCCATCCATCCATCCATCCATCCCTCCATCCATCCATCCCTCCATCCATCCATCCATCCATCCACAGCAGGGGTTCTCAACGTTTTTGGCCGGAGATGCTTTGGCAGTGTCTCTGGACCCCCGCCCCGGCCCCTCCCGGCCCCCTATATAAATTGACTGCTACAATAACCTTAATAATAGAGACAATACACCATAATTAAATACTGAAACCAGATAATCATTAGGGAAGGTGTATATGTGTACTATATGTAAACTCTTCATTTCCATTTTCCATCCATTCAGTTGCAGCAAAAAAATAATAATTTGAAAATAATTTGGGGACCCCCAGAGGGGTCGCGACCCACGGGTTGAGAACCCCTGCCTTACAGGACTGCTGCCCACTGCGCAGCCTCAGACAGACAGACAGACAGACAGACAGACAGACAGACAGACAGACAGACAGACAGGTAGGTAGGTCCCTACCTTCACAGGACTGCTGTCCGCTCTTCAGGCTGTACCCTGCCGTACACATGCAGGCTCTGGTGGTTGGCGAGGTGGGCAGACACAGCTGGGAGCAGTCTCCGTTGTTGACGCTGCACAGGTTGGAGCCTGGAGAGGACATCATTAGACATGTTGGTTTGTGGCTTTCGCCTTTATTTTATATGTTTTATAGAGGGATAGACAGTTAGGCTGACAGGACATGGGGAGAGAGATGACATACAGTGAAGGCCGTCTGCCAGCACACTGCCAGACTGGATTACCAGCCAAGGTGCCTGGACTGCTGAGCCATGGCCCAGGCCGTTGACATCATTATAACATGATTATATTACATATAACATTCATTTATTTATGGGGGGGGTAGTACGTACCGGTCTGCACGGTCTCGTTGTAGACCTTCAGGTGCATCATGGGAGACGTGCTGTTCCTCAACACCTTCCAGTTGCCTCCGTCCGACTTGTCGCACGTTCCGATCTGGTCGGCGCCCTGGTCGGCCCACCACAGCTTGTCTCCTACATGGGGCAGTAGAGAGACATGTTATTGTTACATTACGATCTGGTCGGCATGTCTCCTACAGAATGAATAGTTTTATTTCAGTCATTAAAGCATAATTACAAACAACTTTACAGGACCCATGATAGCCAGGGTTATAGAGAACTACAGTACCCATGATAGCCAGGGTTATAGAGAACTACAGTACCCATGATAGCCAGGGTTATAGAGAACTACAGTACCCATGGTAGCCAGGGTTGTATAAGAGAACTACAGTACCCATGATAGCCAGGGTTGTATAAGAGAACTACAGTACCCATGATAGCCAGGGTTATAGAGAACTACAGTACCCATGATAGCCAGGGTTATAGAGAACTACAGTACCCATGATAGCCAGGGTTATAGAGAACTACAGTACCCATGATAGCCAGGATTATAGAGAACTACAGTACCCATGATAGCCAGGGTTATAGAGAACTACAGTACCCATGATAGCCAGGGTTATAGAGGACTACAGTACCCATGATAGCCAGGGTTATAGAGAACTACAGTACCCATGATAGCCAGGGTTATAGAAGAGAACTACAGTACCCATGATAGCCAGGGTTATAGAGAACTACAGTACCCATGGTAGCCAGGGTTATAGAGAACTACAGTACCCATGATAGCCAGGGTTATAGAGAACTACAGTACCCATGATAGCCAGGGTTATAGAAGAGAACTACAGTACCCATGATAGCCAGGGTTATAGAGAACTACAGTACCCATGATAGCCAGGGTTATAGAGAACTACAGTACCCATGATAGCCAGGGTTATAGAGAACTACAGTACCCATGATAGCCAGGGTTATAGAAGAGAACTACAGTACTCATGATAGACCATAGAGAGAACTACAGTACTCATGATAGCCAGGGTTATAGAAGAGAACTCCAGTACCCATGATAGCCAGGGTTATAGAGAACTACAGTACCCATGATAGCCAGGGTTATAGAGAACTACAGTACCCATGATAGCCAGGGTTATAGAGAACTACAGTACCCATGGTAGCCAGGGTTATAGAGGACTACAGTACCCATGGTAGCCATGATTATAGAGAACTACAGTACCCATGGTAGCCAGGATTATAGAGAACTACAGTACCCATGGTAGCCAGGGTTGTAGATAACTACAGTACCCATGCTAGGCAGGGTTATAGAAGAGAACTACAGTACCCATGATAGCCCATAGAGAACTACAGTAGCCATGATAGACATGGTTATAGAGAACTACAGTACCCATGATAGACCATAGAGAACTACTGTACCCATGATAGACCATAGAGAACTACAGTACCCATGATAGACCATAGAGAGAGCTACAGTACCCATGATAGACCATAGAGAACTACAGTACCCATGATAGACCATAGAGAACTACAGTACCCATGATAGACCATAGAGAACTACAGTACCCATGATAGACCATAGAGAACTACAGTACCCATGATAGACCATAGAGAACTACAGTACCCATGATAGCCAGGGTTATAGAGGACTACAGTACCCATGATAGCCAGGGCCGTGGCTTTGGTCAGTTTCCCCTTGACCCCCTCCAGGACCTCCAGGCCCGTCCCGTCCAGACCACAGCGGCTGATGGTTCCGTTCCCCGAGCTGACCCAGTACAGCTGCTCCGCCGCGAAGTCGATGGACAGACCTGCGGCCGCACGGAGAGAGAGAGAGAGAGAGAGGACGTGTTAATGAGTGACCGCCGCCCCCCAACCTCATCTCACAGAAATACGGTGAAATAGGACGGAATTGCAATTCCGTGCATACACGCAGAGGCCTCATACACACATGCAGAACGCATGTTCCACGTTCTGTCTGTGTTTGATGGCCGCACCAATGCTCTTCCAATGGGAGTCACACGGTTTGACCAAACATTTTTGTTTGATGGGCAGAACACAAATGTTTGGTCAAATCAAGAGACTTCCATTGGAAAAGCATTGAGGCGGCTATCACAGACAGACAGACAGACAGACAGACAGACAGACAGA
>NC_136802.1:1896494-1911494 GCF_951216825.1 Electrona antarctica | reverse complement strand
CAGCACCAAACAGTGAGAGGTTTTAACCCACCCCAGGATGGGGTGCAGCACCAGACAGTGGGAGGTTTTAACCTACCCCAGGATGGGGTGCAGCACCAGACAGTGAGAGGTTTTAACCCACCCCAGGATGGGGTTCAGCACCAGACAGTGAGAGGTTTTAACCCACCCCAGGATGGGGTGCAGCACCAGACAGTGAGAGGTTTTAACCTACCCCAGGATGGGGTTCAGCACCAGACAGTGAGAGGTTTTAACCTACCCCAGGATGGGGTGCAGCACCAGACAGTGAGAGGTTTTAACCTACCCCAGGATGGGGTGCAGCACCAGGCAGTGAGAGGTTTTAACCTACCCCAGGATGGGGTGCAGCACCAGGCAGTGAGAGGTTTTAACCCACCCCAGGATGGGGTGCAGCACCAGACAGTGAGAGGTTTTAACCTACCCCAGGATGGGGTGCAGCACCAAACAGTGAGAGGTTTTAACCCACCCCAAGATGGGGTGCAGCACCAGACAGTGAGAGGTTTTAACCCACCCCAGGATGGGGTTCAGCACCAGACAGTGAGAGGTTTTAACCCACCCCAGGATGGGGTGCAGCACCAGACAGTGAGAGGTTTTAACCTACCCCAGGATGGGGTGCAGCACCAAACAGTGCGGTCGGTCCAGGCCTTGGATCACGGCGTTCTTGAAGGACCCGTCCAGCCGCGCCACGTTGATCTGCTTCTTGTTGGTGTCGTAGCTCGTCCAGAACAGGTTCCTGGAGACCCAGTCCACGGCCAGGCCGTGGGCGTTGGGCAGGTCTGGGGGAAGAGAGCACGCACGCACGCACGCACGCACGCACGCACGCACGCACGCACGCACGCACGCACGCACGCACGCACGCACGCACGCACGCACGCACGCACGCACGCACGCACGCACGCACACACATACAGCACAGCACGCACAGAGCACAGCAATGGTCGATATAGGTTTGAATGTTCTGGGTGTACAATATGCAATGCTTTCAATGTGAAGTTCACCAAAAATGTTTTCCAACATAGAGATAACATTTTGACATCATCATCATACCCGGAAGTTATGCGGGAACGTCTACTGAGTGACAAAAAACTACTTTCTGGCCTCGACAGCCCAGACATCCACACAGAAAAGTCCTATCTGATTGCATTAGACGATGTTAAGCGACGTTAAACTCACTTTGCCACTCGATTTGCCACTCACGTTATGCATGCACATACCCTCTATAGAGCGTGGCAGTCCCGCCCCCTTTCATGACGACGCCAGGCCCAGTCCCGCCCCCTTTCATGACGACGCCAGGCCCAGTCCCGCCCCCTTTCATGACGACACCAGGCCCAGTCCCGCCCCCTTTCATGACGACGCCAGGCCCAGTCCCGCCCCCTTTCATGACGACGCCAGGCCCAGTCCCGCCCCCTTTCATGACGACGCCAGGCCCAGTCCCGCCCCCTTTCATGACGACGCCAGGCCCAGGAAATTAATCCCAACGCATTTTTCCCATAGCCATTTCAAAAAGTATTTATTTAAAGACCTTTTAAGTGTCGTACGAAGCCAACTCGAGTCGTGACAAATCATGACAACAAACACAATACCAAACAATTTGGACCAAACAAATAATTACAAAGAAAAAAAAAATCGCTTTTTTCTATCGTTTTTTCTATGGCTTTTTCTATGGCTTTTTTCTATCGCTTTCGCTTTTTCTATCCAGAGGGATCCAGTCAGTGTTTGTTCAGTAAGAACAGAGACGTGTTTAGTATTCCAGGCAACGCCATCCATTATATCTCTCCCCGCGGTAATGAAACGGACATCAGGCTCCGCTCTGTCTGTCTGCGATGCGACGCAGACATCAGGCCCGCTCTGTCTGTCTGCGATGCGACGCAGACATCAGGCCCGCTCTGTCTGTCTGCGATGCGACGCAGACATCAGGACCGCTCTGTCTGTCTGCGATGCGACGCAGACATCAGGCCTGCTCTGTCTGTCTGCGATGCGACGCAGACATCAGGCTCGCTCTGTCTGTCTGCGATGCGACGCAGACATCAGGCTCGCTCTGTCTGTCTGCGATGCGACGCAGACATCAGGCCCGCTCTGTCTGTCTGCGATGCGACACAAACTGAGTGTCCCTCGGCTGATACGAGCTGACGCTGTCGTTACTGTTGAACACGCTAAACCCCACTTTTGTTTCATTTATATTCGCCGTTTTCGATAACTTTTAAGACATACATGGTTTTCCTCAGACACTCCATGATACGTCACACGTTGGGATCACGTGACAGGAGGGAAAAAAAAACAAAACAACTTCCCAGGGCTTCTGGGAAATTGAGGCTCAATGGAGCATTCCAACGGTGAACCATGGCAGCCTCCGTGTGGCTCTGTGGTCGCTTCTTTGATTTGGAATATGTCTCCAAATTATTAGACACGAACATGCGATTGTAACGTGGACGATCGTGAAAGGGAGGAGCTACATTGACTGCCGGGCGATTCTTCAAAGCATAGTGAAAAACTCCAGCAGAAGCCATTATTACGATCATAAATAACGGTGTTAATAGTTTCACAGTTGCTTAATCTTTTCTCTTGCAAAATCTGGCAACTCTTGCCTGTTTGCAGAGCCACAGACGCAGCTCGATTTGTGGGGGGGTTTGAATGATTGTAATCATTCAGCGTTATTGAGTTAGCCGACCGCCGCCGAACACAATCACTGGAGTCACACCAGACGCAATTGTATTAGCCGGAGCGCGGAGCGCTTGATTGGCAAGGACGATTAGGCAGAGAGGGATCCCGCTCCGCTGTCTGCCCTCTGCACCCTGTCTGCACCATGCAGGCTGAGGACATCAGTGTTCACTCATGGCTTTGACCTTTAACTCCTTTAGACCTGAGGACGATTCTACAAATGCTTTCTAAATCATGACAGTTTTCTGAAATACCTCTGTTTCTAGGTCAGTGGTTCTCAGACCCCGAAAAATATATTTATTTTTTTCGTCGCTTTTTTCCATCGCTTTTTTCATTGCATCGCTTTTTTCATCGCTTTTTTCCATCGCTTTTTTACAGCTTTTCTATAGCTTTTCTATAGCTTTTTAATAGCTTTTCTATAGCTTTTCTATAGCTTTTCTATAGCTTTTCTATAGCTTTTTAATAGCTTTTCTATAGCTTTTCTATAGCTTTTTAATAGCTTTTCTATAGCTTTTCTATAGCTTTTCATAGCTTTTTTATAGCTTTTTTTATAGCTTTTCTATAGCTTTTTTCATCGCTTTTTTATAGCTTTCGCTTTTTCTATCTCTTTTTTCCATCGCTTTTTTCATCGCTTTTTCATAGCTTTTTTATAGCTTTTCTATAGCTTTTCTATAGCTTTTCTATAGCTTTTTTCCATCGCTTTTTTCATAGCTTTTTTCCATAGCTTTTTTCATAGCTTTTTTCCATAGCTTTTTTCATAGCTTTTTTATAGCTTTTGTATAGCTTTTCTATAGCTTTTCTATAGCTTTTCTATAGCTTTTTTCCATCGCTTTTTTCATAGCTTTTTTCCATAGCTTTTTTCATAGCTTTTTTATAGCTTTTGTATAGCTTTTCTATAGCTTTTCTATAGCTTTTCTATAGCTTTTCTATAGCTTTTTTCCATCGCTTTTTTCATAGCTTTTTTCCATCGCTTTTTTCATAGCTTTTTTATAGCTTTTGTATAGCTTTTTTCATCGCTTTCGCTTTTTCTATCGCTTTTTTCCATCGCTTTTTATAGCTTTTTTCTATAGCTTTTTTCTATAGCTTTTTTCTATAGATTTTTTCTATAGCTTTTTTCTATAGCTTTTTTATAGCTTTTGTCTATCGCTTTTTTCTGTCGCTTTTTTCTGTCGCTTTTTTCTATCACTTTTTTCATCGCTTTCGCTTTTTCTGTCGCTTTTTTCTGTCGCTTTTTTCTATCACTTTTTTCATCGCTTTCGCTTTTTCTATCGCTTTTTTCTATCGCTTTCGCTTTTTCTATCGCTTTTGTCTATCGCTTTTTTCTGTCGCTTTTTTCTATCGCTTTCGCTTTTTTCTGTCGCTTTTTTCCATCGCTTTTTTATAGCTTTTCTATAGCTTTTCTATAGCTTTTCAATAGCTTTTCTATAGCTTTTCTATAGCTTTTCTATAGCTTTTCAATAGCTTTTCTATAGCTTTTTAATAGCTTTTCTATAGCTTTTCTATAGCTTTTCAATAGCTTTTCTATAGCTTTTCAATAGCTTTTCTATAGCTTTTCTATAGCTTTTCTATAGCTTTTCTATAGCTTTTCTATAGCTTTTTATAGCTTTTTTATAGCTTTCGCTTTTTCTATCTCTTTTTTCCATCGCTTTTTTCATCGCTTTTTTTCATCGCTTTTTCATAGCTTTTCTATAGCTTTTTTATAGCTTTTTTTATAGCTTTTTTTATAGCTTTTTTATAGCTTTTTCATAGCTTTTTTATAGCTTTTTTCCATCGCTTTTTTCTATCGCTTTTTTCTGTCGCTTTTTTCTGTCGCTTTTTTCTGTCGCTTTCGCTTTTTTCGGTCGCTTTTTTGTGTCGCTTTTTTCTATCGTTTTTATCTATCGCTTTCGCTTTTTTCTATCGTTTTTATCTATCGCTTTCGCTTTTTTCTATCGTTTTTATCTATCGCTTTCGCTTTTGTCTATCGCTTTTTTCTATCGCTTTCGCTTTTTTCGGTCGCTTTTTTGTGTCGCTTTTTTCTATCGTTTTTATCTATCGCTTTCGCTTTTTTCTATCGTTTTTATCTATCGCTTTCGCTTTTGTCTATCGCTTTTTTTTATCGCTTTCGCTTTTTTCTATCGCTTTTATCTATCGCTTTCGCTTTTTTCTATCGCTTTTGTCTATCGCTTTTGTCTACTGCTTTTTTCTACTATCTAATTATTTGTTCAGCCCAAAACATGATTTGTCACGACCAGAGTTGGCTTTGTCCGCGGCGTATAAACGTCTTTAAATAAATACTTTCTGAAAAGTCTATGAGGGAAATGAACGGGGATTTATTTCCCGGGTCTCTCGAGGGGGCGGGGCTGAGCCGCTCTATTGAGAAACAGAAGATAGGGCCATAAATGCTTCATGCGAGCTGCTCTGCTGCTCTGCTGATGACCGCGCCCCCCCCCCCCCACCCTCCTTACCTGCCGACACCACGGTCTCCACCCCCGTTCCGTTGATGAAGGCCCTCTTGATGGTCTGCGTCCGAACGTCTGACCAGTAGATGCGGTGCTCGGCGGCGTCGTAGTCCACCACGGTGACGTTGTCGATGTCGGGCACCGTGAAGGAGATGATGTAGTTGTAGTACGGGTTGTCCATGTCCACGCCGCGGATCTCGATCTGCCGCGCGTACAGCAGGAACTGACGAGATTCTGCGGCGGAGAGGGAGAGGAAGTAATGTAGATAGCATATTGTGTAGACATAGCACTCTATAGCAGGGGTGGACAACTTTATGGAGAGGGCCACTATATAGTTCCTATAATTGCACACACGCACCGTACACGCACGCACGCACCGTACACGCACGCACGCACGCACGCACGCATGCACGCATGCACGCACCACATTATTGTTGAAAGCATGTCCTTTCTCTCCACCTTCTCTGGTCTGACAGACATGACACTCTTTCTGCTGAGGAGGAAGAATTCAATCCCAAAAAAAAATATATTTATTTTTTGCGCCTGTGTGCGCCTGCGTGTTTGTGTACGTGTGTGTGTGTGTGTGTGTGTGTGTGTGTGTGTGTGTGTGTGTGTGCGTGCGTGTGTGTGTGTGCGTGTGTGTGTGTGCGTGTGTGTGCGTGTGTGTGTGTGTGTGTGTGTGTGTGCGTGTGTGTGCGTGCGTTCTTGCACAACCAAATACAATCCTGGGTGATCCTTGACAAGGAAGAGGTTTGAATATCACTGTTCACTGATTTAGAAAAGGATTCAGAAGACATTATTTTGTAGCCTCAGGTCTTAGAATAAGTAGTAGCAGTAGTTTTTGTGTCGTTGACATGCCTGTGGTGACAGGGGGTGTGTGGGGGGGGGGGATCCAGTCAGTGTTTGTTCAGTAAGAACAGAGACGTGTTTAGTATTCCAGGCAACGCCATCCATTATATCTCTCCCCGCGGTAATGAAACGGACATCAGGCCCGCTCTGTCTGTCTGCGATGCGACGCAGACATCAGGCCCGCTCTGTCTGTCTGCGATGCGACGCAGACATCAGGCCCGCTCTGTCTGTCTGCGATGCGACGCAGACATCAGGCCCGCTCTGTCTGTCTGCGATGCGACGCAGACATCAGGCCCGCTCTGTCTGTCTGCGATGCGACGCAGACATCAGGCCCGCTCTGTCTGTCTGCGACGCAGACATCAGGCCCGCTCTGTCTGTCTGCGATGCGACGCAGACATCAGGCCCGCTCTGTCTGTCTGCGATGCGACGCAGACATCAGGCCCGCTCTGTCTGTCTGCGATGCGACGCAGACATCAGGCCCGCTCTGTCTGTCTGCGATGCGACGCAGACATCAGGCCCGCTCTGTCTGTCTGCGATGCGACGCAGACATCAGGCCCGCTCTGTCTGTCTGCGATGCGACACAAACCGAGTGTCCCTCGGCTGATACGAGCTGACGCTGTCATTACTGCTGAACACGCTAAACCCCACTTTTGTTTCATTTATATTCGCCGTTTTCGATAACTTTTAAGACATACATGGTTTTCCTCAGACACGTCACGCGTTGGGATCACGTGACAGGAGGAACTGACTGGGGGGCTTGAATGATTGTAATCATTCAGCGTTATTGAGTTAGCCGACCGCCGCCGAACACAATCACTGGAGTCACACCAGACGCAATTGTATTAGCCGCGGAGCGCTTGATTGGCAAGGACGATTAGGCAGAGAGGGATCCCGCTCCGCTGTCTGCCCTCTGCACCCTGTCTGCACCATGCAGGCCCGTCTGAGGACATCAGTGTTCACTCATGGCTTTGACCTTTAACTCCTTTAGACCCGAGGACGATTCTACAAATGCTTTCTAAATCATGACAGTTTTCTGAAATACCTCTGTTTCTAGGTCAGTGGTTCTCAAACATTTTCATGTCAAGGACCCCCAAGAATATATGTAATTGGCCGCCGACCCCCATCTGAAAATATGTTGTTCCAGGGACCCCCCCAGAAGTAAAGATTTGAGTTAAAACGTTCGCTCTGAAAGAATATATATTCAAAGATTTGCGCCACATAAAAAAAAAATAGCAGATCTACAAGCTCGTAGCGCGGCACTCGGTGCCGCGCTACGAGCTTGTAGATCTGCTATTTTTCAATAGCTAAAGCATAACATAATGCTTAGAACACCAGAAGGGGTTCCCGTCCAGAATGGGTTAACTCAGTCCACTGTGGTGAAGGTGATCGAGGCTCAGAGAGCCTCTTCTAACTCCCTCTGAGCTCAGATCAGATGTTCTGCTGCTGAAGCCAGAGTTCAACTCCACGCTTGTTGCACTTTTAAAGCTTGCGATCGATGATGTATTGACGTTTTGAACTGCTTTGCCTTGTTCAGCATTTTGGGCGGCTTAATAGTCTCACAGTTGCTTATTCTCTTCTCTTGCAAAATCTGGCAACTCTTGTCTGTTTCCCGAGCCGTTCGTTCGTCATTAGAACTGTGTTCCAAAAATAAGCGAATCACCATCAGGTGGTTTTACTCATATGGATATAAAGCATCAACTGACGGCAACGTCCAATAAGACTTGAAATGAAATGTACACTTATCTCTCTCTCTCTCTCTCTCTCTCTCTCTCTCTCTCTGCTATCCACTATATTCAATATATATAATATTGTTCAACAGATTAATTTGTGCAAATGATTCCAACCATTTCGCGAAACTAATCCAGCGCTAGTTCATTACGACATGGAAGGCAGGAGTCTTTTTTTATCTCGGGGTTGTATTGTTGTCAGCTCTGATATGACATTTGATATGCTGTTCTCTATGTCTCTTTATCTTAACCCATTTAGCGCTAGCATTTATTGAAAAATTAGGATCTAATTCACGCCAGCATTTTTGTTTTTTTAAATTTGAGCTCTTATTTTGAAAAGCCACAGTTCCAGACTTCCGGTAGGGATCTTATCCTAGGAAGTTTAACAGGTCCCATTCAACTGTTGTTTACAATGTGGGTCCATGCCAGTGCACTTGGGGGCTCCTCATCGCCGGCTCTGTGCCGTCAAAGAAACGCTGTTTTGACCAACATACCATCTGGGACCAGGAATAGGAGATACAGGCGATTGAAAGAAACGGATAGATTATTATGGCGACGACGATCTAAGATGGGCGATCCAGTGCTGTGCTAACAACACAGCTAGCTAACCGGCTAACGTCAGTAGCATTTTGGCTCGAGCAATCGAACGCACTATAAAAGCGCAATTGCCGAAGGGCTTCAGCAATTGCGTTAAGTAATTAGGCTTCTCTCACTACTACTTATTTCCTTGTTTTATGGTGAATACTTGTAGTATTTTATTTCCTTGTTTTATTGTGAATACTTGTAAATGTATGTGAAGTTGTTTGTGTGTATGAGTGTATAATATATATATATATATTCTGTGAAAGTATGAAACAGCTGAGGTTGTGAAAAAAAGAAAGAAAAGGCAGTTGTAAGAAAAAATTATGCTTTTAATTCTGTGAAGTAAAAAAAAAAATTAGGCTTCAATTGACAATGGCCAATGGTACGGAGGGAGTTAAGCTCTGCTCTGGGGGGTTGTTGTTGATATCAGAGCTGTGTCTCGGTGCACAGATAATCTGAGACATCACATGAGCAGAGCCACACTGCCAAACTAAATGCAATAGCTTGTAGCGCTGCCACATATGTTAAAAGAAGGATTTATTTTATTTATGGCATTTAAAAGTGTATGTCACAGATATTGTATAATGGTCCTTAATTAACGCCATCCTTTAAGGGTAATGTCCTAATAGGTTTTATTTTGTTATTGTTTAAGGGGTGTTTTGAAAGCCTATGTTATGATTTGAGGGGATTGTTTTGATTGACGGGTCCGAGACTGTCTGACGCACGTAAAGTAGGCGTTGGTGGCCGGCCCGCGGGAGGAACGAACGAGAGAGGCAAACCGTCCAGGAAGTCCACAGGAGACCTAGACCAGTTTGATCATTATTTATTTAATAATTAACTCTACTCGGAACGCTATAGGTGGAAAATAGCTAAGGCCACACTGCCGCGCGCTGTACTCACAAGAGAAAAGACTTGGTGAGACCGTTTATATTTTATTTTATACCCCGCGAGGATCCATTGTTGTTTTTTCCCTTGGGAGTCATTACTTTGTGGATTACGTCGTTGCTGGGGATCCCTTTACTTTTTGGATAACTTTTGGAGTAACGTTTTTGGATTGACATTGATTGATTGACACTTTTCGTTTGTTCTGGGACGGTTTGGAGCCGTTTGGATTCACGGAGCGATAAGGAACAATAGGAGCGTGCGGGCGCGTGCGCGAGATGCGGACTTTAATTACTCTTTTCTTACAGACCTATCTAATAAACTATTTAGCGGACGTACGTGCGTGCGTGCGTGCGTGCGGGCGCGAATCGAGGACATTCGGTTCAAAGGGTTTCAACTTGTTTTCATTCATCTGAGTTGGTTGTTGTTTATACCTGGCTGTATTATTATTTCTCCTTTGAGTAGATAAATACTATCATAACTTCATCACTACTTCGCTGTGTTCTTACTGAGTGTGTTTGCTGTCTAATGTCTATTGCCATTCCTGTCATTCAGCATAAATCAATTGTGTCGAAGGAGATCAGTCACTATCCCGTGCTTTAAAAAAGAGTAACAGTTAATTTAATTATTTAATCGTTACATAATGGTGGCCCATACGGGGACTGATTTAAATTGATTGATTGATTGATTGATCGATTGATTGATTAATTGATTTTGATAAGCTGGTTTGGTTTAGCTTTGCAATATGGCAACACCAGAAGGAGTAGAAACAAGTGACGTCGTGTCTACTCCTGTCCATGATTCTCCCTATACTCCAATGGTTGATAGCCTACCTGTAGTTCAGGGGGACCCAGATTTCACTTCGGGATCTTTCACCACAAGGAGAAGTCCCCCTCATGAAACCTCGTTAAGTGATTTGTATGTTGGGGATGAGAATCAAAGAGGGCAGGTTGATGCCCAGGTTGAACATGAAACCGATAATGAAAATAATGACAATGAAAATAATGACAATGAAAATGACGATGATGAAGATGATGATGATGATGATGATGGGAGGGATGAGAATGACGTGACTCATTACAATGAGCTTAAAGGGGAGGTGAATTCTCTAAAGGCTGATCATGATGAACTTAAAGGTGAGGTGACTTCTCTGAAGAGTGTTAATGGGGAACTTAAAGGTGAGGTGAAGTCTCTGGAAAAAAAATTGGCTAAGCTCGAAAATGATTTTAGAGCTTCCATAGCCAGTTCAGTGAACAGGGAGGCCCACCTAAGGCAGTCCATTGAATCTACTCTCACCAGACTAGGAGAAGATATGAGGGCAGACATGCAGAAACTGGAAAGGGATACAGTAAACTGTTTGTTACGCAGGGACGACAAGTGGAAGAAAGACCTTGCTAGGGCAAGACCTACTAGTACACCTGTAGCAAGCAGACCCCTAGAACTTTCCACAGATGTCAGCCCCATAGCGCCCCCTATACCATATAGTCAGCCTGGAGCGCATTCACTCTCCTCTCCGTCTTACTCCAAACCCCCGGTGCGGCTGGAGTTTCCTACGTTTGGTGCCACGACTGAAACTTCCGATGTCCTTGCCTTCATTGAGCAGTGTGAGACCTTCCTTGCCTTAAGACCCCTCTCCAACCGGGAACTTTTGGGAGCCCTGTCCTCCGTCTTCAAGGGGCCGGCACTCAGCTGGTGGCAGGCTGCTAAAAGCCAAGTCCACAATTGGGTCTCATTTAAAAATGCCTTCATGTCCGCTTTCCTCTCCTCTGACTACATGACAGAAGTGGAGGAGAGACTGAGGTCCATGGTGCAGAAACCAGAGCAATGTCTCAGGGACTTTGCATACGATTATCGTGCACTGTGCCTCAAGTGGAAGCGAGACATGCCAGAGGAAGATATAGTGAGACGCATCTTGAGTAACATCAACCCTAAAGTGGCTGGCTGCCTGCGGGGCACTGTGACGACAGTGACCGAGCTAGTAAAGGTGGGGTCCATGGTGGAGAAGGACTTCTCAGGAACCCAGGACTACTGGCAGAGGGTGAAGGCGAGTACTGACAAACAGGGTAAGGAGAAGAAGAAACAGTCGGCGAAGACCATAGCAGAGCTTTCTCTAGTGCAACACAAGAGCTGCAAAAAGAAAGAACATAAGCTCCTGTTGGTCCCAGTTACCATCAAGGGAATCCCAGTAGAGGCAGTGGTGGACACTGGGAGTTCTTTCACCCTGATTAAGGAAAGTCTGTGGAAGCGAGTCATGCTACCAGACGAAACCTTACCGGTTGTCAGACAGGGTTTTGTCCTAGCTGATGGCTCAGCTCATCAGGCCCTGGGCAAGAAAGACCTCGGGTTCAACTGGCATGGGGTGAAAAGAACCATCGACACCCATGTGATGCAAGATCGCCATCTTGTGTTCCCACTGATCCTTGGGCTAGATTTCCTTGCCGAGACCGGTGCCATTCTTGATCTGGCTAAGAATAGGTATGGGTTGAAGACTGGACAAGGTTATACCTATTATCCTTTCTTAAGCCAGAAGGCCAACTCCAGCTTGTGGGACAAGTCTCCCACCATCATCTACCAACCAGGCATCCGCCTCTATTATGCCTTGCCTCCAGGAGAGATGAGAAGTTGCTGGGCCTCTACGGTCAACCCAGAGTTACGGGTTCCTTATGACACGGACTGTCCGGAGGAGCTCCTACAGCTCATGGGTGACTGGCCTGCAGTCACCTCCAGTAAACTGGGGAAGACATCTGTGGAGAAGCACACCATCTTCGTGCAGGATGAAGTGCCTGTACGATGCAAGGCGTATCGTGTGTCTCCACAGAAGAAGAAAGTCATAGAGGAACATGTGGAGAAGATGCTGGTGGATGGGATCATTGAGCCGTCACAGTCAGCTTGGTCATCACCTGTAGTTCTGGTGAACAAACCAGACGGGTCCTACAGATTCTGTGTGGACTACCGAAGGGTGAATGCCAAAACGCTGCCAGACGCTTATCCGATGCCCATCATTCATGATATCCTTGAATCCTTGGAAGGGGCCTCCTGGTTCAGTTCCTTGGACTTGCAGTCTGGATACTGGCAGGTGGCGATGGCAAAGGAGAGCAAGGCGAAGACTGCTTTCATTACATCTCTTGGACTTTTCCAGTTTAAGGCCATGCCATTCGGTCTGCGGAATGCGGCAGCCTCCTTTCAGCGGCTGATGGAGACGGTCTTGTCGGAGTTGAGGGGAAAGCTATGCTTTGTCTACATCGATGACATCATCGTGTACTCTCACTCCAAAGAACAACATCTTAGAGACTTGGAATCCGTCTTCCAGAAGTTGCATGCCGCCAATCTCAGCCTCAACATGAAGAAGTGCCACTTTTTCAAACGAGAGCTGATGTTCTTGGGGCATATTGTCTCCAACAGAGGCGTAGAGGTTGATCCATCTAAGACCCAGGCTGTATCTGACTATCCTGTCCCTCGGGATCTGAAGGCTGTACAGCGTTTCTTGGGGCTTGCGGGATGGTACCACAAATTCATTCCCCGTTTTGCCGATATGGCAGCCCCTCTCAACAATCTGAAGAGGAAGGGAGTGGAATGGAACTGGACCAGCCAGTGCCAAGACAGCATGGAAGCTCTGAAGCAGGCGTTGAAGAGCTCCCCAGTGTTGGCGCAACCCAATACATCACTACCATTCCAGGTACACACGGATGCCAGCGAAGTGGGTCTCGGAGCCATCCTCTCCCAGACCACCGACGATGGTGAGCATGTAATTGCTTACGCGTCGAGGGGACTCCGAGGCCCAGAACGGAATTATTCCACTTCTGAGAAGGAGTGCCTGGCTGTGGTCTGGGCTGTGGAAAAGTGGAGGCACTATCTGGAGGGACCAGAGTTCACAGTCTTCACGGACCATGCTGCACTGTCCTGGGCTTTCAACTGCCCGAAGACCACCTCTCGACTGACTCGTTGGATACTCCGACTGCAACAATTCACCTTCAAGGTTCATTATCGGAGGGGCTGTCTTAACGTCGCCCCGGATGCACTGTCCCGTGCTTATGAGCCACTCTCCATTCACTCCTCACCCTGTCTTGTCATGTCCACGAAAAGCCCCTCGGACTTGCCGACCACATTGGCAGAATTGGCGACGGCCCAAGGAACAGACCAGGTTGTGATGGACCTGAGGAGAGACAGCGGTCGGACAACATCTCCACCCGATCGCATCGGCTTCTGTAACCACCAAGGGCTATTGTACCGAAGAGTACCGCTGAAGAACCAGGGAGAAAAGTGGCAGTTGGTCGTTCCGCAGACTCTGGTGGCAGAATTCCTGAGGTACTTCCACGACAATCCGTTGGGGGGTCATCTGGGTCGCCTGAAGACCCTCTTAAGAGTGCTGGAGGTTGCCTGGTGGCCAATGGTCCGGAAGGACGTATGGGATCACACAAAGACTTGTGTGACCTGCCAGCAATACAAGGCAGACAACACCAAGCCGGCAGGGCTACTACAGAGCACTCAAGTCACCGCTCCCGGAGTGATGTTAGGCGTCGACCTGATGGGTCCATTCCCCAGGAGCAAAGCCGGCAACGTTTACCTCTTGGTAGTGGTGGACTATTACTCCAAATGGGTAGAGATGTTCCCCTTGAGAGACAGCAAAACACCTCGTCTCATCAAGATCCTCAGGGAGGAAATCTTCACCCGCTGGGGGGTGCCCTCGTACCTCGTTTCGGACAGAGGACCTCAATTCACTGCCAACTTGTTGATGGACCTCTGCAAGGCTTGGGGTGTTGTCCAGAAACTCACCACCAGTTACCACCCACAAACCAACCTTACAGAACGCATCAACCGGACATTGAAAACCATGATTGCATCATTCGTCGGCCAGCACCATAACACCTGGGACCAGTGGCTACCAGAGTTCCGCTTCGCCCTCAACACAGCCCAACAGGAAACCACCGGGAAAGTCCCTGCTGAGCTGGCTTTGGGTCGGAAGCTCCAAGGCCCACTGGAGAGGCTGATCAATAAACCACCGTCTCCGGCAGACCAAGCCGCATACAACCTGGTGGAGAGACAACAGAAGATGGCGGAGGAGGTCAGGAGGAGAGTGGGTGTGCACCAGGCTAGACAAGCTAGGTATTATAATGCCCGCAGGAAAGAAGCGCACTTTCTAGCGGGTGACCTAGTCTGGGTCAGGACTCATCCTCTCTCGAAGGCCAGCGACAAGTTCTCCGCCAAGCTAGCGCCCAAGTGGGAGGGGCCAGCTAAAATACTGAGAAAATTAGGGCCGGTGAATTACCGAATCGGATGGAATAACCCACCTGATAAACAGGACACTATCAATGTGGTGAATATAAAAAGGTTCTATGGTACCTCACCCTAGTAGCCGATGGCTGGAGGGGGGGTCTATGTAGCGCTGCCACATATGTTAAAAGAAGGATTTATTTTATTTATGGCATTTAAAAGTGTATGTCACAGATATTGTATAATGGTCCTTAATTAACGCCATCCTTTAAGGGTAATGTCCTAATAGGTTTTATTTTGTTATTGTTTAAGGGGTGTTTTGAAAGCCTATGTTATGATTTGAGGGGATTGTTTTGATTGACGGGTCCGAGACTGTCTGACGCACGTAAAGTAGGCGTTGGTGGCCGGCCCGCGGGAGGAACGAACGAGAGAGGCAAACCGTCCAGGAAGTCCACAGGAGACCTAGACCAGTTTGATCATTATTTATTTAATAATTAACTCTACTCGGAACGCTATAGGTGGAAAATAGCTAAGGCCACACTGCCGCGCGCTGTACTCACAAGAGAAAAGACTTGGTGAGACCGTTTATATTTTATTTTATACCCCGCGAGGATCCATTGTTGTTTTTTCCCTTG
>NC_136802.1:1883994-1891494 GCF_951216825.1 Electrona antarctica | reverse complement strand
TATATGACCAGATTTGACTGAAAAACCTTTTTAGTTTTTTTATCCAAAATGAGTTAAAAGCACATGCAGACTCTTCACATAATAGAGCATGTGTCAAGTGTCAGAGCTGAAATCGACATGTAAATATGAAATAAATGCTTAAACATGTAGCTAGGTCTAATGTTAGAGACCACAGAAGACATGTAAATATGAAATAAATGCTTAAACATGTAGCTAGGTGTAATGTTAGAGACCACAGAAGTGAACCTTTTCAAGCCTGTTTTCTCAACTCACTGTTTCTCTGCAATACATTACTCTATAAGCCATATCTCCAAAACTGGTGGGTCAAACTGAACAACCAATATGTCAATTTGAAGCTATGATTCCCTGCTTTCATATGACATAAAACGAAAATTCTAAATAATCCAATGGCAGTCCCTCAGTCAAATTTGACCACATATATGAACCCAAATAACATCTTACCCTGGGGCGTGAGGGGTGGTATTAAATGGGGTAGGGTCTCAGCTTGGGGCTGCCGTGAGGGGTGGTACTAAAGGGGTGAGCGTCTCACTCTCTCTTAATTGGGGCTGTCTGGAGGGGTGATTGCGAAAGCAGTGAGCACTAACTATAGAATATGGCCTAAACTGTCTGTCTGTCTGTGTGTATGTCTGTGTGTGTGTCACGCTGTAACACCACCCTAACCCTAACCCAAAACTTAACTTAAAAAAACTTAACTTAAAAAAAACTTAACTTAAAAAACCCCCAAAAAACCAAAAAACACACACACGCACGCACACACACACTAAAAAAATAACTTAAAAAAAAAGAGAACTTAAAAAAAACCTTAAAAAAGTACGTCATTTATTCTAATTGTTGTTATTGCAATTTACGAGCTGTGTTCGCTTCCCGCGTTCGCGCGTCTTACTTGTACTAAAGGGGTGAGGGTCTCACCTTGGGGCTGCCGTGAGGGGTGGTATTAGGGTTAGGGTCTCTCCTTGGGGCTGCCGTGAGGGGTGGTATTAGGGTTAGGGTCTCACCTTGGGGCTGCCGTGAGGGGTGGTATTAGGGTGAGGGTCTCACCTTGGGGCTGCCGTGAGGGGTGGTATTAGGGTTAGGGTCTCACCGTGGGGCTGCCGTGAGGGGTGGTATTAGGGTTAGGGTCTCACCTTGGGGCTGCCGTGAGGGGTGGTACTAAAGGGGTGAGGGTCTCACCTTGGGGCTGCCGTGAGGGGTGGTATTAGGGTGAGGGTCTCACCTTGGGGCTGCCGTGAGGGGTGGTATTAGGGTTAGGGTCTCACCTTGGGGCTGCCGTGAGGGGTGGTATTAGGGTTAGGGTCTCACCTTGGGGCTGACGTGAGGGGTGGTATTAGGGTTAGGGTCTCACCTTGGGGCTGCCGTGAGGGGTGGTATTAGGGTTAGGGTCTCACCTTGGGGCTGCCGTGAGGGGTGGTATTAGGGTTAGGGTCTCACCTTGGGGCTGCTGTGAGGGGTGGTATTAGGGTTAGGGTCTCACCTTGGGGCTGCCGTGAGGGGTGGTACTAAAGGGGTGAGCGTCTCACTCTCTCTTAATTGGGGCTGTCTGGAGGGGTGATTGCGAAAGCAGTGAGCACTAACTATAGAATATGGCCTAAACTGTCTGTCTGTCTGTGTGTATGTCTGTGTGTGTGTCACGCTGTAACACCACCCTAACCCTAACCCAAAACTTAACTTAAAAAAACTTAACTTAAAAAAAACTTAACTTAAAAAACCCCCAAAAAACCAAAAAACACACACACGCACGCACACACACACTAAAAAAATAACTTAAAAAAAAAGAGAACTTAAAAAAAACCTTAAAAAAGTACGTCATTTATTCTAATTGTTGTTATTGCAATTTACGAGCTGTGTTCGCTTCCCGCGTTCGCGCGTCTTACTTGTACTAAAGGGGTGAGGGTCTCACCTTGGGGCTGCCGTGAGGGGTGGTATTAGGGTTAGGGTCTCACCTTGGGGCTGCCGTGAGGGGTGGTATTAGGGTGAGGGTCTCACCTTGGGGCTGCCGTGAGGGGTGGTACTAAAGGGGTGAGGGTCTCACCTTGGGGCTGCCGTGAGGGGTGGTATTAGGGTGAGGGTCTCACCTTGGGGCTGCCGTGAGGGGTGGTATTAGGGTGAGGGTCTCACCTTGGGGCTGCCGTGAGGGGTGGTATTAGGGTTAGGGTCTCACCTTGGGGCTGCCGTGAGGGGTGGTATTAGGGTTAGGGTCTCACCTTGGGGCTGCCGTGAGGGGTGGTATTAGGGTGAGGGTCTCACCTTGGGGCTGCCGTGAGGGGTGGTATTAGGGTGAGGGTCTCACCTTGGGGCTGCCGTGAGGGGTGGTATTAGGGTGAGGGTCTCACCTTGGGGCTGCCGTGAGGGGTGGTATTAGGGTTAGGGTCTCACCTTGGGGCTGCCGTGAGGGGTGGTATTAGGGTTAGGGTCTCACCTTGGGGCTGCCGTGAGGGGTGGTATTAGGGTTAGGGTCTCACCTTGGGGCTGCCGTGAGGGGTGGTATTAGGGTGAGGGTCTCACCTTGGGGCTGCCGTGAGGGGTGGTATTAGGGTGAGGGTCTCACCTTGGGGCTGCCGTGAGGGGTGGTATTAGGGTGAGGGTCTCACCTTGGGGCTGCCGTGAGGGGTGGTATTAGGGTGAGGGTCTCACCTTGGGGCTGCCGTGAGGGGTGGTATTAGGGTTAGGGTCTCACCTTGGGGCTGCCGTGAGGGGTGGTATTAGGGTGAGGGTCTCACCTTGGGGCTGCTGTGAGGGGTGGTATTAGGGTGAGGGTCTCACCTTGGGGCTGCCGTGAGGGGTGGTATTAGGGTGAGGGTCTCACCTTGGGGCTGCCGTGAGGGGTGGTATTAGGGTGAGGGTCTCACCTTGGGGCTGCCGTGAGGGGTGGTATTAGGGTGAGGGTCTCACCTTGGGGCTGCTGTGAGGGGTGGTATTAGGGTGAGGGTCTCACCTTGGGGCTGCCGTGAGGGGTGGTATTAGGGTGAGGGTCTCACCTTGGGGCTGCCGTGAGGGGTGGTATTAGGGTGAGGGTCTCACCTTGGGGCTGCCGTGAGGGGTGGTATTAGGGTTAGGGTCTCACCTTGGGGCTGCCGTGAGGGGTGGTATTAGGGTTAGGGTCTCACCTTGGGGCTGCCGTGAGGGGTGGTATTAGGGTTAGGGTCTCACCTTGGGGCTGCTGTGAGGGGTGGTATTAGGGTTAGGGTCTCACCTTGGGGCTGCCGTGAGGGGTGGTACTAAAGGGGTGAGGGTCTCACCTTGGGGCTGCCGTGAGGGGTGGTATTAGGGTGAGGGTCTCACCTTGGGGCTGCCGTGAGGGGTGGTATTAGGGTGAGGGTCTCACCTTGGGGCTGCCGTGAGGGGTGGTATTAGGGTTAGGGTCTCACCTTGGGGCTGCCGTGAGGGGTGGTATTAGGGTTAGGGTCTCACCTTGGGGCTGCTGTGAGGGGTGGTATTAGGGTGAGGGTCTCACCTTGGGGCTGCTGTGAGGGGTGGTATTAGGGTTAGGGTCTCACCTTGGGGCTGCCGTGAGGGGTGGTATTAGGGTTAGGGTCTCACCTTGGGGCTGCCGTGAGGGGTGGTATTAGGGTGAGGGTCTCACCTTGGGGCTGCCGTGAGGGGTGGTATTAGGGTGAGGGTCTCACCTTGGGGCTGCCGTGAGGGGTGGTATTAGGGTTAGGGTCTCACCTTGGGGCTGCCGTGAGGGGTGGTATTAGGGTTAGGGTCTCACCTTGGGGCTGCCGTGAGGGGTGGCATTAGGGTGAGGGTCTCACCTTGGGGCTGCCGTGAGGGGTGGTATTAGGGTGAGGGTCTCACCTTGGGGCTGCCGTGAGGGGTGGTATTAGGGTTAGGGTCTCACCTTGGGGCTGCTGTGAGGGGTGGTATTAGGGTGAGGGTCTCACCTTGGGGCTGCTGTGAGGGGTGGTATTAGGGTGAGGGTCTCACCTTGGGGCTGCCGTGAGGGGTGGTATTAGGGTTAGGGTCTCACCTTGGGGCTGCCGTGAGGGGTGGCATTAGGGTTAGGGTCTCACCTTGGGGCTGCCGTGAGGGGTGGTATTAGGGTTAGGGTCTCACCTTGGGGCTGCCGTGAGGGGTGGCATTAGGGTTAGGGTCTCACCTTGGGGCTGCCGTGAGGGGTGGTATTAGGGTTAGGGTCTCACCTTGGGGCTGCCGTGAGGGGTGGTATTAGGGTGAGGGTCTCACCTTGGGGCTGCCGTGATGGGTGGTACACCTGCAGGTCAAAGGGCTGGGTGTTGGTCCTCTGGACCACCGTCACGTTGCCCCCCGTCCACTTGTTGGCCTTGGCCAGCGTGTTGGTCCGCCAGTCCGTCCAGTAAACCTCGCCCCCGTACATGGTGACGGCGAACGGGTGCGACAGGTACTCGTGTCCCCGAAGCACCTCGATCAGCCCCGAGCCGTCGTACTTGGCCGAGTAGATGGCGTCGGACCTGCGGGGGGGGAGTTCGGAAAGTGTGAAAATGTGTCGGAAGGTTCAACTGCATGCATAGTGTGTGCTACTCGGCCACATGGAGTGCCGAGAAGGGATGGAGCTCGAAACCCGATAAAAAACCCGAAAAAACCTGATAACAAGCTGATGGAGTACCCGGTATCAATAAGCTGTAGGCTTATCAAGCCTGTTATGGAGCATAGCGGCCCATGACGTCATGTTTAGACATGACAAGAGTAAAGGGAAGACATCTTCCTTGGATTTCATCTGAACTCATACGTCTATTTAGACAGAGAGATAATGCCTGGGCTTCATTTCGCAGAACCAAGCATCCTGATGACTGGGAGAAATATAGACAACTGAGGAATGAAAGCATTGTGTGTGTGTGTGTGTGTGTGTGTGTGTGTGTGTGTGTGTGTGTGTGTGTGTGTGTGTGTGTGTGTACCTGGCATCGATCCACAGTATGCGTCTCTCCAGGTAGTCCACGGTCAGTCCGTTGGGCCAGTGTGTGTGAGTGTGTGTGTGTGTGTGTGTGTGTGTGTGTGTGTGTGTGTGTGTGTGTGTGTGTGTGTGTGTGTGTGTGTGTGTGTGTGTGTGTGTGTGTGTGTGTGTGTGCGCGTGTCTACCTGGCATCGATCCACAGTATGCGTCTCTCCAGGTAGTCCACGGTCAGTCCGTTGGGCCAGTGTGTGTGAGTGTGTGTGTGCGTGTGTGTGTGTGTGTGTGCGTGCGTCTACCTGGCATCGATCCACAGTATCCTCCTCTACAGGTAGTCCACGGTCAGTCCGTTGGGCCAGTGCGTGCGTGCGTGCATGCGTGCGTGTGTCTACCTGGCATCGATCCACAGGATCCTCCTCTCCAGGTAGTCCACGGTCAGTCCGTTGGGCCAGTGTGTGTGTGTGTGTGTGTGTGTGTCATAGTGACCTGGCATCGATCCACAGTATGCGTCTCTCCAGGTAGTCCACGGTCAGTCCGTTGGGCCAGCCTCCGTTGCCCGTCTCCTTGTGGATGGTCTTCCGTCCCTCTCCGCTCATGGACGCTGCCTCGATGCGCGGCAGGCTGGCGTCCCAGTCCGTCCAGAACAGGATCCTGGAGCAGAGGAACAGCACGATGGTTTTAACTCACCGACTGCCGAGGTCGCCTTTTGACTTCTATTTCCATATAATAATAATAATAATAATAAAACTTTATTTGTATAGCACCTTTCATGACATGAAATGCAGCTCAAAGTGCTTTACAGAGCAATGAAGAGAGAAAAGAAAAGAAAAGAAAAGCAAGGCATAAACAAAAACAAGAGCAGTAATGCAATACAGTGAGGACATTAATAACAAAAGAAATAAAAAAAAAACAATCAATTAAAAGCAAGGGTGTAGAAGTGGGTCTTGAGCTGTGCTTTAAAAATGTCTACAGAGGCTGCCTGTCGAAGGTACAGTGGGAGTTTGTTCCACGCAGTCGGCCCGTAGAAGCAAAAAGCTGCTTCCCCGTATTTTTTAGTTGCCATTATTTTAGGCAAAGCGAGCAGGCCAGCAGTGGAAGACCTTAGGGGGCGGTTTGGGTACCTCGGTCATTGCCAGTGACAAAAGAAAACAAACAAAACAAAAAATGAAAAATTCGCTGGCTTATGCTTGCCATGGCTCACAGCATCTTAGAACGTAAATATCTCTGAATCACTTTTTAGACCAAAATGCAAGCTTGGTTTGCATCTGCATGTATCCAAACGCTAGAATTTCGCCGATCAAAAGTATGTTTTGGGTGTATTAACCCATTTAGACCTGACGTCGAAATAAAAAAAACGTTTGCTCTGAAAGAATATATATTCAAAGATTTGTGCTGCATTTTTACGATTTTTCAAAAAACAGCAGACCTACACGTGCCACTCGGTGGCGCTATGATTTTTCAATAGCTAAATTATAACATACTGTTTAAAACACCAAAAGGGGTTCCCGCCCAGAATGGCTTAAATGACAATCGCGGGACATGTTACATGTTACATAGCGTATTTTACTTCCAACACGGCTTTCAAGTTAAGAGTATCACTCATTCACAATGAATGCATGGCAACGAGAACCCTCCACCAGATGGCGCTGTGGCATCGGATGAGATAATAACTATTTCAGACACAATAGGTCCATATAAAAACAGAGGTTTTTATATTATAAAACAGACATATTATTATTATTATTTATTTTTGTACTGACCCGTCTCTGGGGTCAACATTGTGTATCATATCTCCACTGTACTGACCCGTCTCGGGGGTCCAGGGCGATGGCCCTGGGGTGCTCCACCTCCCCGGCCAGCAGGGTGGTCCTCATGGTGCCGTCCAGCTTGGCCACCTCGATCTGGTCCAGGTTGCTCTCCACCCAGTAGATGTTCCCGGCGATCCAGTCCACGGCCAGACCCTCTGGGGTGGCCAGGCCGTACTGGATGACCACGTCGAAGCTGGACAGAGCTGCGAGGGGTCAGGGAACACGTTCTGTCTTAATACATTGATCTAGAAGCTGGACAGAGCTGCGAGGGGTCAGGGAACACGTGCTGTCTTAACACATTGATCTAGAACAGGGGTGCCCACACTTTTTTGACTTGAGGTCTACTTTTAAAATTGCCAGCTCAAGGTGATCTACCAACCAAAAGATAATTATCCCTTTGCTTAAAATACTCAAAATATGTACCTATATGGTGAATAAATAAATAACATTAAGGCATTAGGACTTTCAAAATCTAGGTTTCAAAATCAATTCTATTTATTTATCTTTTCAGTTTCCCCGCATTGCAAAGAAGAGACTTAATTTCGGACTTTTTCGGATTTTCTGACTTGATCTGGCCTGTTAACATTTTCATAGACCTGGTTGCTTGTTTCTCTCTCAGTCACGAAATGTGGCAACCGTCAAAGCTAGTCCTAGTTTGTTTTGGTTGTGATCTATGGTTGTGATGCATGGATGATGGCATCATGATGCTACCGCACAGACCACACAGAGACTACCGTGGAGGCGCGGACCCCCACGCAGACTATCGCGGACCCCCACGCAGAGGCGCGGACCCCACGCGGAGGTCGG
>NC_136802.1:1839364-1883794 GCF_951216825.1 Electrona antarctica | reverse complement strand
CGACTGAATGTCATGAGATTTTAGTCGACTAAATCTACAGGTGATTTAGTCGAACAAAATGTATTTTGGTGAGCCTCGATGCCGTCGTAGTGACTGTTTTTTTCACTTGCTGAAAATAGCCGATCTACAAGCTCACAACATGCCGCGTTGCGACGCGTTGTGGGCTTGTAGATTGTCTATTTTCAGCATGCAACTAATTGTAAAATGACTCATACTGAATCTCTTGTCCACTAGTCCCTTCCTAACATTTTAGTCTAGTTTTTATTTGTTGACGGAATTGTCAGTATATTAGTCTTAGTTTTAGTCATAGCTTAGTTTCCATTTAGTTTTCGTCAGTGAAAAAAGGTAGTCGACGAAATCAACACAGGTTATTAGCAAACTGAAAGAAAAAAATCACACCCGTGTGAACTGAGTGGTGTAAGGTATTATTGTAAATGACACCTCCCCATCTCAACACTTTAATATTCATATATCTCTGTAAAATATTAATTCCAGCCTCTTTTTGAACCTCTTGCTGTCTCTCTGTTTCTCATGCTCTGAGACAGCTCACCATGTCACCATGTCACCATGTCAGCTCACCATGTCATCCTCCATAGGCTGGATGGATGTGTGAAGGAGGGTGGTGGTCTCTCTGCTCTGGGCTGCCTGACCACAGAGCTTCCTGCCTGACCACAGAGCTTCCTGCCTGGGCTGCCTGACCACAGAGCTTCCTGCCTGGGCTGCCTGACCACAGAGCTTCCTGCTCTGGGCTGCCTGACCACAGAGCTTCCTGCCTGGGCTGCCTGACCACAGAGCTTCCTGCTCTGGGCTGCCTGACCACAGAGCTTCCTGCCTGGGCTGCCTGACCACAGAGCTTCCTGCCTGGGCTGCCTGACCACAGAGCTTCCTGCCTGGGCTGCCTGACCACAGAGCTTCCTGCTCTGGGCTGCCTGACCACAGAGCTTCCTGCTCTGGGCTGCCTGACCACAGAGCTTCCTGCCTGGGCTGCCTGACCACAGAGCTTCCTGCTCTGGGCTGCCTGACCACAGAGCTTCCTGCCTGGGCTGCCTGACCACAGAGCTTCCTGCTCTGGGCTGCCTGACCACAGAGCTTCCTGCCTGGGCTGCCTGACCACAGAGCTTCCTGCCTGGGCTGCCTGACCACAGAGCTTCCTGCCTGGGCTGCCTGACCACAGAGCTTCCTGCCTGGGCTGCCTGACCACAGAGCTTCCTGCCTGACCACAGAGCTTCCTGCCTGGGCTGCCTGACCACAGAGCTTCCTGCCTGGGCTGCCTGACCACAGAGCTTCCTGCCTGGGCTGCCTGACCACAGAGCTTCCTGCCTGGGCTGGGCCTTCCTCTGTCTCCGACTCCCAAAACCACCACAACCACAACATGTTATACCCGTCTGTCTGTCTGTCTGTCTGTCTGTCTGTCTGTCTGTCTGTCTGTCTGTCTGTCTGTCTGTCTCCTATCTGCCTACAGATGTGCAGTCTGAGTGCCATTGGAAGTTCTTCAGTAGATTGTTAGTGAGAAAGGGGGGGGGGGGGGGGATTTATTTCCATGGTATTATATTAATGTATGTTAATTCTATTCAGATGTATTTCCTCCTCTGCTGGGTTAAGTGTGGATCGAGGAGTGACACTTTCTTCTTTTTTCAAGAGCAAAACTGGTAGAATTATCATATCTGTGAATAAAAGCATGGGGAAAACATGCCATTTAAGACAAACTTCAGGAATGGCACGTCCGTCCGCCCCTGTCTCTCTCTTTCTCTGTCTCTCCCCCCTCTCTCCCCCTCTCTCTCTCTCCCCCCCCTCTCCCTCTCCCTCTCCCCCCTCTCCCCCTCTCTCTCTCCCTCTCTCCCCCCCTCTCCCCCTCTCTCTCTCCCCCTCTCTCTCTCCCTCTCTCCCCCCCTCTCCCCCTCTCTCTCTCCCCCCCTCTCTCCCCCTCTCTCTCTCTCTCCCTCTCTCCCCCCTCTCTCTCTCTAATTGCTGTGTTGTCTCAGTAATCTTCTACACAGCAGAACCCCAGAAGTGTCTCAGTAATCTTCTAACAGCAGAACCCCAGAAGTGTCTCAGTAATCTTATACACAGCAGAACCCCAGAAGTGTCTCAGTAATCTTCTAACATCAGAACCCCAGAAGTGTCTCAGTAATCTTCTACACAGCAGAACCCCAGAAGTGTCTCAGTAATCTTCTAACAGCAGAACCCCAGAAGTGTCTCAGTAATCTTCTAACAGCAGAACCCCAGAAGTGTCTCAGTAATCTTATACACATCAGAACCCCAGAAGTGTCTCAGTAATCTTCTACACAGCAGAACCCCAGAAGTGTCTCAGTAATCTTCTAACAGCAGAACCCCAGAAGTGTCTCAGTAATCTTCTAACAGCAGAACCCCAGAAGTGTCTCAGTAATCTTCTACACAGCAGAACCCCAGAAGTGTCTCAGTAATCTTCTAACAGCAGAACCCCAGAAGTGTCTCAGTAATCTTCTAACAGCAGAACCCCAGAAGTGTCTCAGTAATCTTCTAACAGCAGAACCCCAGAAGTGTCTCAGTAATCTTCTAACAGCAGAACCCCAGAAGTGTCTCAGTAATCTTCTAACAGCAGAACCCCAGAAGTGTCTCAGTAATCTTCTAACAGCAGAACCCCAGAAGGTGTTGTCTCAGTAATCTTCTACCAGCAGAACCCCAGAAGTGTCTCAGTAATCTTCTACACAGCAGAACCCCAGAAGTGTCTCAGTAATCTTCTACACAGCAGAACCCCAGAAGTGTCTCAGTAATCTTCTACACAGCAGAACCCCAGAAGTGTCTCAGTAATCTTCTACACAGCAGAACCCCAGAAGTGTCTCAGTAATCTTCTACACAGCAGAACCCCAGAACCCCAGAAGTGTCTCAGTAATCTTCTACACAGCAGAACCCCAGAAGTGTCTCAGTAATCTTCTACACAGCAGAACCCCAGAAGTGTCTCAGTAATCTTCTAACAGCAGAACCCCAGAAGTGTCTCAGTAATCTTCTACACAGCAGAACCCCAGAAGTGTTCCTCGTCTAACGCTGAGAGTTAAATCCGTCTCCTCCCTCGGGATGCATATTTATCTGCTTCAAATACTTGTTTTTTCCCTCCTTCTCGGAGGCGCCTGCTGCTAGCTGGAAGAACGGTTAGAACGCACAAACGCAAAGGTGTCCGACCGCGACACGCGGGGAGCTGTGCAGCGCAAACAACGGCGCTCTGATCCCTTTGAAACCCACGAGGAAACCCAGAGGAGCTCAAAGGTTTCTGTCAACCCTGTAAATATCTGTTTCAAACTTACTTTATGGCACTGGTTCTCACCAACAATAGCCGAGCTACACAGAACTATTTTTGGTGAACAGACTTGTGGGTGCATTCTTACGGTTCAATATTTTTTACT
Source organism: Electrona antarctica (assembly GCF_951216825.1). Classification (NCBI taxonomy): domain Eukaryota; kingdom Metazoa; phylum Chordata; class Actinopteri; order Myctophiformes; family Myctophidae; genus Electrona; species Electrona antarctica. The sequence continues at coordinate 1,880,414 of NC_136802.1, read as the reverse complement.
AAGTATAGAGTTTCTATGAATTCCAAATATTATCAAAATATCCGGCACCTCCTGGACTTAATAATATTCTTAGCGCGACCTCAAATTAATGTCTTATTAATCTCTAAACATGGTCCTTTATCTCAATCTGAGCCCGGGAAAATGCTTTGGATCGCGCGTGTGCACGAGGAGATTTTGGATATTCGATGACTACACACCATGGGAGCTACCGGAGGCTAGTAACGATGGATGCTAAAAACAGCTAACGAACGGTAAACAAAATACTATTAATTCTGGATTAAATTAAGTTAAAGAATCCCGAGATTTCTCGGTTTTGGCACATGAGGTTGTAAAGCACGAATCTTGAGAAATCGCGGGTCTGTCTGGCAAATATTGTGCTAATAAAGAAACTTGAATCATCAACGCATCATCTCGACCTCATCTCCATGGTTACCTACCGGTGCTCCTGCAGTTCCCCATGTCCGGCTCCATCTCCCACCCCTACTCATCTCTACCATATCTCCATCTCTAGCTCATCTCCATCTCTACCATATCTCCATCTCTACCATATCTCCATCTCTACCATATCTCCATCTCTAGCTCATCTCCATCTCTACCATATCTCCATCTCTACCATATCTCCATCTCTACCATATCTCCATCTCCTCTCCATGGTCAGTGACCTACCTGTGCTCCTGCAGTTCTCCATGTCCGGCTCCAGCTCCCAGCCCTCGTAGCAGGAGCACTTGACGCTGAACTTGTCCTGCTCGCAGCGCTGGCTGCACTTCAGGTGTTTGGCGCAGAAGCTCTGGATCTGGCAGGTCTTGTTGTCGTTGCCCAGCTCCATGCCCAGCGGGCACGAGCACACCACGCCCTCGCCCGGCGCCACCGTGCAGTTGTGGCTGCAGTCGCCGTTGTCCAGCGAACACAGGTCTGAGGAGGAGGGGAGGGTTTAGTTAGGAACACAGGTCTGAGGAGGAGGAGGGGAGGGTTTAGTTAGGAACACAGGTCTGAGGAGGAGGAGGGGAGGGTTTAGTTAGGAACACAGGTCTGAGAGGAGGAGGAGGGGAGGGTTTAGTTAGGAACACAGGTCTGAAGAGGAGGGGAAGGTTTAGTTAGGAACACAGGTCTGAAGAGGAGGAGGAGGGGAGGGTTTAGTTAGGAACACAGGTCTGAAGAGGAGGGGAAGGTTTAGTTAGGAACACAGGTCTGAGGAGGAGGAGGGGATGGTTTAGTTAGGAACACAGGTCTGAGGAGGAGGAGGGGAGGGTTTAGTTAGGAACACAGGTCTGAAGAGGAGGGGAAGGTTTAGTTAGGAACACAGGTCTGAGGAGGAGGAGGGGATGGTTTAGTTAGGAACACAGGTCTGAGGAGGAGGAGGAGGGGAGGGTTTAGTTAGGAACACAGGTCTGAGAGGAGGAGGAGGGGATGGTTTAGTTAGGAACACAGGTCTGAGGAGGAGGAGGGGAGGGTTTAGTTAGGAACACAGGTCTGAAGAGGAGGAGGGGAGGGTTTAGTTAGGAACACAGGTCTGAGAGGAGGAGGAGGGGAGGGTTTAGTTAGGAACACAGGTCTGAAGAGGAGGGGAAGGTTTAGTTAGGAACACAGGTCTGAGGAGGAGGAGGAGGGGAGGGTTTAGTTAGGAACACAGGTCTGCCACAGAGGAGGGGAGGGTTTAGTTAGGAACACAGGTCTGAGCAGGAGGAGGGGAGGGTTTAGTTAGGAACACAGGTCTGAAGAGGAGGGGAAGGTTTAGTTAGGAACACAGGTCTGAGGAGGAGGAGGGGAGGGTTTAGTTAGGAACACAGGTCTGCCACAGAGGAGGGGAAGGTTTAGTTAGGAACACAGGTCTGCCACAGAGGAGGGGAGGGTTTAGTTAGGAACACAGGTCTGCCACAGAGGAGGGGAAGGTTTAGTTAGGAACACAGGTCTGCCACAGAGGAGAGGAGGGTTTAGTTAGGATGGTTTGACCAGGGTTGATTTCATCGACTAAAACTAAGACGAGAAATGTCCGTCGACTACCTTTTTCCACTGACAAAAACTAAATGGAAACTAAATGAAAACTAGGCCACGGTGACTAAAACTAAGACTAAATATACTGAGAATTTCATCAACAAATAAAAACTAGAGTAAAATGTTATAGGAAGGGACTAGTGGACAAGAGATCAAGTACAAGTCATTTTACAATTGGTTGCATGCTGAAAATAGCCGATCTACAAGCTCACAACACGTCGCGCTGCAACGCGTTGTGAGCTTGTAGATCGGCTATTTTCTAGTCAGAGCCGTCGGGGGCAGCGAGCAGTGGAGTCTAAAGGGAATTGTGGGTAACGTAGTTTTACCACAGAGCTTCTCGTCAGAGCTGTCGGGGGCAGCGAGCAGTAGAGTCTAAAGGGAATTGTGGGTAACGTAGTTTTACCACAGAGCTTCTCGTCAGAGCCGTCTGCGCAGTCGTTGGTGCCGTCGCAGAGCTTCTCGGCGGGCAGGCAGACGGTGGAGTCGTTGGCGCAGACGTGGTGCGACAGCTTGCACACCAACGCCTCGCAGTTGTCCTCGTCTGAGTTGTCCTCGCAGTCGCTGTCGCCGTCGCACACCCACGCCTTGCTGATGCAGCGCGCTGCAGAGGAGAGGAGAGAGCAACAACAGTCCCTTAACACTCACACCCACGCCTTGTGATGCAGCGCGCTGCAGAGGAGAGGAGAGAGCAACAACACAGTCCCTTAACACTCACACCCACGCCTTGTGATGCAGCGCGCTGCAGAGGAGAGAGCAACAACACAGTCCCTTAACACTCACACCCACGCCTTGTGATGCAGCGCGCTGCAGAGGAGAGGAGAGAGCAACAACACAGTCCCTTAACACTCACACCCACGCCTTGTGATGCAGCGCGCTGCAGAGGAGAGGAGAGAGCAACCACACAGTCCCTTAACACTCACACCCACGCCTTGTGATGCAGCGCGCTGCAGAGGAGAGGAGAGAGCAACAACACAGTCCCTTAACACTCACACCCACGCCTTGTGATGCAGCGCGCTGCAGAGGAGAGGAGAGAGCAACAACAGTCCCTTAACACTCACACCCACGCCTTGTGATGCAGCGCGCTGCAGAGGAGAGGAGAGAGCAACAACACAGTCCCTTAACACTCACACCCACGCCTTGTGATGCAGCGCGCTGCAGAGGAGAGGAGAGAGCAACAACAGTCCCTTAACACTCACACCCACGCCTTGTGATGCAGCGCGCTGCAGAGGAGAGGAGAGAGCAACAACACAGTCCCTTAACACTCACACCCACGCCTTGTGATGCAGCGCGCTGCAGAGGAGAGGAGAGAGCAACAACACAGTCCCTTAACACTCACACCCACGCCTTGTGATGCAGCGTGCTGCAGAGGAGAGGAGAGCAACAACACAGTCCCTTAACACCCACACCCACGCCTTGTGATGCAGCGCGCTGCAGAGGAGAGGAGAGAGCAACAACAGTCCCTTAACACTCACACCCACGCCTTGTGATGCAGCGCGCTGCAGAGGAGAGGAGAGAGCAACAACACAGTCCCTTAACACTCACACCCACGCCTTGTGATGCAGCGCGCTGCAGAGGAGAGGAGAGAGCAACAACACAGTCCCTTAACACTCACACCCACGCCTTGTGATGCAGCGCGCTGCAGAGGATAGAGCAACACAGTCCCTAAACACTCACATGACTGAAGTTAGGCCACCTATACCACACATGCTGAATTCAGGTCAAAACTAGAAAAAGTGCCCCTCGGGGCACAGGTCTCCACCAGGGCAGGTCAGGTTGTGGCCTCCTGGTGGTGCTATAATAAGCCAATGTGAAAAGGATGGCATTTCTTCTTACGCCTTGGATGGCAATTGGACGATTTGAGGCATTTTGTTCCAAAAAATGTGTTTTGCAAAAATCCACCTGTTGGTGGCGCTATAACAGGCCAATTTGAAAAGGGTGGGATATATTCCTCAGCCTAGTAGGAAAGTCTGTGAAGGATTTCACGTAAATTGCACGCTGCGTTCATGATTTGCGGCTTTTGGTTCAAAACGGGCCAATCCTGCACATTTTTTAAGCCAATGTTAGCCAATTAGGATGGAATATGAAATATCGGACAGATCCGTCTTGAACACATGACTATAGAGATACTGAGTAACGATTTGCGGGATTTTCGGACAGAATCTGGAGGGGTAACATAAAAAATAACAGGCCGTTCTGGAAAATTTGGGGCCAGATCGGTTCATCGTTGGGATCCAGGGAGTGTGTTCATTTGACTTGGTGTCGCTGATGTGCAATGATGTCTTCCCTTTGTATTTAGGGTTTCTTCCTGGAGGCTGAAACCTTGACAGTCAAACATGCCAATAAACAAAACAGTGATACAGTGACATCACAGTATCATCTCCTCCCTCCACTGACCGGAGTCCCGGCAGCCGAACTTGACGGCGGGGTCACACATGTGCGTGACGCCCTCGCAGTTCTTCTCGTCGCTCAGGTCCATGCAGTCTGTGTCTCCGTCGCAGCGCCAGCGCAGCGGGATACACAGGCCGTCCATGCGGCACTGGAACTCATCCGTGTGGCAGCCGCCTGGAGGCCGCGTGGCTGAGGGGGGACGCACGCACGCACGCACGCACGCACGCACACACACACACACACACACACACACACACACACACACACACACACACACACACACACACACACACACACACACACACACACACACACACACACACACACACACACACACACACACACACACACACACACACACACACACACACACACACACACACACACACAGTTAATTCCAAAGACTAAAACGATGACAATTTTTGTTTCCTCTGGGAGATGGAGTCTATCCCCGTTTCAATGTGCTATAGATAGAGGCTAGACCTCTGGGAGATGGGATGCTGAGGTGGAGCGCAACACCTACCATCAGCTCCATCACAGTTTGACCTCTGGGAGATGGGATGCTGAGGTGTGGAGCGCAACACCTACCATCAGCTCCATCACAGTTAGACCTCTGGGAGATGAGATGCTGAGGTGGAGCGCAACACCTACCATCAGCTCCATCACAGTTAGACCTCTGGGAGATGGGATGCTGAGGTGTGGAGCGCAACACCTACCATAAGCTCCATCACAGTTAGACCTCTGGGAGATGGGATGCTGAGGTGTGGAGCGCAACACCTACCGTCAGCTCCATCACAGTTTGACCTCTGGGAGATGGGATGCTGAGGTGTGGAGCGCAACACCTACCATCAGCTCCATCACAGTTAGACCTCTGGGAGATGGGATGCTGAGGTGTGGAGCGCAACACCTACCATCAGCTTCATCACAGTTAGACCTCTGGGAGATGGGATGCTGAGGTGGAGCGCAACACCTACCATCAGCTCCATCACAGTTAGACCTCTGGGAGATGGGATGCTGAGGTGGAGCGCAACACCTACCATCAGCTCCATCACAGTTTGACCTCTGGGAGATGGGATGCTGAGGTGTGGAGCGCAACACCTACCATCAGCTCCATCACAGTTTGACCTCTGGGAGATGGGATGCTGAGGTGGAGCGCAACACCTACCATCAGCTCCATCACAGTTAGACCTCTGGGAGATGGGATGCTGAGGTGGAGCACAACACCTACCATCAGCTCCATCACAGTTTGACCTCTGGGAGATGGGATGCTGAGGTGTGGAGCGCAGCACCTACCATCAGCTCCATCACAGTTTGACCTCTGGGAGATGGGATGCTGAGGTGGAGCGCAACACCTACCATCAGCCCCATCACAGTTAGACCTCTGGGAGATGGGATGCTGAGGTGGAGCACAACACCTACCATCAGCTCCATCACAGTTTGACCTCTGGGATATGGGATGCTGAGGTGGAGCGCAACACAATTTACAATTTAGGCATTTAGCAGACGCTCTTAATCCAGAGCGACTTACATTAGGCAGGAACAAAAGTATGGGAATACATCACATATATAAAATGCATTTATCAAGAAACATGCGTAAGCTAAGAACGTAACTAGAACATATCTATATAATGACACTATACATATTAACTATACATATATACTATACTATGCTATACATATGTATTATGATGTGCTATGACTACATACAATGCAATTACTGTGCTGTCTACATGACATGCTATAAGTCTGTTTCAAATGCTATCTAAGTCTAAAAAGTGCTATCTAAGGGGGTAGGATAAGTGCTATGGGCCATGATGGAGTCTGAAAAGGTGGGTCTTCAGACTACGGCGGAAGATTGGGAGTGATGCTGCAGTTCTGACTGCAACGGGGAGTGCATTCCACAGTCCAGGGACCCCCCTTTGGGAACCCCTGGGGTCCAGGGACCCCCCTTTGGGAACCAGTGGGGTCCAGAGACCCCCCTTTGGGAACCCCTGGGGTCCAGGGTCCAGAGACCCCCCTTTGGGAACCCCTTGGGTCCAGGGACCCCCCTTTGGGAACCCCTGGGGTCCAGGGTTCAGGGACCCCCCTTTGGGAACCCCTGGGGTCCAGGGACCCCCCTTTGGGAACCCCTGGGGTCCAGGGACCCCCCTTTGGGAACCCCTTGGGTTCAGGGACCCCCCTTTGGGAACCCCTTGGGTCCAGGGACCCCCCTTTGGGAACCCCTTGGGTCCAGGGACCCCCCTTTGGGAACCCCTGGGGTCCAGGGACCCCCCTTTGGGAACCCCTTGGGTTCAGGGACCCCCCTTTGGGAACCCCTTGGGTCCAGGGACCCCCCTTTGGGAACCCCTGGGGTCCAGGGACCCCCCTTTGGGAACCCCTTGGGTTCAGGGACCCCCCTTTGGGAACCCCTGCTCTACCCACAGAGCTAACCCGGACTCTGTAAAAGCTCCTCTGAAGATGTGTTGCTTGTAAACGTTTCAATCTTTATTCCATCTTCATACACGTATATAATGTCCTGATGAAGACGGCATGAGTTCCATATTGACGAAAAGTTGAAGAGCAATAAAACTTCAGGGGAGCTTTTTATAGAGCAGACTCTTGTCTTCTTTTCAACCAATGAAGCATAGCGTTCCGTCTAAATTACATTTTAACCTTTGCAATAAAAAGCCTGCCAAGGTCGCCTTGGCTCCATTATCCGCCGAGTGCACACAATGATGGATCGATGGGAGCTGATTGGTCGGGGAGGCAAACGGCTGGAGAGTGTGCGCAAACTGTGCAGATTGCAAACGGCTCGCTTCACTCAGCGAACACAACGACCGCCCGCTTCACTCAGCGAACACAACGCATCAATCATCCCGACGCTTCTGTACGAGACAGACATTCATCTCTGGCTGACGCGACGGGCGAAAAATCGATGCAAATCAGTGACCTCTCGACCTCCGCGACGGGCGTTGGTTCGCCGAGCGACGCACAAGCCTTTCAACACCTGGAGGAAGTTCTGAAGATAGTTTACTTAACCCATTTAGGCCTAGCCTGGAGCTCACCTATGCTTTTTATGGCATAGTTTCTCCCGGCAGGATCCGCCGGGAGAAACTATGCGCAGCTGCGCGACATGAGACTAATTAATCAGAGCGACAGAGAGAGAGAGGAGTGTGTGTGTGTGTGTGTGTGTGTACATGTGTGCGTGTGTGTGTCAATTTAACAAAGGTGCAGACGATCAGAAATCAGCAGAGAGTGAGTGATGTTTGCTACTCTATGAACTACTCTATGAACTACTCTATGAACTACTCTATGCCGAATTGAAGTGGACTCGGACCCAGACATTTTTTCTCTCCCTGCACGAAATAAAAACGTCTGGGTTTCCGAGGCTAATTTTTGCCTGACATCGAAATTTAAAATGTATTTTTTTCTGAAAAACCTTATGTTTCTATATCAGTGGTGCTCAATATTTCATGTCAAGGACCCCAAAAATTATATGTAATATGCCGCCGACCCCCATCTGAAAATATGTTGTTCCAGGGACCCCCCTCCCCCAGAAGCAAAGATTTGAGTTAAAATTTTCACTCTGTAATAATATATATTCAATGGTTTGAGGCACATTTTCACGATTTAAAAAAAATAGCAGACCTACAAGCTCGTAGCGCGCCACTCGGTGCCGCGCTATGAGCTTGTAGATCTGCTATTTTTCAATAGCTAAAGTAACATAATGCTTAGAACACCAAAAGGAGTTCCCGTTCAGAATGTGTTAAGTCAAATAATCAATACTGGGATGTAGAAGTACTCTGTTACAAGTACAAGTCCGGAATTCAAGACTCTCTTGAGTAAAAGAACAAAGGTATTGGCATCAAAATGTACTTTAAAAGTACCAACAAGTATAGAGAAAGTACTCGTGTTTTCAAATGCAAATTTGTATTGAAATATTTTGAAAATAGCAGATCAACAAGTGAGCTTGTAGATCGGCTATTTTCAAATGGCCGATTTTGTGATAATGATCAAAATCTACAAAGGAACTAGTAACTTTAGTTACAATTGTAACTAAAGTACAATTGTAGGGCAGAAAAAAGTACACTATTTTTTCTCTGAGATGTAGTGGAGTTGAAGTAAAAGTACCGAAAAATAACTAAACATGTACTTAAGTACTTGTAGTTACTTTCTACCACTGCCTCCACCAGACCTCACCAGAGGTCGTCCAAATTGTCAGCAAGTGAAGACACACCCACTGGAAAGGTCGAAAGGTCAATCAGCTAGCACAGCGGAGAGAGAGAGAGAGAGAGAGAGAGAGAGAGAGAGAGAGAGAGAGAGAGAGAGAGAGAGAGAGGAGAGAGAGAGAGAGAGAGAGAGAGAGAGGGAGAGGGAGAGGGAGAGAGAGAGAGAGAGAGAGAGAGAGAGAGAGAGAGAGAGAGAGAGAGACAGACAGAGACAGAGAGAGACACAGAGACAGAGAGAGAGACAGAGAGAGAGAGAGAGACAGAGAGAGACAGAGGACAGAGGACAGCGGCGGAGCGTTGCGGTGCTGATGGTATGTTATGTCAGACATTATATTGTGTCTTTTGAATAAAACTCCATTTGTTTTTAGTCATGTTTTAGTTAACTGGAATGGTTATTTTGGTCGGGTTTATGTCGACCAGGGCTATGAGTTCTTGGACAACAGATACAACAGGTGCTGCATAACCTGCTAGGCCGCATGTGTTCCCAACTCGCACGGCGGGTACATTACATGGCTGACATTATAAGACTGTCCTCACGAATTATGTTGTGACTATATTCCACGGGCCACGCCAGACAAATAAACACATCATTAAAAAACACACATGAAACAATCAAGTGCAATTAAAAGCCAAAGAGAATAGGCGTGTTTTGACTGGGCGGATCAGATGGGGAATATACCGCTAGTTCAATTTAGAAGAGTCGTGTTGGGTATGATGTCACCAAATACTGTCCAATCAGACGAGGGCAAAAAGCACAAATGCCTTGGGAAGAGTTCCGAATCGCTTAGCAATAACGACAGTCTGCTTGCCTCTAGGCAACTACACTAATACATGCATGCAGATGTGGTACTGAACATCAACCAGGACGAGCACATCACGTCTGTCTCTACGACGTAGAGAGAGATCAGAACACCTGTGCAAACCGGCATCAGGCACGATCGGCGACAGTTTGTGACAGTTGTGTTGACGCGGCCTCTATATAAGGCGTCGCAAGGTGTCGACGACATTAAGATGACAACAACAGTCACAGAGACAACAGATATACGACGACAGAGAGACGGAACCAGTTCACTGTGGTCTAAGAGAGTCTAAAGCAATGTGTCATGGTGGGAGCAACAGCCTCCTGTACCGCCTACGATGAGACCAACCTTCTCATCGGAGAAAGATGGAGGCTTCACTGGGATTCCTGCAGAACCACGACCTGAGCGCCCTGCTGCCGTCGGGCAGCCTGCCCGAGCTGCAGGACATCATGCACAAGGTTGACATCATGGTCAACAACAAGAAGGACGAGTGGGAGGCGGAGCTCCAGGAGCTCATCGACGAGCGGAACCACGAGACAGCGCAGATGCACAAGCAGCTGACGACGCTGCACAAGCAGCTGCAGGAGGAGCAGGCCGCGCTGCGCACGATCACCGACGAGCTGACCAACGAGAGGCTCCAGTGCCGCCACTACAAGAAGATGATGAGGGCGGCGAGCAAAGCCGCGTCGTCGACGACGGCGACGACGAAGGGCCACAAGGACATTGAGGTGGAGGTGGGCCGCCTGACGGACAGGATCAAGGAGCACCAGCGGCGCTCGGAGCAGGAGAGAGGCCAGCACCTCAAGCAGCTGGCGTCCGAGAGGGCCCAGAGGAAGAGCCTGGCCGAGCAGCTGTCCAAGGCCAAGGCGCAGCTGCAGCACGCGCAGGCGCAGCTGGAGAACGCGCGTTCCCAGGAGGCCGAGCTCAACCAACTGCGGCCCCTGCGCATGCTCGTGGAGGGGAAGGGAGGCGGAGGAGGGGGAGGGGAGCCCCAGGACGGTACGACGGGTGTGGGCGCCCGAAGCCAAAACCAAAAGCTGCACGGCGAGATAGCCAGACTCAACGAGCTGCTGCAGGCCAAGGAGAAGGCCTTCCAGGCCCTGGAGTGGCAGGACATCGGCGTGGGGAGCCTGAAGCAGGAGCTGGAGAAGACACTGGGCGCGCTGCACGGCGCGCGCGCCCAAGAGGAGCGCCTACGGGAGGACGGCCGGCGCAAGGACCAGGAGCTGAAGAGGCTGGAGGCTGACGTCAACAAGCTGGTGGAGGAGGTGGTGTGGACCAAGGAGATGAGCAGCCGCGAGGCCGAGGAGACCCGGAAGAAGCTGCTCGGAGACCTGGGGCAGCGCGACCGCACCATCGCCGCGCTGAAGTCAAAGAGAGGCGGCGGCGGCACGAATCGACAGCTCCACGGCGACGAGGACGACGTCCACCTGCAGCTGGAGAACCTGACCATGGAGAACCAGCACCTGAACAAGCAGAGCAGCAGCCTGGAGCACGAGAACGCGCACCTGCGCCGCGACCTGACCGACGTCCAGGCGCTGCTGGAGATCTGCCAGGACAACTACGACAGCGCCCTGCTCGGCCAGGCGGTCCGGGCTGCCGCCGCGGGCGCCGGGCGCCAGCCGCCGCCGTCCTCTTCACAGGACCACATTTTCAACCATCGCCAGAAGGAAATGCAGGAGATGGCGGCGACTCCTCGCTACGAGGAGGAGGAGGAGATTCAGGACGACCTCCCCAAAGCCTCCTCTCCCTCCCACCCCCGCGGTGGTCCACGCTCCTCCAACGCCATCCTGGCGCGGGCCGTAGAGCTGCCTTCCGCCACCGTGCCCACCGCCGACCTGCTGCCCGAGGGCGAGGAGGGCTTCTTCAGGTCCGAGGACGCGTCGTTGTACCCGCCCCCGACCAGAGAGGACCGGCACGGCGAGGGGCCTCCGCCCGCCTCGCTGCCCGCCAGCATGGTGTCGCGTTTCCTGGACGAGGAGGACGTGTGCTCGGAGGAGCTGAAGCAGAGGCTGGACACGCACATCCAGATCCTGAAGAGAGGGCAGCAGCACCAGGATGACCATCATCCGGGAGAACAGGAGAAGACGCAGAGGACCGCGAGGACGGGAGGACAGCGTGAGGACCACTACCAGATACCTGAACATGAAGACCATTACCAGATACCTACAGCTACCTGAACATGAAGACCTCCATTACCAGGAGCCAGCTGAGGTGGTTTGGGGCATCTGGTTAGGATGCCTCTCGGGGGTCTCCCTAGGGAGGTCCTCGAGGCATCTGGTTAGGATGCCTCTCGAGCGTCTCCCTAGGGAGGTCCTCGAGGCATCTGGTTAGGACGCCTCTCGGGCGTCTCCCTAGGGAGGTCCTCGAGGCATCTGGTTAGGACGCCTCTCGGGCGTCTCCCTAGGGAGGTCCTCGAGGCATCTGGTTAGGATGCCTCTCGGGCGTCTCCCTAGGGAGGTCCTCGAGGCATCTGGTTAGGACGCCTCTCGGGCGTCTCCCTAGGGCTGTCCTCGAGGCAGACCAAGGATCACGTCCCACTGGGAGGAGACCCCGGGGCAGACCAAGGATCACGTCCCACTGGGAGGAGACCCCAGGGCAGACCAAGGATCACATCCCACTGGGAGGAGACCCCAGGGCAGACCAAGGATCACGTCCCACTGGGAGGAGACCCCAGGGCAGACCAAGGATCACGTCCCACTGGGAGGAGACCCCAGGGCAGACCAAGGGCTCCATTTCCGTCACCGCTAAACCCCTTATCCCTAAACTCCTTCGCCTTTTTTATACTATTTTGAAAAACCTTTTTGAATAGTTCAACTAGCCAATCTACATTGACACGTTGTGAGCTTGTAGACTGGCCATTTTAACTATTCAAAAATGTTTAGCAAAATAGTAAAAAAAAGGCAAAGACGTTTAGGAATAAGGGGTTTAGCGGTGACGAAAAAGGAGCCCCAAGGATCACCTGGAGGAAACACATCGACTCACTGGCCTTGGAACGTCTCGGGATCCCCCAGGAGGAAGTCACTAATGTTGCTCTGGAGAGGGAAGTCTGGAGCTCTCTGGTGGAGCTGTTTCCCCCGCGACCCGACTACGGATAAGCGGTTGAAGATGGATGGATGGAACCTGAACATGAGGAGGACCATGACCAAATACCTACAGCAACCTGAACATGCAACAGATGCTCCGTGACTGGATAAAGGCACTCTTAAAAGGTAAAATTCATATCAGATTGTATAATAATAATAATCAAATAACAACAATCATAATAATAATAATAATATTGGTCCCCTACTCGTTGGGGTGTTTTGTGTCACTGTATATTTGCACATGAAATGTTCTCCTCTGCATTTAGGGACACAATATCTTGCTCAGGGACACACAGGGACACATTGCCTGGAGTCATATACAGCCAGGACCTCTGGCTCTCCAGACAGGCCGACCACTCAGCTATGAACGCCCCTGTCATTGCACATGGACAGTTCACACGGTGGTGGGTTCACATGCATAATGTCTCTGCGCCTCACTATATAAGGGCTGCTACGAATGCTTAAAATATGGTTTGGCTTTAATCTAGGGGGTCGGGGTGTCGACCATGATCGCCTAGCATGAAGGTTGAACGTGGTCGGTAGAGATCAGTCCACTGTTACCTCCCACCCACTGTTACCTCCCACCTACATGAAGGTTGAACGTGGTCGGTAGAGATCAGTCCACTGTTACCTCCCAGGTCGGTAGAGATCAGTCCACTGTTACCTCCCGCCTAGCATGAAGGTTGAACGTGGTCGGTAGAGATCAGTCCACTGTTACCTCCCACCTACGACAGGTCGGTAGAGATCAGTCCACTGTTACCTCCCACCTACGACAGGTCGGTAGAGATCAGTCCACTGTTACCTCCCACCTACGACAGGTCGGTAGAGATCAGTCCACTGTTACCTCCCACCTGCATGAAGGTTGAACGTGGTCGGTAGAGATCAGTCCACTGTTACCTCCCACCTACGACGTGGTCGGTAGAGATCAGTCCACTGTTACCTCCCACCTACGGTAGAGATCACTCCACTGTTACCTCCCACCTACCACAAAGACGGTTGTAGAGTTATTCATCTATTAACAAAACGCTCGCAATCCTTTTCAGGTGTGCAGCAGGGCTCCGTATCGATGTGGGGGAGCTTGGCAGGAGAATGTTAGAGAACCAACGCTGAGGGAGGTCCGCCCGCCCGCCCGCCCTCCATCAACACGTCTAGACATCCATCCGTGCCACTGGGTGCACTGCGAAGGGCGAGCCAACCCCCCCTCCTGGTCCAGGCCCATTAGCTGCCACCACATGGGGCAGGGAATAATACAGACATCTGTCCATAGTGTAGGTGGACAGAAAAAACATTGCAATTCCTCCCGAAATCCCCGTGCAGCTCCACATCCGTCACATTTCAGTCACGCTATAGTTTTCTATGTTGCTTTACTCCTGGTTAAAGAGAGTCTTGCGCAACGTAGTTGTTTTTCCAAGCCCGGAAATTGCGGCAGTTTTTAGGCACTTTTCTGTTTTAGAAGTAAATAATGGGCCCCACAAGACATAAACCTGGTATTGTGTTGACAGATAGCGAGGTTATTTCCACCCTCTTAATTACATGGTAGGACCACCCCCCCATACGCTATGACCAAAGCACAATGGGTTTATTTAACCAATCGTGACTCAGGGAACAGTGGGTTACCGAGCAGAACTGTGTGTGTTGCAGACAGTTGTTAGGCAACGGCACCAAGTTACATGCAGGTATAGTGGCCCCTAGTGGCCCCCGTTGGCTAGCTACAAAGTCACTTACAGTTAAGAATTATTACTCAGCTTAATTTAGTAGTTGTACTGTATACCCATACGCAGAACTTTCAAATAAGAATTGGTTGTGGACACTTAATCGTACAATAATATCACTGTTACTCATAGCTTACTAAAATATCAACATTTTGAGTGTGACATGACATTAGGTGTTTTATTAGAGTGCAACAAATGTAATGAAAACTAAGGAATAATTTCACCTCTTTAATAAATCACTGTTATGACGAGCACATCCATGCAGAAAGTTATTGTTTTTTTTTTAACAAATTCCTTTCCGAAACAAGGACGTTTTTTCACGGCAAATAAAAGCAGCGTCAACCTCTTTATGATGAGGAAACTACAGAGTATAAACTACGGCTCTAACACTCAGCAGGGTTCATTGCCATGCCGCAGGGTTCATTGCTCTAACACTCAGCAGGGTTCATTGCCATGCCGACTTGTGGTGGACGATTTTGTCAAAATAAATGATATTTTTCTCATGGACAAATATTTCCTATAGCGCTAAACGTATAATGCTAGTGCTGTGGTCCTCAAACTGTGTTGAGGGACCTTCAATTCAATTCAATTCAATTTTATTAAAGTGTCAAATCACAACAAGTTGTCTCAAGACACTTTACAACCAACAAAGATCCACCCAGAGCAGCAATATTGCGACCTTCAGGGTTTCTTGAAGGTTGTCCATATTGACCATTGCGGGTCTGTAACTCTCAGAGTGTGCAAATGGAACCAAATGGACCCTTACAGGTCCATTTGGTTCCCTTTGTGCTCACTCAAGAGTTATGGGAGTCCTGGGAAATTAAACGTTTGAGAACCACTGTCCTAGTTGGACTCCTAATATTCCATACATAGTGTCGTAGTAAATCAGTGTTATACATATTGTGAAGAAAACCTGGATACTGATATTCAGTAATTGGGTCTTGTGATCAAAATAAGAACAGTATAATGTTATGTAAAAACTAAATGTAAAATTTGCCATGGACAAGGACAGGTCTTTCGGCGGACACATTTATTGTCCATGTATGGATATGTTCAAAACCTTTGGAGCGTCAACACACGGCAGATACCATCTCAAAAGAGCTGGAGCAGCGCAGCGCATTCACTTTTTTTGTTTTTTTGTTTTAAATTGTGTTGCCTGTATGTATTTTCACTTGTTAGGTCGCTCTAGGAACACAAGTCAATCTTTGAATGTAATAAATAGACACCCTATACTATAGCTGACTGGCCTGTTCACACGGTGGCAGCCATGCTTTCAGTGTCAGAGCGTCCGTTTACACCAAAACCTACAAAAGTGCTTTCAGCGACACTGTCACTGAATCACCGTTGCTAGGAATGCTAAATCTAAAATCTATGGAGGAGGAGAGACCCGCACACCGCCACTTGCTGGATTCAAGACGTTTATTTAATTAACCCATTTTGACCTGATTCTAAAAATGTCTTCTACATCCTGACAGTTTTCTGAAAAAGCTATGTTTCTATGTCAGTCGTTCTTCGATTTTTCAAAAATAGCAGACCTACAAGCTCGTAGCGCGCCACTCGGTGGCGCGCTACGAGCTTGTAGATCTGCTATTTTTCAATAGCTAAAGCATAACATAATGCTTAAAACACCAACAGGGGTCATGACTCTTAATTAAATAAACTTCTTGAACCAGCTAGTGGCAGTGTGCGGGTCTCTCCTCCTCCTCCATGTGTTTGCTGCTCTGCCAGGACCTATACGGTCTCTCCTCCTCCTCCATGTGTTTGCTGCTCTGCCAGGACCTCTCCTCCTCCTCCATGTGTTTGCTGCTCTGCCAGGACCTATACTCACCTTCTCCATGTGTTTGCTGCTCTGCCAGGACCTTTACGCACCCGCTGAAAATACAACTGGGTGTGCGGAAGTCATCTCTCTAATAAAATCTAAGTACGGACAATCAATATATCTGTAAATGTTTGATTTTCTTTAGGCCTATTTTACACACCATTATAATGTTCTGATTTTGTTCATATGACCCAATTCACACTCACCCTGGTTGGTACAGTTGGCCTGACGTCAACATTTAAAACATTTCTAAATCTTCTAAATCCTGACATGGTTCTATATCAGTGGTGCTCAATATTTCATGGCAAGGACCTCAAAAATTGTATGTAATTGGCCACCAAGCCCCATCTGAACATATGTTGTTCCAGGGACCCCCCAGAAGCAAATATATGAGTTAAAAACGTTTGTATGTTTTTATCCGTTCGCTGTGAAAGGATTTGCACACATTTTCACGATTTTTCTGAAATAGATCTACGAGCTTGTAGATCTGCTATTTTTCAACAGCAAAAGTATAATAATACTAATACATCATCATCATACTATAATTCTCACAACGGGTAAGGGCTAGTACTCATACTTAAAACACCAAAAGGGGTTCTTGCCCAGAATGGGTTAAACTCACCCTGGTTGGTGCAGTTGGCCTGGGTCTAATGGGTTAAACTCACCCTGGTTGGTACAGTTGGCCTGGGTCTAAAGGGTTAAACTCACCCTGGTTGGTACAGTTGGCCTGGGTCTAATGGGTTAAACTCACCCTGGTTGGTACAGTTGGCCTGGGTCTAAAGGGTTAAACTCACCCTGGTTGGTACAGTTGGCCTGGGTCTAAAGGGTTAAACTCACCCTGGTTGGTACAGTTGGCCTGGGTCTAATGGGTTAAACTCACCCTGGTTGGTACAGTTGGCCTGGGTCTAAAGGGTTAAACTCACCCTGGTTGGTACAGTTGGCCTGGGTCTAAAGGGTTAAACTAACCCTGGTTGGTACAGTTGGCCTGGGTCTACAGGGTTAAACTCACCCTGGTTGGTACAGTTGGCCTGGGTCTAAAGGGTTAAACTCACCCTGGTTGGTACAGTTGGCCTGGGTCTAAAGGGTTAAACTCACCCTGGTTGGTACAGTTGGCCTGGGTCTACAGGGTTAAACTCACCCTGGTTGGTACAGTTGGCCTGGGTCTAAAGGGTTAAACTCACCCTGGTTGGTACAGTTGGCCTGGGTCTAATGGGTTAAACTCACCCTGGTTGGTACAGTTGGCCTGGGTCTAAAGGGTTAAACTCACCCTGGTTGGTACAGTTGGCCTGGGTCTAAAGGGTTAAACTCACCCTGGTTGGTACAGTTGGCCTGGGTCTAAAGGGTTTATTAAACTCACCCTGGTTGGTACAGTTGGCCTGGGTCTAAAGGGTTAAACTCACCCTGGTTGGTACAGTTGGCCTGGGTCTAAAGGGTTTATTAAACTCACCCTGGTTGGTACAGTTGGCCTGGGTCTAATGGGTTAAACTCACCCTGGTTGGTACAGTTGGCCTGGGTCTAATGGGTTAAACTCACCCTGGTTGGTACAGTTGGCCTGGGTCTAATGGGTTAAACTCACCCTGGTTGGTACAGTTGGCCTGGGTCTAATGGGTTAAACTCACCCTGGTTGGTACAGTTGGCCTGGGTCTAATGGGTTAAACTCACCCTGGTTGGTACAGTTGGCCTGGGTCTAAAGGGTTAAACTCACCCTGGTTGGTACAGTTGGCCTGGGTCTAAAGGGTTAAACTCACCCTGGTTGGTACAGTTGGCCTGGGTCTAAAGGGTTAAACTCACCCTGGTTGGTACAGTTGGCCTGGGTCTAAAGGGTTAAACTCACCCTGGTTGGTACAGTTGGCCTGGGTCTAAAGGGTTTATTAAACTCACCCTGGTTGGTACAGTTGGCCTGGGTCTAATGGGTTAAACTCACCCTGGTTGGTACAGTTGGCCTGGGTCTAAAGGGTTAAACTCACCCTGGTTGGTACAGTTGGCCTGGGTCTAATGGGTTAAACTCACCCTGGTTGGTACAGTTGGCCTGGGTCTAAAGGGTTAAACTCACCCTGGTTGGTACAGTTGGCCTGGGTCTAAAGGGTTTATTAAACTCACCCTGGTTGGTACAGTTGGCCTGGGTCTAATGGGTTAAACTCACCCTGGTTGGTACAGTTGGCCTGGGTCTAATGGGTTAAACTCACCCTGGTTGGTACAGTTGGCCTGGGTCTAATGGGTTAAACTCACCCTGGTTGGTACAGTTGGCCTGGGTCTAATGGGTTAAACTCACCCTGGTTGGTACAGTTGGCCTGGGTCTAAAGGGTTAAACTCACCCTGGTTGGTACAGTTGGCCTGGGTCTAAAGGGTTAAACTCACCCTGGTTGGTACAGTTGGCCTGGGTCTAATGGGTTAAACTCACCCTGGTTGGTACAGTTGGCCTGGGTCTAAAGGGTTAAACTCACCCTGGTTGGTACAGTTGGCCTGGGTCTAAAGGGTTAAACTCACCCTGGTTGGTACAGTTGGCCTGGGTCTAATGGGTTAAACTAACCCTGGTTGGTACAGTTGGCCTGGGTCTAAAGGGTTAAACTCACCCTGGTTGGTACAGTTGGCCTGGGTCTAATGGGTTAAACTCACCCTGGTTGGTACAGTTGGCCTGGGTCTAAAGGGTTAAACTCACCCTGGTTGGTACAGTTGGCCTGGGTCTAAAGGGTTTAACTCACCCTGGTTGGTACAGTTGGCCTGGGTCTAAAGGGTTAAACTCACCCTGGTTGGTACAGTTGGCCTGGGTCTAAAGGGTTAAACTCACCCTGGTTGGTACAGTTGGCCTGGGTCTAAAGGGTTTATTAAACTCACCCTGGTTGGTACAGTTGGCCTGGGTCTAAAGGGTTAAACTCACCCTGGTTGGTACAGTTGGCCTGGGTCTAATGGGTTAAACTCACCCTGGTTGGTACAGTTGGCCTGGGTCTAAAGGGTTAAACTCACCCTGGTTGGTACAGTTGGCCTGGGTCTAAAGGGTTAAACTCACCCTGGTTGGTACAGTTGGCCTGGGTCTAAAGGGTTAAACTCACCCTGGTTGGTACAGTTGGCCTGGGTCTAAAGGGTTAAACTCACCCTGGTTGGTACAGTTGGCCTGGGTCTAAAGGGTTAAACTCACCCTGGTTGGTACAGTTGGCCTGGGTCTAATGGGTTAAACTCACCCTGGTTGGTACAGTTGGCCTGGGTCTAAAGGGTTTATTAAACTCACCCTGGTTGGTACAGTTGGCCTGGGTCTAAAGGGTTAAACTCACCCTGGTTGGTACAGTTGGCCTGGGTCTAAAGGGTTAAACTCACCCTGGTTGGTACAGTTGGCCTGGGTCTAAAGGGTTAATTAAACTCACCCTGGTTGGTACAGTTGGCCTGGGTCTAAAGGGTTAAACTCACCCTGGTTGGTACAGTTGGCCTGGGTCTAAAGGGTTAATTAAACTCACCCTGGTTGGTACAGTTGGCCTGGGTCTAAAGGGTTAAACTCACCCTGGTTGGTACAGTTGGCCTGGGTCTAATGGGTTAAACTCACCCTGGTTGGTACAGTTGGCCTGGGTCTAAAGGGTTTATTAAACTCACCCTGGTTGGTACAGTTGGCCTGGGTCTAAAGGGTTTATTAAACTCACCCTGGTTGGTACAGTTGGCCTGGGTCTACAGGGTTAAACTCACCCTGGTTGGTACAGTTGGCCTGGGTCTAAAGGGTTAAACTCACCCTGGTTGGTACAGTTGGCCTGGGTCTAAAGGGTTAAACTCACCCTGGTTGGTACAGTTGGCCTGGGTCTAATGGGTTAAACTCACCCTGGTTGGTACAGTTGGCCTGGGTCTAAAGGGTTAAACTCACCCTGGTTGGTACAGTTGGCCTGGGTCTAAAGGGTTAAACTCACCCTGGTTGGTACAGTTGGCCTGGGTCTAAAGGGTTAAACTCACCCTGGTTGGTACAGTTGGCCTGGGTCTAATGGGTTAAACTCACCCTGGTTGGTACAGTTGGTCTGGGTCTAAAGGGTTAAACTCACCCTGGTTGGTACAGTTGGCCTGGGTCTAATGGGTTAAACTCACCCTGGTTGGTACAGTTGGCCTGGGTCTAATGGGTTAAACTCACCCTGGTTGGTACAGTTGGCCTGGGTCTAATGGGTTAAACTCACCCTGGTTGGTACAGTTGGCCTGGGTCTAATGGGTTAAACTCACCCTGGTTGGTACAGTTGGCCTGGGTCTATAGGGTTAAACTCACCCTGGTTGGTACAGTTGGCCTGGGTCTAAAGGGTTTATTAAACTCACCCTGGTTGGTACAGTTGGCCTGGGTCTAAAGGGTTAAACTCACCCTGGTTGGTACAGTTGGCCTGGGTCTAAAGGGTTAAACTCACCCTGGTTGGTACAGTTGGTCTGGGTCTAAAGGGTTAAACTCACCCTGGTTGGTACAGTTGGCCTGGGTCTAAAGGGTTAAACTCACCCTGGTTGGTACAGTTGGCCTGGGTCTAATGGGTTAAACTCACCCTGGTTGGTACAGTTGGCCTGGGTCTAAAGGGTTAAACTCACCCTGGTTGGTACAGTTGGCCTGGGTCTAAAGGGTTAAACTCACCCTGGTTGGTACAGTTGGCCTGGGTCTAAAGGGTTTATTAAACTCACCCTGGTTGGTACAGTTGGCCTGGGTCTAAAGGGTTTATTAAACTCACCCTGGTTGGTACAGTTGGCCTGGGTCTAATGGGTTAAACTCACCCTGGTTGGTACAGTTGGCCTGGGTCTAAAGGGTTTATTAAACTAACCCTGGTTGGTACAGTTGGCCTGGGTCTAAAGGGTTTATTAAACTCACCCTGGTTGGTACAGTTGGCCTGGGTCTAAAGGGTTTATTAAACTAACCCTGGTTGGTACAGTTGGCCTGGGTCTAAAGGGTTAAACTCACCCTGGTTGGTACAGTTGGCCTGGGTCTAAAGGGTTAAACTCACCCTGGTTGGTACAGTTGGCCTGGGTCTAAAGGGTTAAACTCACCCTGGTTGGTACAGTTGGCCTGGGTCTAAAGGGTTAAACTCACCCTGGTTGGTACAGTTGGCCTGGGTCTAAAGGGTTAAACTCCCCCTGGTTGGTACAGTTGGCCTGGGTCTAAAGGGTTAAACTCACCCTGGTTGGTACAGTTGGCCTGGATCTAAAGGGTTAAACTCACCCTGGTTGGTACAGTTGGCCTGGGTCTAAAGGGTTAAACTCACCCTGGTTGGTACAGTTGGCCTGGGTCTAATGGGTTAAACTCACCCTGGTTGGTACAGTTGGCCTGGGTCTAAAGGGTTAAACTCACCCTGGTTGGTACAGTTGGCCTGGGTCTAAAGGGTTAAACTCACCCTGGTTGGTACAGTTGGCCTGGGTCTAAAGGGTTAAACTCACCCTGGTTGGTACAGTTGGCCTGGGTCTAAAGGGTTAAACTCACCCTGGTTGGTACAGTTGGCCTGGGTCTAAAGGGTTAAACTCACCCTGGTTGGTACAGTTGGCCTGGGTCTAAAGGGTTAAACTCACCCTGGTTGGTACAGTTGGCCTGGGTCTAAAGGGTTAAACTAACCCTGGTTGGTACAGTTGGCCTGGGTCTAAAGGGTTAAACTCACCCTGGTTGGTACAGTTGGCCTGGGTCTAAAGGGTTAAACTCACCCTGGTTGGTACAGTTGGCCTGGGTCTAAAGGGTTAAACTCACCCTGGTTGGTACAGTTGGCCTGGGTCTAATGGGTTAAACTCACCCTGGTTGGTACAGTTGGCCTGGGTCTAAAGGGTTAAACTCACCCTGGTTGGTACAGTTGGCCTGGGTCTAAAGGGTTAAACTCACCCTGGTTGGTACAGTTGGCCTGGGTCTAAAGGGTTTATTAAACTCACCCTGGTTGGTACAGTTGACCTGGGTCTAATGGGTTAAACTCACCCTGGTTGGTACAGTTGGCCTGGGTCTAATGGGTTAAACTCACCCTGGTTGGTACAGTTGGCCTGGGTCTAAAGGGTTTATTAAACTCACCCTGGTTGGTACAGTTGGCGTGCGTCTCGTCGCTGTAGTCGCCACAGTCGTTGTCTCCGTCGCAGGTCCAGTAGTCGGGGATGCAGCGGCCGCTGTTGCACTTGAACTGAGCGCTGGAACACGAGTGGCTGCAGCCCGCCTCGTCACTGTTGTCCCCACAGTCATTATCTGTCAACACATCCATGGTCAAACACACACTGCACACTCACACAGCATCGGCACACCCGGATCAAACACACACTGCACTCACACAGCATCGGCACACCCGGATTCTATCCATGGTCAAACACACACTGCACTCACACAGCATCGGCACACCCGGATTCTATCCATGGTCAAACACACACTGCACACTCACACAGCGTCCCCTAACCCTAACACACACTGCACACTCACACAGCGTCCCCTAACCCTAACACACACTGCACACTCACAGCATCGGCACACCCGGATTCTTTCTTGTTTGTTTGTGCATCAGTAGATTTAGTTTCATTTACTGGTGAAAATATATATGTTTTTGTTTAGTACAGTGGTTTTCAACCGCCGCTGGTTGGTGGTCCTTGAGGGGGTTTCCAGGTGGTCCACAGCTAATTGATGGAGAGCCGGTAACCAAATGGACCCTTATTACATTTTGCCTTCTCAATACTAGTTCAATTGATGTTCAGCATTACTTAATTTACTTAAAGAAGTCAACACAATTAGAGAATGTAGAAGAATTGTTATTTTGATCAGCGTTTGCCTGTTATCTCTCCTAATGGTACCGACATCAATACAGCATGGAACTGTGGACACAATGTTATCCAATGACAATAAAATATGCTACGTTTTGGGTCTGAGAGGCAAAATCTCATAATGGTGGTTCTTTGGCTCAAATGCCAAATAAATAAATAATGGACCTCAATATGAAAAAGGTTGAAAACCAGTGGTTTAACACATAATCGTACAGGAGAATAACAGTACAAATACAAATGAAAAACAGAATAAGAGAGAGAGAGACAGAGATAAATAATAATGACAGAACCTGCATAGATCATCCATGCACCATGATGGAATGTACCCAGCGCTGATACATGGAGGCAGCAGAGCATCCCAGAATAACACACAAACTACACTTTAATTATCTATAAAATATACATTATTACTATATTTGAATAATTAATAATACATTTAGACTAGCACGATATCGTCGCAGGAACCTCTTATCTCCATATTTTAACTTTTTGTGTCTTTATTTTCATAAATTAAACGTCTGAGGCATATCTGTCCTAGCGGCTAGGCTAGTAGCATCATGGCTAACGGTGCCTGTCTGTTCTAGCGGCTAGGCTAGTAGCATCATGGCTAACGGTGCCTGTCTGTTCTAGCGGCTAGGCTATCTAGCATCTTGGCTAACGGTGCCTCTCTGTCCTAGCGGCTAGGCTAGTAGCATCATGGCTAACGGTGCCTGTCTGTCCTAGCGGCTAGGCTAGCATCATGGCTAACGGTGCCTGTCTGTTCTAGCGGCTAGGCTATCTAGCATCTTGGCTAACGGTGCCTGTCTGTTCTAGCGGCTAGGCTAGCTAGCATCTTGGCTAACGGTGCCTGTCTGTTCTAGCGGCTAGGCTAGCTAGCATCTTGGCTAACGGTGCCTCTCTGTCCTAGCGGCTAGGCTAGTAGCATCTTGGCTAACGGTGCCTGTCTGTCCTAGCGGCTAGGCTAGTAGCATCATGGCTAACGGTGCCTGTCTGTCCTAGCGGCTAGGCTAGCATCATGGCTAACGGTGCCTGTCTGTTCTAGCGGCTAGGCTATCTAGCATCTTGGCTAACGGTGCCTGTCTGTTCTAGCGGCTAGGCTAGCTAGCATCTTGGCTAACGGTGCCTGTCTGTTCTAGCGGCTAGGCTAGCTAGCATCTTGGCTAACGGTGCCTCTCTGTCCTAGCGGCTAGGCTAGTAGCATCTTGGCTAACGGTGCCTGTCTGTTCTAGCGGCTAGGCTAGCTAGCATCTTGGCTAACGGTGCCTCTCTGTCCTAGCGGCTAGGCTAGTAGCATCTTGGCTAACGGTGCCTGTCTGTCCTAGCGGCTAGGCTAGCATCATGGCTAACGGTGCCTGTGTGTCCTAGCAGGTAGGCTAGCTAGCATCATGGCTAACGGTGCCTCTCTGTCCTAGTGGCTAGGCTAGCTAGCATCATGGCTAACGGTGCCTCTCTGTCCTAGTGGCTAGCCTAGCTAGCATCATGGCTAACGGTGCCCCTCTGTCCTAGCGGCTAGGCTAGTAGCATCTTGGCTAACGGTGCATGTTGATCTATGCACTAACCGGTCGGGTTTGGACAATTCAACTCATCAGAGCCATCCGCACAATCCTTTTCTGAAAGACAACCAATGGGAAGACAGAGGAGTGGGCCAACGGGCACAAACATTTAGAAGAGATAAATAAACACTAAATACAACACATAACACAACAACAACAAGACATTGAAAGAAAGACAGGCATCAATCAACACACAAACCAACACGCACACACACGCGCACAAGAACACGACACTCCCCGAAAAGCCTATTGTGAAGTTTTTGGGACAAATGTAACCTTCCAGTCATCTGGTGCCGTCAGCCGTGCAGAGCGATTCAAAATCCGCTTCATCTGACTCTGCACCGCTGGAGTTAATCTCCCGCTGACATAATAATAACTCACATCCTCTCTGTATACTGTACACACCTTTCAGTCAAACATTTGAGGTTTGGTCAAATCCGCCCCAAGAAGTCACTGATTTGACATCTTGGGAGTGCCTTGGGAGTCTTGCAATGCACGCACAAACGCACACACGCTAACAAAACGAAAAGGGAAGCAGCAGCTACTAGGAGGGCAATCAGGGGTTGACACTAAGGTCTCAGAGGCACATGCCCGTCGGGCAACTACAGGTCATGTCCTACTTGCCCTACTTGTGTGGGTCTCTGCAACAGTGAAAACAACATGTTATACCAGGGGTTCTCAACCCGTGGGTCGCGACCCCTCGGGGGGTCACCAAATTATTTTGGGGGGTCCCCAAAATAAAATCAAAATTTAAAATTTTATTTTCACGATTTTTCAAAAATCTAGCTAAATCTAGCTAAATCTTAGCTAAATTATAACAATGCTTAAAACATCAAAAGGGGTTCCCGCCCAAAATGGTTTAAGGTTATTGTAGCAGTCAATTTATATTGGGGGTCGGGAGGGGGCGGGGCGGGGGTCCCGAGACGTTGCCAAAGCATTTCCGGGGGTCCCCGGCCAAAAACGTTGAGAACCCCTGTGTTATACAGTAGGTACACAGTGCTCTTATTTGACATTGCATAAACCAGAAGACAGAGCACTCTAGCCACGTTCAGGTGTTTATAGACACAATATCTTGTGGCAGCTAGTGTGCCCAGTCGGGCAACCTGACAGCAAACTACACCTGCCCCAAAAACGTTTTATTTACTTGCCAGGGGCAGGTGTGGGCAACCCTTAGTGTCAACGCCTGTTGATGAGCACGCACGCACACGCACCCACTCACCCACACACACACCCACACACACACACCCACACCCACACTCACCCACACACACACACACACACACGCTGCAGAAGGAAGGCATGCAGAGCCTCGTTGAGGAGATGCTAACCGTTGTCGCAGCGCCAGTTGATGTTGATGCAGCGTCCGTTGTTACAGGTGAACTGGGTGAGAGGGAAGCAGGTGGGGTAGGCTGACACACACACACACACACACACACACACACACACACACACACACACACACACACACACACACACACACACACACACACACACACACACACACACACACACACACACACACACACACACACACACACACACACACACCATTACATAACCAGTGATGGAAGATGTACTCGCATGTTTTACTTGCAGTGAGTAAAAATATCAGATTACAGCATTGATACAAGTAGAAGTCCCATATTCATTATACAGTAAACACCAGGTACAAAAGTACAAAAGTGTCGACATCAAAATATAAAGTACCACAAATAAAAGAACTCGCAGAACGTCCCATTTCACAAGTTCAAAATGGATAAAACATATTTTGAAAACAGCCTAATCTACAAGCTCACAATGTGTCCACGCGTTGTGATATAAATAAATAGCAAATGTAGCAGATCTACACGCAGTGGCGTGCACAGACATTTAGAGGGGCAGGTGCTCAAGTTAAAAAGGGCACCTTGTGCAGCGCGTGGAACCGGCTGGTTGCCTTAATCTATTTTGGACGGGAACCCCTTTTGGTGTTAGCATTATGTTATGCTTTAGCTATCTATGCTTTAGCTATCTACAAGCTCATAGCGCGCCACCGAGTGGCGCGCTACGAGCTTGTAGGTCTGCTATTTTTGAAAAAGAAAAAAAGAAAAAAAAAAAAGAAAAAAGAAAGTTTTTTTTTTTTTTTTTTTTCAAAAGGGCACATTGCCAAAAGGGCAGGGGGTGCTCTAGCACCCCCTAGTGTCTATCTGTGCACGCCACTGCCTCGCTAACAGATTGCAGATCTGCTCCTTGTGATGCTTGTGTGTGACGCTGTGGTGCAGATGGAGTAGGATCCGTTTCTATGTTGTAATACTGACCGCAGGAGGCGGGTTCGTCCGAGCGGTCTCCACAGTCATCGTCCAGGTCACATGTCCAGGAGATCGGGATGCAGCGGCCGCTGTCGCACGAGTACTGGTTGGGGGGGCAGGTCCGAGCTGAAAACAACCAATCAGAATCAAGCATTCAAACCAAGCCGTGTAACAAAGCAAAATAAAACCTCACGACTAATCGCCTTTGGACACCTATTTTAATATCAATTGATTACGGTGATCAATTGTGTCCTGTATGCCCTCATGACACTCCAGTTCCAGTGCGGTGAAAAACATTGAAAAGATAAGACTTTTTAGAACGTAAATATCTCAGATTCTTCTCATTAGACCAAAAAAAAGCTTGATTTGCGCCTCATTTCTCTAAACGATATGATCCTATAGCTTACAAAACGGATGTTTTGGGTGAATTCAATGATATTCGCGGGACAAGTTACATAGCAGATTTTTACTTCCTGACTGGAAGTTTCCGGCCAAATCTCTTTCAAACTAACGGTGCGTTGTGTTAATCCATGTGGACTCCTGTTACCTGACCAGGTGGTGTTAATTGGACTGGTTACCTGACCAGGTGGTGTTAATTGGACTGGTTACCTGACCAGGTGGTGTTAATTGGACTGGTTACCTGACCAGGTGGTGTTAATTAGACTGGTTACCTGACCAGGTGGTGCTAATTGGACTGGTTACCTGACCAGGTGGTGTTAATTGGACTGGTTACCTGACCAGGTGGTGTTAATTGGACTGGTTACCTGACCAGGTGGTGCTAATTGGACTGGTTACCTGACCAGGTGGTGTTAATTGGACTGGTTACCTGACCAGGTGGTGCTAATTGGACTGGTTACCTGACCAGGTGGTGCTAATTGGACTGGTTACCTGACCAGGTGGTGTTAATTGGACTGGTTACCTGACCAGGTGGTGTTAATTGGACTGGTTACCTGACCAGGTGGTGTTAATTGGACTGGTTACCTGACCAGGTGGTGCTAATTGGACTGGTTACCTGACCAGGTGGTGCTAATTGGACTGGTTACCTGACCAGGTGGTGTTAATTGGACTGGTTACCTGACCAGGTGGTGTTAATTGGACTGGTTACCTGACCAGGTGGTGCTAATTGGACTGGTTACCTGACCAGGTGGTGGTAATTGGACTGGTTACCTGACCAGGTGGTGCTAATTGGACTGGTTACCTGACCAGGTGGTGTTAATTGGACTGGTTACCTGAGCAGGTGGTGTTGGACTCGTCCTCGTCGTTGCCACAGTCGTTGTCTCCGTCACAGAGCCATCGCAGCGGGATGCAGCGGTTGTTCTCACACTTGAACCGGTCCGTAGGACAGGTGTGCTGGTCTGGAGGGGGGGGGGAGAGAGAGAGAGAGAGAGAGAGAGAGAGAGAGAGAGAGAGAGAGAGAGAGACAGAGAGAGAGAGAGAGAGAGAGAGAGAGAGACAGAGAGAGAGACAGAGAGAGAGAGAGAGAGAGAGAGAGAGGAAGTGTTGAAATGTCTTTTTTTTAATATTTTTTATCCCACGATTTTGTAACCCATTTTTCACCCCTGTGTCAATTATCTAATGTGATCGTGGGCTCTACACACCCTCCGCCAACCTGGGGAGAGCAACGGACTTGAACTCATGCTTCCTTCATGCCTGAGTGTCCAAGTTTCTCCTTTACACCTGCCAGGGGGGAGTTTCCCTGGTTGGATGTAGCGCGATGCATTTCCTTTCCCCTCCATCAGGCGCCCCGGCTGGCCAGGGGGAGGCAGAAATGTTGTCCTTTACGTGCGATTCTGAATCCCACCACAGCTGTGTTGTGACCTCAGTCTCTACGCTCATTCTGGAGGAGCTACAGGTCCATCCCATGTCATTAGAATATTTTGTAAAAGTTAATTTTCTTCTGTAATTCAAAAAGTGAAACTGTCATATAATCTCAATTCATTGTGCATAAAGTGTAAAGTATTTAAAACCTTTTTTTTGTTTTAATCTTGATGATTATGGCGTACAGCTCATGAAAATCAAACAAATCATATCTCAATTAATTCGAATATTTTACGAGACCACTAAAAAATGATTTTTTTAAATGAGAAATGTTGACCATCTGAAAAGTATATTAATGCTTGAGTTAATACTTGGTCTGGGATACCTTTGAACAAATAATTGCATCAATGGGGCGTGGCATGGAGGTGATCAGCCAATGGGGCGTGGCATGGAGGTGATCAGCCAATGGGGCGTGGCATGGAGGTGATCAGCCTGTGGCACTGTTGAGGTGTTATGGAAGCCCAGGTTTGCTTTGATAACAGCCGTAAATTAATTTGTACTGTTCAGTCTCATGTCTCACACCTTCCTCTTGACAATACAACCAAGATTCTCTGTGGGGTTCAAGTCAGGCCAGTTGTCTGGTCAGTTAAGCACAGTAATACCATGGTCAGTACACCAGTTACTAGTAGTTTTAACACAGTAATACCATGGTCAGTACACCAGTTACTAGTAGTTGTGGCTCTGTGGGCAGGTGCCAAATCGAGCTGGAAAGGAAAATTTGCATCTCCATGAAGCTTGTCAACATACTGAAGCACAATGTACTCTAAAAAGATGGCTGTGTTGAAACCAGTGTTAAGTTCTCACTGTCAGTGGATCAACCCCATAGCAGATAACATGTTGTATCAGTCAGTGGATCAACCCCATAGCAGATAACATGTTCTATCTGTCAGTGGATCAACCCCATAGCAGATAACATGTTGTATCAGTCAGTGGATCAACCCCATAGCAGATAACATGTTCTATCTGTCAGTGGACCAACACCATGCAGATAACATGTTCTATCTGTCAGTGGACCAACACCATGCAGATAACATGTTGTATCTGTCAGTGGACCAACACTATGCAGATAACATGTTGTATCTGTCAGTGGACCAACACTATGCAGATAACATGTTGTATCAGTCAGTGGACCAACACCATGCAGATAACATGTTCTATCTGTCAGTGGACCAACACCATGCAGATAACATGTTGTATCTGTCAGTGGATCAACAACATAGCAGATAACATGTTGTATCAGTCAGTGGATCAACAACATAGCAGATAACATGTTGTATCAGTCAGTGGATCAACCCCATAGCAGATAACATGTTGTATCAGTCAGTGGACCAACAACATAGCAGATAACATGTTGTATCAGTCAGTGGACCAACACCATGCAGATAACATGTTGTATCTGTCAGTGGACCAACACCATAGCAGATAACATGCTGTATCTGTCAGTGGACCAACAACATGCAGATAACATGTTGTATCTGTCAGTGGACCAACACCATAGCAGATAACATGTTGTATCTGTCAGTGGACCAACACCATGCAGATAACATGTTCTATCTGTCAGTGGACCAACACCATGCAGATAACATGTTCTATCTGTCAGTGGACCAACACCATGCAGATAACATGTTCTATCTGTCAGTGGACCAACACCATGCAGATAACATGTTCTATCTGTCAGTGGACCAACACCATGCAGATAACATGTTCTATCACTGTCAGTGGACCAACACCATGCAGATAACATGTTCTATCTGTCAGTGGACCAACACCATGCAGATAACATGTTCTATCTGTCAGTGGATCAACACCATGCAGATAACATGTTCTATCTGTCAGTGGATCAACACCATGCAGATAACATGTTCTATCTGTCAGTGGACCAACACCATGCAGATAACATGTTCTATCTGTCAGTGGATCAACCCCATAGCAGATAACATGTTGTATCAGTCAGTGGATCAACACCATGCAGATAACATGGCCTAACTCATCACTGTGTTTTGTCATGTCCAGAGTCTCAACACAACCATCTATTATGATATTTTACAGCACTGTGAGCCTCCGTACATTGACAAGCTTTATGTTGATGCTGATCTTCCTTTTCCAGCAGTGTGTGTTGCGATTGCCATGGTCTACAGACCATGTCTCCCTGTCAGCCACTCCCACTCTCCATTCCTACTCTCAGTCATTGTCACACACCTGTTCCCACTCCGTCCCCAGCCCAGCCATGCCCACAATACAAACCTGTGAACACTTCCACAATCAACCTGCTCACTACAAAACTGGACTCGTGCCACACTCACACTGTCAGAACACAAGTCTTTGTTTCCTACATGTGTTGTTCTTGGAGGTGCTGGTTCCCTGTATGGTTTGGACTGGAGTTGCTGGTTCCCTGTATGGTTTGGACTGGAGTTGCTGGTTCCCTGTATGGTTTGGACTGGAGTTGCTGGTTCCCTGTATGGTTTGGACTTCTCTGCCTTGTGTATTTTTGAAGGTTTGCATTTTTGGACATTCTGCTTTTTGTTTTGTGCTTCTGTATCGATCAGCTTTTTTGGCATTCCTCTGCCTGCAGCTACTGCTAACGTTGTGTTGTGCTTGACCATGTTTGGTTCAATACATCAGTTCATTTGAACTTTCCTGAGCTCTGCCTCTGCATTTGGGTTCAGTCTTTCTGCAATCGTGACAGCGATGTCATCTGCTATGGTGAGGATACTATACACACAGAACAGACAGACACATATTCCAGATGTTTTGAACAGTCTGCAACTGGAACCTGTCTACTGTCTGACCACAGACAGACACACAGGCAGACAGACAGACACACAGGCAGACAGACAGGCAGGCAGACAGACACACGCACTGTAGACAGGAGAGTTTTTCCAGATACTCTGACATTCCTGCATTCTCTCATACACACGTGCGTGTCATGAGCGCACGCACGCACACACACACACGCACGCACACACACACACACACACAGCAGCGCAGACCAACACGCCACCGGCTCGACGCTCACACCCTGCTCTGTCTCAACTCAGTTCAGCAGCAGGCTGTGGAACCAACATGGATGGACTCGGAGGTGGAACCAACATGGATGGACTCGGAGGTGGAACCAACATGGATGGACTCGGAGGTGGAACCAACATGGATGGACTCGGAGGTGAACCAACATGGATGGACTCGGAGGTGGAACCAACATGGATGGACTCGGAGGTGGAACCAACATGGATGGACTCGGAGGTGGAACCAACATGGATGGACTCGGAGGTGGAACCAACATGGATGGACTCGGAGGTGGAACCAACATGGATGGACTCGGAGGTGAACCAACATGGATGGACTCGGAGGTGGAACCAACATGGATGGACTCGGAGGTGAACCAACATGGATGGACTCGGAGGTGGAACCAACATGGATGGACTCGGAGGTGGAACCAACATGGATGGACTCGGAGGTGGAACCAACATGGATGGACTCGGAGGTGGAACCAACATGGATGGACTCGGAGGTGAACCAACATGGATGGACTCGGAGGTGGAACCAACATGGATGGACTCGGAGGTGGAACCAACATGGATGGACTCGGAGGTGGAACCAACATGGATGGACTCGGAGGTGCGTGGGCTTTCTTTTGGGACTTCGGGGCCAATGACGTTCAGAATGGGGAGGTTAAATTGCGTGCGTGCGTGCGTGCGTGCGTGCGTGCGTGCGTGCGTGCGTGCGTGCGTGCGTGCGTGACTCACGGCAGAGTTCCGGGGCCTCGTCACTGTTGTCCAGACAGTCGTTGTCTCCGTCACACTTCCACCTCTCCTGGATGCAGCGGTTGTTCTTACACGCAAACTCCCCCTGCTGGCACTGAGGGGGAGGGACGTACGACGGGTTGGCTGTATGGAGGGGGGGGGGGAGAGGGGGGTGGGGGGGGGGGGGGGGGGAGAGATAAAGAGAGAGAGAGAGGGGGGGGGGGGGAATCAGAATCAATCTTTATATTGTCACATCACGTTACAAGTAATGTGGGCGAAATCTGAATGGTCATTGCAGTTAAAAAATCACACCCGTGTGAACAGAGTGGTGCAATTCCCCTCTATTGGTTCTCTGTATCGTTCCAATTTGTATCGTTCCAATTTCTTCTCTGTATCGTTCCAATTTCAGTTCCTATTAGTTCTCTGTATCGTTCCAATTTGTATCGTTCCAATTTCTTCTCTGTATCGTTCCAATTTCTTCTCTGTATCGTTCCAATTTCTTCTCTGTATCGTTCCAATTTCTTCTCTGTATCGTTCCAATTTCAGTTCCTATCGGTTCTAACACGATCTCTCTCTCTCTCTGTTTCTGGCACAACAGCGCCACTTTTGGTGCTCATTGGTACTGGTCGCACACGCACACGCACACGCACACGCACACGCGCACACACAGTTGAACACGGACATTGCTGTTCCTTGGATTGGTTGCACCTCAAAAAGAGAGAGAGAGAAGAGCATAAAGTGCGTAGTACAGTACAGTAATCTGCAGGATACAAATCATACAAAATGTGAATGAATGAATAACAGAAAGAAATGAAGGAGGAGGTGGAGGATGAGGAGGAAGAGGAGGGGGAAGATGAGGAGGAGAGAGGAGGAGGAGGAGGATGAGGTGGAGGTGGAGGAAGGGGAGGAGGAGGGAGAGGAGGAGTAGGAGGAGGAAAAGGGGGAGGAGGAGGGATGGAGGAGGAGGAGGAGGAGGAAGAGGGGGAGGAGGAGGGATGGAGGAGGAGGAGGAGGAGGAGGGGGAAGAGGAGGAGGAGGGAGAGGAGGAGGGAAGGAGGAGGAGGAGGATGAGGAAGAAGGGGGAGGAGGAGGAGGAGGGATGGAGGAGGAGGAGGAGGGGGAAGAGGAGGAGGAGGGATGGAGGAGGAGGAGGAGGGGGAAGAGGAGGAGGAGGAGGAAGAAGGGGATGAGGAGGAGGAGGAGGGATAGGAGGAGGAAGTGGAGGAGGAGGGAGAGGAGGAGGAGGAGGAAGTGGAGGAGGGAGAGGAGGAGGAAGTGGAGGAGGAGGGAGAGGAGGAGGGAGAGGAGGAGGGATGGAGGAGGAGGAGGGAGAGGAGGAGGGATGGAGGAGGAGGAGGAGGAGGAGGGAGAGGAGGAGGGAGAGGAGGAGGAGGAGGGATGGAGGAGGAGGAGGAGGAGGGGGAAGAGGAGGAGGAGGAGGAAGAAGGGGATGAGGAGGAGGAGGAGGAAGAAGGGGATGAGGAGGAGGAGGAGGGAGAGAAGGAGGAGGAGGGAGAGGAGGAGGAGGGAGAGGAGGAGGGATGGAGGAGGAGGAGGGAGAGGAGGGAGAGAAGGAGGGATGGAGGAGGAGGAGGGATAGGAGGAGGAGGGAGAGGAGGAGGGAGAGGAGGGAGATGAGGAGGAGGAGGAGGGATGGAGGAGGATGAGGAGGAGGGATGGAGGAGGAGGAGGAGGAGGAGGGGGAAGATGAGGAGGAAGAGGAGGAGGAGGGGAGGGGGAGGAGGAGGAGGAGGAGGGATGTAGGACTGTTTTGCTGACAGAAACCAATAAATCCATCCAGGTGAGAATAATAATAATAATCATACAGAGACACACAGACAGAAGAATGAGTCACATCCCTGCTCTGCCACCACCACCAGACAGACCGAGGGAGGTACATTTGGTTTCCTATCGCTAAGCAACCGACCCGAGACAAAACGACACAGCACCAACTCTGGGGTGTTAACGTTGCAGATGTTGTGGTATAAATAATGGCTGCAGAAACACTTTAT
Source organism: Electrona antarctica (assembly GCF_951216825.1). Taxonomy (NCBI): domain Eukaryota; kingdom Metazoa; phylum Chordata; class Actinopteri; order Myctophiformes; family Myctophidae; genus Electrona; species Electrona antarctica. The sequence continues at coordinate 1,846,287 of NC_136802.1, read as the reverse complement.
TTGTCACTTACTGTGGCAGATTACCCTGCCAGCCACTCACACATGTTACCCATTCAGGACGGGAAAAACCCTTTAGGTGTTTCAAGCATTATGTTGTACTTTAACTGTTGAAAAATAGCAGACCTACAAGCTCAGAGCGCGCCACTCGGTGGTGCGCTCTGAGCTTGTAGGTCTGCTATTTTTGAAAAATCGAAGAACGACTGACATAGAAACATAGCTTTTTCAGAAAACTGTCAGGATGTAGACGACATTTTTAGAATCTGATCTCAGGTCAAAATGGGTTAAGTTGTTAAATCATGTTGTTTGTCAATGTTGCCACAGTGCTTCCTGGTTCTGGCCAAGGACTGTCTAAAGAGGACGAGACGCGAAGACCGTACGGTGGACGCCATGTTGCTTATGGTGCTCCATGGAAGGAAAGAAACATGTGCAGTTGAGACCAGGAAGTTGGACATGACAAATCATAGATATGGCACAAATGGCCCAGCAGATGGCGTGATGCCAATGAAAGGAGAGATGCTTGTACATATGTCACGTCCGACCAACATTACTGTCTGTGTGATGATCCATGCTGGGACTTACTTATCCATTTGCTGTTAAAACGTTAATATAAAAGGTAAAATGCAATGACGTGACATGATATGTACAAGCATATCTCCTGTCAGTGGCATCACGCCATCTGCTGGGCCATATCTATGATTTGTCCTGTCCAACTTCCTGGTCTCAACTGCGCATGTTTCTTTCCTTCCATGGAGCACCATGTGAGCAACATGGCGTCGCCCATACGGTCTTCGCGTCTCGCCCTCTTTAGACAGTCCTTGGTTCTGGCCAAGGAAGCTCTGAGAAGGAAGAGAAGTGGTCACGTGACTGGGCTGCGCCGCCATGACACTTTCATGGACACTTTCATTGGAGCCAAACTCACACCGGAAGTGCAATGAATACATGGCAGTGAATGGAGCCGGCTGGACCAGCTCATAACAGACATTATTTATGAACAATTGAGACCTTTTGTAAAGTAATCACTTCTGGAAAATAACAGAAGACATATCACAGGTTGTTTTCTAATCCCTTACTTTTCGATGTGCACAGAGTGCACAGTATATCATTTTATCTGAGGATCTAAACAGCAGCAGGTATCGTTTCTGGCTCCGAAGTATCGTGAGATTTGGCTGCAAGACAGGAAACGGTGGGAAGTCCCACGATACTTGGTACCTTCAGAAAGGTACTTTGTGCTCTTTAGATACCATACCTCTATAGAAATTACACAGCGTACACATCGAAAAGCAACACAGCAGACAATAATGTGTTACATGTCTTCTGTTATTTTCCAGAAGTGATTACTTTACAAAAGGTCTCAGTCATTCATAAATAATGTTTGTTCATGAGCTGGTCACTGAGCTCTCATTGACTCCAGTGCATTCTGCCAAACCTCCGGGTAGTTTGGCTCCCATGAAAGTGTCCATTAAAGTGTCATGGCGCAGCCCAGTCACGTGACCACTTCTCTTCCTTCTCAGAGCTTCCTTGGGTTCTGGCCAGGGGAAGGACCCGATTTCATAGTGCCTGACTCCATTGTAGGGAGCATGCTCAGTCCATACCACTGGATCAGTGGGATATTTATGGGAATTATTGTGGCTAAATTGTGGATAATGTGTAATGCTTAAATGTGAATATGCATGTGTTAAAGTAAAGTTATTGTCTCTGGACATGGAAATAGGCTGGTTAATTGTTGTTAAAAAAGATAATGGTTGATGGTTAAAAGATAGACATATGCAGAATATAGTGTCTCTCTGTTTGTTTGTTTTTTTGTTCTTTTGTCAGGTGTAACCCTATAAGTTAAGGTTCAAGGACAAAGGGCCTGCATGCAAGCGTAGCCCTTTGCCCATGTCGCCACAGAGCAGCGTAGCCCTTTGCCCATGGCGCAGCAGAGCAGCGTAGCCCTTTGCCCATGGCGCAGCAGAGCAGCGTAACCCTTTGCCCATGGCGCCCCAGAGCAGCGTAGCCCTTTGCCCATGGCGCCACAGAGCAGCGTAGCCCTTTGCCCATGGCGCCACAGAGCAGCGTAGCCCTTTGCCCATGTCGCCCCAGAGCAGCGTAGCCCTTTGCCCATGGCGCAGCAGAGCAGCGTAGCCCTTTGCCCATGTCGCCACAGAGCAGCGTAGCCCTTTGCCCATGTCGCCACAGAGCAGCGTAGCCCTTTGCCCATGGCGCAGCAGAGCAGCGTAGCCCTTTGCCCATGGCGCAGCAGAGCAGCGTAGCCCTTTGCCCATGTCGCCACAGAGCAGCGTAGCCCTTTGCCCATGGCGCAGCAGAGCAGCGTAGCCCTTTGCCCATGGCGCAGCAGAGCAGCGTAGCCCTTTGCCCATGGCACCACAGAGCAGCGTAGCCCTTTGCCCATGGCGCAGCAGAGCAGCGTAGCCCTTTGCCCATGGCGCAGCAGAGCAGCGTAGCCCTTTGCCCATGTCGCCACAGAGCAGCGTAGCCCTTTGCCCATGGCGCAGCAGAGCAGCGTAGCCCTTTGCCCATGGCGCCTCAGAGCAGCGTAGCCCTTTGCCCATGGCGCCTCAGAGCAGCGTAGCCCTTTGCCCATGGCGCCTCAGAGCAGCGTAGCCCTTTGCCCATGGCGCCTCAGAGCAGCGTAGCCCTTTGCCCATGGCGCCTCAGAGCAGCGTAGCCCTTTGCCCATGGCGCCTCAGAGCAGCGTAGCCCTTTGCCCATGGCGCAGCAGAGCAGCGTAGCCCTTTGCCCATGGCGCAGCAGAGCAGCGTAGCCCTTTGCCCATGTCGCCACAGAGCAGCGTAGCCCTTTGCCCATGTCGCCACAGAGCAGCGTAGCCCTTTGCCCATGGCGCCACAGAGCAGCGTAGCCCTTTGCCCATGGCGCCACAGAGCAGCGTAGCCCTTTGCCCATGGCGCCTCAGAGCAGCGTAGCCCTTTGCCCATGGCGCCACAGAGCAGCGTAGCCCTTTGCCCATGGCGCCTCAGAGCAGCGTAGCCCTTTGCCCATGGCGCCTCAGAGCAGCGTAGCCCTTTGCCCATGGCGCCACAGAGCAGCGTAGCCCTTTGCCCATGGCGCCCCAGAGCAGCGTAGCCCTTTGCCCATGTCGCCACAGAGCAGCGTAGCCCTTTGCCCATGGCGCCGTAGAGCAGCGTAGCCCTTTGCCCATGGCGCCTCAGAGCAGCGTAGCCCTTTGCCCATGGCGCCTCAGAGCAGCGTAGCCCTTTGCCCATGTCGCCACAGAGCAGCGTAGCCCTTTGCCCATGGCGCCACAGAGCAGCGTAGCCCTTTGCCCATGGCGCCACAGAGCAGCGTAGCCCTTTGCCCATGGCGCCACAGAGCAGCGTAGCCCTTTGCCCATGGCGCCCCAGAGCAGCGTAGCCCTTTGCCCATGGCGCCGTAGAGCAGCGTAGCCCTTTGCCCATGTCGCCACAGAGCAGCGTAGCCCTTTGCCCATGGCGCCGTAGAGCAGCGTAGCCCTTTGCCCCATGGCGCCACAGAGCAGCGTAGCCCTTTGCCCATGGCGCCGTAGAGCAGCGTAGCCCTTTGCCCATGTCGCCACAGAGCAGCGTAGCCCTTTGCCCATGGCGCCTCAGAGCAGCGTAGCCCTTTGCCCATGTCGCCACAGAGCAGCGTAGCCCTTTGCCCATGGCGCCGTAGAGCAGCGTAGCCCTTTGCCCCATGGCACCGTAGAGCAGCGTAGCCCTTTGCCCATGGCGCCACAGAGCAGCGTAGCCCTTTGCCCATGGCGCCACAGAGCAGCGTAGCCCTTTGCCCATGGCGCCACAGAGCAGCGCCACATACATCTTTCTTGCAACATCTACCGCCTTCTTCAGAAGCAAGACAAGACAAGACTACCAGTTAGACGACCAGATCCGACACCCTAGTCCATACTGACGTGATTGGCTCATTCTAGCCAATGGGACGACAAGCAACGGCAATGCTGCCGTCAGTGCCATGGATATTTGCCCCTTCCCTTCCCATTGGTTCCCAGACACACAGGCGGGAAGACAGGCAGACAGACAGGCAGACAGGCAGGCAGACAGGCAGACAGGCAGACAGAGGGGCAGACAGAGGGGCAGACATACAGGCAGGCAGATAGACAGAGGGGCAGACAGACAGGCAGACAGACAGGCAGATAGACAGAGGGGCATGCGGAGTGTGTGTGTGGGAACCAATGGGAAGGGCAATGCACTGACGGCAGCAAAGCAGACACCACCGCATACTACACTTATTTGACAAGTTTGCAATGTTCGCACGTCACTCGATATAACTTCAAACCAACCGTGGCTGAAACAGCGCATGCAGCCAATATGCAACGCCACAACAAAACACTGTTATTGAACCACGGCACAGAATCAATGTATTTAATGTATGGTGATTGTTGTGGAGTCTCTGTGTACCACCGCTGCACTGCGGGGGGCGGGCCAGCGTCAGCCTGTACAGCCAGCAGCAGCAACGGAGACAACAGCCGTGTGCCTGCAGAATACCAAGCAACAACTATTCTAAATAACTCAACATATTTGAAGTAATCGACTTAATGTCTGCGTGGTATAATTAGCATCTACGTGTCACCAGGAGGGCTCGGCTAACGGGAGCCTCAGAGAGAACAAAACACAGACATGAGGTGAGAAATAAACCAGTGAATGAGTCACTCCTTCACCACCAACAAGACACAACGAGGGTGGTCCGTTTTCTACAGCTAAGCAACCGACCCAAGACAAGACAATACAATACAGTAACAGACCGTTACTGTCCCCATTTGCGTGGGACAGTCCCTCATTTCTCTCTCGTACCTTTGCAGCTGGTGTTGTCCGCGGGCTCCAGGATCTGGTCCTCTGCACACGCACACGAGCGTCCTCCGGGCGTGGCCAGACAGAGGCTACTGCAGCCGCCGTTGTACACACGACACGCGTTGGAGCCTAGAGGAGATCCACACGGAGAGGGAGGGCATTTATAGTAAAAGACGCTAAATGGATAGCATTTATATTAATGGGTAATGGACAGCATTACCCATAGCACTTTTCTCCAAAGCGTTTTACGTTACAATGTAGCTCACATTCACACACCGATGGTGGAGGAAACCATACGAGGCACCGACCTGCTCCTGATGCCGATACAACCTTACAACTTGTGTATTAGTAAAAACCCGAGTACAGATCCTATTGTAGTCGAGTCCACCTAAAGCGAGTCCAAGTCAAGACCAAGTCTGAGGCGAGGGAATGGGGGTCCGAGTCGAGACCGAGATCGACGGGAGGCAAGACTGAGTCGAGGCCAGATTATTTATTCTCATTTATTTTGATTTACAGAAAACCCTGTGACATCAGGCAGGCGTGTCAGCTGCAGTCCGTTACTTAGCCTGTGACATCAGGCAGGCGTGTCAGCTGCAGTCCGTTACTTAGCCAGGCAGCTGTCTGATCATGTTAATGTGAATGGACTCATGACCTGATGAAGATCAAACAGATCGAAACGTTGTCAGAATTCTCAATAAAGAAAGTCTTTTGTACATATAATATGGAGTGCGGGGCTCCATTCATCATCTATTGAAGTCTCCGTAGCCCAGTCGATGTGCGGATTCTACGCCCGCTAATGCGAATGGACTCCTCATAATATATATAGATTGTGTTACTGTGAATGGACTCCTCATAATATATATAGATTATGTTACTGTGAATGGACTCCTCATAATGTGGGTATAATAACATTATTTCATTGCATTGTAGTGACTCGTGACTCGAGTGGACTCGGTGGGGACAGAGTCCCAAGTCCCTGAATGGTCAGATACCGAGTCGAGACAGTCAATCAAAATGTGGACTCGACACCGGACAGTGAAATTAGGGACGAAATGATGGACGGACAGACGGACGGACGCTGGTTACCTTGCTGCTGCTGCTACGCGTCCTACATGGGTATCTGGAAGATGGGCGTGGCCTCTCGTTAGCTCACCTTGCTGCTGCTGGGCGTCGTACATGCGTATCTCGTTAACTCATCTCGTTAGCTCACCTTGCTGCTGCTGGGCGTCGTACATGCGTATCTCGAAGATGGGCGGTCTCTCGTTGCGCAGCAGCGTGGCCACGCCCGTGGACGTGTCCAGCTTGTAGATGCTGCCGCTGCGGTACTCGTTCCAGAACAGGAAGTGCTTGTAGTGACACAGGCCGAAGGCGTGGCTCAGCTCCTGGCCCTCGTACACCGTCTGGAACACAGACAGACAAACACTCACTGTCTGGTCTGGAACACAGACAGACAACACTCGTACACCCTCTGATCTGGAACCAATACAGACAACACTCGTACACCCTCTGATCTGGAACCAATACAGACAACACTCGTACACCCTCTGATCTGGAACCAATACAGACAACACTCGTACACCCTCTGATCTGGAACCAATACAGACAACACTCGTACACCCTCTGATCTGGAACCAATACAGACAACACTCGTACACCCTCTGATCTGGAACCAATACAGACAACACTCGTACACCCTCTGATCTGGAACCAATACAGACAACACTCGTACACCCTCTGATCTGGAACCAATACAGACAACACTCGTACACCCTCTGATCTGGAACCAATACAGACAACACTCGTACACCCTCTGATCTGGAACCAATACAGACAACACTCGTACACCCTCTGATCTGGAACCAATACAGACAACACCGGACGTGTTGATTCTCCTCGACTTAAAAAACGTTTCTCGACTACTTTTGGGCATTGACGAAACCTACATAAAACAAAATAAAAACTAAGCTATGTTGACTGAGACAAATTATATCGACAATTTCGTTAACAAATTGAACAAAAAACTAGACAAAAATGTCACGGAGGGACTAGTGGAGAAGACATCCAGTAGAACTAAAAGACAAGTCTTTTTACGTCTGGGTGTGCTCGGTTGTTGCAGTCTGAAAACTGTCGTCAGAGTTC
>NC_136802.1:1834902-1839164 GCF_951216825.1 Electrona antarctica | reverse complement strand
TGGGCAGTGGGTGGGTGGGCAGTGGGTACCCTCCTCGCCCCATCACCTCTCTGGACAGTGGGTGGGTGGGCAGTGGGTGGGTGGGTCAGTGGGTACCCTCCTCGCCCCATCACCTCTCTGGACAGTGGGTGGGTGGGCAGTGGGTGGGTGGGCAGTGGGTACCCTCCTCGCCCCATCACCTCTCTGGACAGTGGGTGGGTGGGCAGTGGGTGGGTGGGCAGTGGGTACCCTCCTCGCCCCATCACCTCTCTGGACAGTGGGTGGGTGGGCAGTGGGTGGGTGGGCAGTGGGTACCCTCCTCGCCCCATCACCTCTCTGGACAGTGGGTGGGTGGGCAGTGGGTGGGTGGGCAGTGGGTACCCTCCTCGCCCCATCACCTCTCTGGACAGTGGGTGGGTGGGCAGTGGGTGGGTGGGCAGTGGGTACCCTCCTCGCCCCATCACCTCTCTGGACAGTGGGTGGGTGGGCAGTGGGTGGGTGGGCAGTGGGTACCCTCCTCGCCCCATCACCTCTCTGGACAGTGGGTGGGTGGGCAGTGGGTGGGTGGGCAGTGGGTACCCTCCTCGCCCCATCACCTCTCTGGACAGTGGGTGGGTGGGCAGTGGGTGGGTGGGCAGTGGGTACCCTCCTCGCCCCATCACCTCTCTGGACAGTGGGTGGGTGGGCAGTGGGTGGGTGGGCAGTGGGTACCCTCCTCGCCCCATCACCTCTCTGGACAGTGGGTGGGTGGGCAGTGGGTGGGTGGGCAGTGGGTACCCTCCTCGCCCCATCACCTCTCTGGACAGTGGGTGGGTGGGCAGTGGGTGGGTGGGCAGTGGGTACCCTCCTCGCCCCATCACCTCTCTGGACAGTGGGTGGGTGGGCAGTGGGTGGGTGGGCAGTGGGTACCCTCCTCGCCCCATCACCTCTCTGGACAGTGGGTGGGTGGGCAGTGGGTGGGTGGGCAGTGGGTACCCTCCTCGCCCCATCACCTCTCTGGACAGTGGGTGGGTGGGCAGTGGGTGGGTGGGCAGTGGGTACCCTCCTCGCCCCATCACCTCTCTGGACAGTGGGTGGGTGGGCAGTGGGTGGGTGGGCAGTGGGTACCCTCCTCGCCCCATCACCTCTCTGGACAGTGGGTGGGTGGGCAGTGGGTGGGTGGGCAGTGGGTACCCTCCTCGCCCCATCACCTCTCTGGACAGTGGGTGGGTGGGCAGTGGGTGGGTGGGCAGTGGGTACCCTCCTCGCCCCATCACCTCTCTGGACAGTGGGTGGGTGGGCAGTGGGTGGGCAGTGGGTACCCTCCTCGCCCCATCACCTCTCTGGACAGTGGGTGGGTGGGCAGTGGGTACCCTCCTCACCCCATCACCTCTCTGGACAGTGGGTGGGTGGGCAGTGGGTATCCTCCTCGCCCCATCACCTCTCTGGACAGTGGGTGGGTGGACAGTGGGTACCCTCCTCGCCCCATCACCTCTCTGGGCAGTGGGTGTGTGGGCAGTGGGTATCCTCCTCGCCCCATCACCTCTCTGGACAGTGGGTGGGTGGGCAGTGGGTACCCTCCTCGCCCCATCACCTCTCTGGACAGTGGGTGGGTGGGCAGTGGGTACCCTCCTCGCCCCATCACCTCTCTGGACAGTGGGTGGGTGGGCAGTGGGTGGGTGGGCAGTGGGTGGGTGGGCAGTGGGTATCCTCCTCGCCCCATCACCTCTCTGGACAGTGAGTGGGTGGGCTAACCCTGGCAGAACGACTTTGGGGAGAATGAAAATAGGCTCCTCTAAATAAAAAATCACACCCTGTGTGAACTGAGTGGTGCAAGGTCTTATATAGCCTGATCAGCTGTGGTCTGACGTCACACACTAACCATAGCAACCATGCTCACCTGTACGTGCTAACCATAGGAACCATGCTCGTTTTGTTGGTATGAACAAACGCGGGAACACGGGTACACGGGTACACGGGTACACAGGTACACAGGTACACGGGAACACGGGTACAAAGCCAGTCGTAGGAGTGGTTTACACCAGGGGTTCTCAACGTTTTTGGCCGGGGACCCCCGGAAATGCTTTGGCAATGTCTCGGGACCCCCGCCCCGCCCCTCCCAACCCCCAATATAAATTGACTGCTACAATAACCTTAACCCATTTTGGGCGGGAACCCCTTTTGGTGTTTTAAGCATTGTTATAATTTAGCTATTGAAAAATAGCAGATCTACAAGCTCGTAGCGCGCCACCGAGTGGCGCACCGCGCTACGAGCTTGTAGGTCTGCTATTTTTGAAAAATCGTGAAAATAAAATTTAAAAAAAAAATGTGGCGACCCCCCGAGGGGTCGCGACCCACGGGTTGAGAACCCCTGGTTTACACGACTCAAAAACGAGTAAATAAAATCCCACTCCAGGGTTCTTCCATAAAAGATTCACTCTTGCAGGACTGTCTGTCGGAGCCCAGGCTGAACCCAGAGATACTCACTCTTGCAGGACTGTCTGTCGGAGCCCAGGCTGAACCCGGAGATACTCACTCTTGCAGGACTGTCTGTCGGAGCCCAGGCTGAACCCAGAGATACTCACTCTTGCAGGACTGTCTGTCGGAGCCCAGGCTGAACCCGGAGCGACAGCGGCAGGTTCTGGTCTTGTGGGAGTTCCCCAGGAGGCAGATGTCAGAGCAGCCTCCAGCCTTCCCAAACTGGTCTGGTTCACAGGCGTGGCTCCTCACTGGAGGGGACACAAGGTCAAAGGGCATTGATATTTGAAGTTTTTTCCAGAAAACTTAGGTCAGGATTTAGAAGCATTTTTAGAATCGGCCTCAGCCCAAAATGGGTTAAGCATTATGTTATACTTTAGCTATTGAAAAATAGCAGCTATACAAGCTCATATATCTGTTATTTTTTGGGGTATATATTTGGGTATATATTCTTCTTTGGGTATACAGGTATATTCTTTCAGAGCGATATCTATATATATATTTTCAGATGGGGGTCGGCGGCCAATTACATATAATTGACATGAAATAGTTTGAGCACCACTGATATTGAAACATGAGGTATTTCAGAAAACTTTTTTTTTTAATCAGCCTCAGGTCTGGATGGAGCCTGGGCAGGGGCCCTGGGCAGGGCAGGGGCCCTGGACAGGGGCCCTGGACAGGGGCCCTGGACAGGGGCCCTGTCCAAAGCCCTGGGCAGGGGCCCTGTCCAAAGCCCTGGGCAGGGGCCCTGTCCAAAGCCTGAGGGCTTTTTTAACGCGGTTCTGGACAACCGTGGGTCTGACCGACTCGACACCAGGCACTGCACTCCCTGCGAGTTATACGTGGATTACAGCCGTACACACACACACACACACACACACACACACACACACACACACACACACACACACACACACACACACACACACACACACACACACACACACACACACACACACACACACACACACACACACACACACACACACACACACACACACACACACACACAGATTATCCTTCTCGTTACCTGGAGGCTGTCGTCTCTGATGGTACACGTGCAGAGCCCCTCCCTTGTCCACCCTGGTGACCACCTGGTAGTCGCTGTTGTTGAAACGGTTGACCCGGATCACGCTGGTCTTGGGCTGCATGTTGGCGTTGTCGGAGTTGGTGGCGTAGAGGTAGTTCTCGAACACCGTGAGGCCGTACAGGTGTTCTATCTGAGGACACAGAGAGACACAGAGACCGTGAGGACGGACAGGTGCTCTATCTGAGGACAGAGAGAGACACAGAGACTGTGAGGATGGACAGGTGCTCTATCTGAGGACAGAGAGAGACACAGAGACCGTGAGGACGGACAGGTGCTCTATCTGAGGACAGAGAGAGACACAGAGACCGTGAGGACGGACAGGTGCTCTATCTGAGGAGAGAGAGAGACACAGAGACTGTGAGGACGGACAGAGAGAGACACAGAGACTGTGAGGACGGACAGAGAGAGACACAGAGACCGTGAGGACGGACAGAGAGAGACACAGAGACCGTGAGGACAGACAGGTGCTCTATCTGAGGAGAGAGAGAGACACAGAGACCGTGAGGACGGACAGAGAGACACAGAGACCGTGAGGACGGACAGAGAGAGACACAGAGACCGTGAGGACAGACAGAGAGAGACACAGAGACCGTGAGGACGGACAGGTGCTCTATCTGAGTACACCTAGCTACATGTTTAAGCATTTATTTCATATTTGCATGTCTTCTGTGGACTCTAACATTACACCTAGCTACATGTTTAAGCATTTATTTCATATTTGCATGTCTTCTGTGGA
>NC_136802.1:1809902-1829902 GCF_951216825.1 Electrona antarctica | reverse complement strand
AGGACAGAGATACAACCTCTTCAACCCATTTAGACCCGAGGACGATTCTACAAATACAGTTTTCTGAAAAACCCCATGTTTCTATATATGTCAGTGGTTTTCAAACATTTTCTTTGGACCCCCAAAAATATATGTAATTGGCCGCCGACCCCCATCTGAAAATATGTTGTTCGCACGCGTGAGGAAGAGGTCTTTTCAAATGGGGTCTTGCCCTGTTTGACCCCCATTTGAAAAGGATGCCCAGTTTGACATGCATAGGCTACTGACCCCCATTTAATGCCATTTATATCTGGGACACCCTCCCCCCAAAAAAAAAAAAAAAAGAAGATTTTTTTTCCCCCGCGGGCCGCAAATGGCCCGCGGGCCGCCTATTGGGGAACCCTGATGTACGGACTGTCAAGGCCAGAAAGTAGTTTTTTTCCCACTCAGTAGGCGTTCTCGCATAACTTCCTGGTATGATGATGATGATGATGATGTCACACACACACCCTAGTCTATAACAATCCTCTCCTTTCTCTGTAAATAGTTGGAATCTATGGAAAATACAGGATCAACCTCAAACTAATTGCAAAAGAACCAAACTCAGCTGATTTTGTATCTTCTTTTTGTAGTGGCTGATTTAGATTGATTTTTCGATAAGTTCCAGTTTGTTTGGTTTTTCTTCTTTCTTAAAAAAAAGAATAATACTTTATTTTCATTCGACATTCGACATAAGAGAATGATGTTATCATGTGTATTTTTGTTATATTCTTAACACAAGTTAAGGATATATTGTTTATATTGCATAAACATCTGCATAAAAATTAGACAGATGTTTACTCCAGTCTGTGTCCAAGTTCCTTTGAAGCAACAACGTGTTTTCTCTGTGTTCTAGAGAACATTTCACCCTGTCATCCTGCTTCTCGCTCTTTGTAATTAGCCTGGATCCAGCCCAAAGACCCCGCCCACTCTCTGAGTGGACTGCGTCTCTTGGTCTGGTGTTGCACTGTGAACCTATCATTTCTTCGGTACAAAAATGTATTATCCAATGAGAATCGGTGGTGGGGGTGGGTCTAACGAACAACCAATCAGCGCCGAGTCCCGTTTTCAGCGTCATCACCAGGCCCGAACGGAATACGCGGCCGCGGTGTTCCGACGAAAACTCCGCGGAATTAGCGCGGAATCTGAACACCGTCATGTTTTAGTTAACTTTAACCACTATCCAGGGCAGCGGGGGTTAACATGAACACACGCCCCCTCCCCCCATTGTCTGTGTGAGTGACTGACTATTAAATGTCGTGTTGTTGTTGTAGCCTAGCTGCTAATGTTGGACCAAACAGGAGAAAAGTAATTTAAATCAACTAAAATATGTCGAAAGCCCGCTATACGCCAGAGGAGCTGAAGCGTCGACATTTAGCGACCCGAATCACAGCGAGAGACAGGGCAAATGAATTTGCCAATGACTTTTATGCGGACGGTGGAGTGCTGTACTGTAAAGTTTGCCATCATTCCGTGAATTACATAAGGAAACAGACGATTGTCGAGCATCTCAACTCCTTAAAGCACAAAAGCAGGAAGGCGAGTGGTTTGGGTGAGTAGCATTTTATATTATTTACTAGCTATTAAGTTAACATGCTCCGACAGCTGAGAGAGAGAAAGTGTGTGTGTGTGTGTGTGTGTGTGTGATGGGTGGGGGACGGGGACTCACTGGAGAGAGAGCCGATATATGGAGAGAACGTGTGTGTGTGTGTGTGTTGGGTGGGGGGGACGGGAGAGAGAGCAATCTATGGAGAGAACTTGTGTGTGTGTGTTCGACTGTCACCCTCAGATAAGCCATGTGATGGTGAGTGTAATACTGTTGAAGACCCCTCCCTGTTTTATACTAGGCCTATTGAGTGTAGCAGTGATGGTTACAAAAGTATTTTCATTTTGTTAAGTTTTGTTACATTAGTCTAGCAGCTAGAATGATTATGCTGAATGAGAAGTTTGGTTCATGTGGGCACGTGTTAGTACTATTGCCAATAGACAATAATGTGTTTTAGTATTGTAATTGTAAATAAAGTAAAGCTGTATTATGCTAAAAGGGAGGTATGCAGTGCTGTATTGTGACATTGTGAGCAGTCCAGCACTCAATTGTACAATATTGTACTAAATAAAATATTGTACAAATGAGTGAAAATATCTGCCTGAAAGGCAGATATTTGCGAGGGGCTTGTATATAAGCCTTATACAGCCTTACAGTATGTTTGCATTATTATTTTATAATTCTGTACAATGCTACTGTGTGTGTATATATATATATAATTATTCTTTATTTTTTTTACTAATATAATTTTTCTTTATTTTCCAGTACAATCTAGGACTCAAACCCTGGCTGCCTGCCTTTCCAAGACGCCATCTGCTGCTGAGAGGAAGGAGTTTGTGCTGGACTTCACTAAGGCTCTGGTTGAGGCAGATATCCCCATTGAGAAAGCCCCCAAGCTGTCTGCTTTTCTGCAGAAGTACTGCAAACAGGGAGGATCCGTTCCAGCTCCGTCCCACCTCCGCTCAGACTACCTGCCAGAGCTGTTCCCTCAGTATGTGGAGGACATCAAGGGTGCCATCTATGTTTTACTAGATGAGACAACAGATGCCTGTGGTCGATGTGTCCTCGGAATTCTTCTCCAGCCTGTTGGCGAGCCACCTCTGGCAGCAGACATTGTGTTCCTTGAGAAAGTCAACTTCAACACGGTGTCCCAGGCAGTCATCTTTTGCCTCAACAGTTACAGAATCGACTTCAGTGACGTGTGGGCTTTTGTGACAGACTCAGCAAGCTACATGAAGAAAGCCTTCAACGCCATTCTTCATGGCCTGTTCCCCAACTCCATACACATCACATGTTTGGCTCATCTCCTTAACTTGGTGCTGGAGGTCTTCCCAGACACCTTTGAGGACCTAAACAGGGTGTGTGCTCTTGTGAAGAGAGTCTTCTGCAAGGCGCCTCAACGTCGCCTAGAGCTCCGAGCCTATATGCAGGCGCAGGGCACGGTCCCTGTCATGCCAGTGTTAGCAGTTGTGACCAGATGGGGCTCCTGGATTGAAGCTGTCAAGTACCTTGCAGAGTACCTGGACATTTTATATGACTTCATACCCTCTCTACCACTGTCTACCAAGGTCGTCCGGGACCTGCGAGAGCTGCTAGAAGAGAAGAAAAATACTCTAAAGGCCCATGCAGTGTTCATTGCTGAGCACAGCACCGAGATCATGACCACCCTCACCAACCTGCAGGAGACATCCAAACCATCTGCTGCTAATATCCATGATCAGCTGGACAACCTCTACCTGCTGTTTGAATACGGCTGCAGCGCGGTGGCTGAAGACTGGCGTGATGGGACCAGAGAGCAGCTGAGGGGTCTAGATGACGATGAGCGTGATGCCTGCTGTGAGCTCTTCCAGAAGACCATGGCTAACTGCTCTACAAAGCTGCAGGCAGTAATGGAGAGACACCCCAGCATGCAGCTCTTCAAAGCCCTCCCAGTGTTTGACCCATCAAAGGTAGCTGGTCTAAGAAAGAACCTTCACGACTATGTCCAGGTGGCCCCTGCCCTTACCCATGTGTCAGCTGAGGAATGGCACCGCTACATCCACATGGACAAGAGTGATGCTGCTGATGTCAGTCCTGTGGAGTGGTGGGCAGCCAGGGAGGACAGGATGCCCAATCTGTCCACAATAGCAGCACTGTACCTCCATCACCCCACTACCTCAGTGGATGTTGAGAGACTTTTCTCACACTACACTATGCTGCTTACACAGTACAGACGGAGCCTGACTGAAAACAACGTTAAGATGATGCTGATTGTCAAGTTCAACTGTCGGTAGCAGAACCCCCACGCACTGTCTGACTGACTGCCACAGGCTAGCTTACTGGCTGGCTGACTGACTGACTGAAATTGACTGACTGACTGGCTGCTTGGCTGACTGACTTGACTGAAAGCCACTGACTGACTGACTGGCTGAAAGCCACTGACTGACTGAAAGCCACTGACTGACTGACTGGCTGAAAGCCACTGACTGACTGAAAGCCACTGACTGACTGGCTGAAAGCCACTGACTGACTGAAAGCCACTGACTGACTGACTGACTGAAAGCCACTGACTGACTGACTGGCTGAAAGCCACTTACTGAATGATTATTTAAATGTTGTATTTGTAATTTATTTGTTGCATGTTTTTATTGGTAGAATCTTCCTTCCTTCCTTCCTTCCTTCCTTCCTTCCTTCCTTCCTTCCTTCCTTCCTTCCTTCCTTCCTTCCTTCCTTCCTTCCTTCCTTCCTTCCTTCCTTCCTTCCTTCCTTCCTTCCTTCCTTCCTTCCTTCCTTCCTTCCTTCCTTCCTTCCTTCCTTCCCTCCCTCCCTTCCTTCCTTCGAAATCCAGCAGCATATTCTGGGGAGAACAATAGCCAACAATAACAGATCTCCAAGTTCACATGTCACAATGTACTGTATACCATTGTTATTTAAAAATTGTTATTTAAAATGTATGTATTTATTACATTATTTATTGAATACGTTCCCGTTCCTGCCTTTCAGTGACACGTTTAGATTGTATTACATACTGGTATTTATTTAATGTATTTAAATGTTCAGAACTGAAATAAAAAAATGACAAAGTCAATGGTTTGACTAAGGGGTCTTACTTTATGGTACTTTAAGGCTTATTTAGCGTGTTTATGGTTGTTATTTTTGCTCCAAACACATTGATTATAGTACTGGATAACTGTCTAACACCTTAAAAGAAGAAAAAAACACCCCGCAGAATCCCGCAGATTTTCCTCCGAAATCACCGCAGAAAACCAGAAAAAAACCCGCAGATTCCGTTTGGCCTTAGTCATCACGCAGCGCAACACACAGAGGAAGGAGGGAAAAACAAGACCAATGGCTACTGGTTGAGGGAAATTCTAATCCCCTCCCCCTTGAAATCGCTCAGACAGGAGACAATGTCAGACTGAAGCTTCAACAAAGCTACAGTCTGATAATCAGGCTACTTTGTAATAAAGACACTCTAATTGGCTAAATTGCTCTGCGTCATCAGCAGCGGTGGCAAATAAGAACCTTTATTACATGGCTTGGTTGAATGCTTGATTCTGATTGGTCAATCGCTTAATTCAGCTGTGAATGATGTGTCGATAATGACCGCTCCGCTGTATAACTGACCGATGCCTAATCAAACCCTCTGAGCACCAGCTGCGCGGCTGCGCCCCGCTTGATTTACTGCTGTTTCCAACATGACAGCCATGTAAACACACACACACACTAGTGACACACAATGTCATTTACAGCTAAACATTGCTCTTAAAAATGTTTTTGAAAACATTTGAGCGAGAAATAGACGAAGCAGGACCCGAAAATGGATTCCATTTGATCAACTCACTTGTTTTCCGACAGTGCTGCAGCTGGCCAGACGCAGCCAGCGCAAACTTATGGAATACTTTTTTTGTTGTGTTTTGGGTCAATGCATTAATTTATGTTAGTTAGCCATGTAATAAGCGGGATAATATCTGGCTATATATGGCTATATACTGGCTAGATATTATCCCTTACGTACTGTCTGAAGTACTACAGAATCTTAAAATAAGAACATATACTGTCTGAAGTACTGTATAATCTTAAAATAAGAACATGTACTGGCTGAAGTACTGGATAATCTTAAAATAAGAACATATACTGTCTGAAGTACTGTATAATCTTAAAATAAGAACATATACTGTCTGAAGTACTGGATAATCTTAAAATAAGAACATGTACTGGCTGAAGTACTGGATAATCTTAAAATAAGAACATATACTGTCTGAAGTACTGTATAATCTTAAAATAAGAACATGTACTGGCTGAAGTACTGGATAATCTTAAAATAAGAACATATACTGTCTGAAGTACTGTATAATCTTAAAATAAGAACATATACTGTCTGAAGTACTGGATAATCTTAAAATAAGAACATGTACTGGCTGAAGTACTGGATAATCTTAAAATAAGAACATATACTGTCTGAAGTACTGGATAATCTTAAAATAAGAACATGTACTGGCTGAAGTACTGGATAATCTTAAAATAAGAACATATACTGTCTGAAGTACTGCAGAATCTTAAAATAAGAACATGTACTGTCTGAAGTACTGCAGAATCTTAAAATAAGAACATATACTGTCTGAAGTACTGTATAATCTTAAAATAAGAACATGTACTGGCTGAAGTACTGGATAATCTTAAAATAAGAACATATACTGTCTGAAGTACTGTATAATCTTAAAATAAGAACATATACTGTCTGAAGTACTGGATAATCTTAAAATAAGAACATGTACTGGCTGAAGTACTGGATAATCTTAAAATAAGAACATATACTGTCTGAAGTACTGCAGAATCTTAAAATAAGAACATATACTGTCTGAAGTACTGTATAATCTTAAAATAAGAACATATACTGTCTGAAGTACTGGATAATCTTAAAATAAGAACATGTACTGTCTGAAGTACTGGATAATCTTAAAATAAGAACATATACTGTCTGAAGTACTGCAGAATCTTAAAAAAATAACATATACTGTCTGAAGTACTGCAGAATCTTAAAATAAGATCATATACTGTCTGAAGTACTGGATAATCTTAAAATAAGAAGATATACTGTCTGAAGTACTGCATAATCTTAGAATAAGAACATGTACTGTCTGAAGTACTGCATAATCTTAAAATAAGAACATATACTGTCTGAAGTAATGTAGAATCTTAAAATAAGAACATATACTGTCTGAAGTAATGTAGAATCTTAAAATAAGAACATGTACTGTCTGAAGTACTGGATAATCTTAAAATAAGAACATATAGCCTACTGTCTGCAGAATCTTCAGGCATTTCCAATTTCCAATATTTTTTACTTCTACTTCACGACATCTCAGAGGCAATACCTGTGCTTTTACTGCTTTTTAATTCACTGCAATGATTTCTAAACTTTTGGGGCGCCTGGCCAGCGGTAACCAGGTCTTCTAAACTGGGAGACACTGCCTTCAGGGCGCATGTTGAAGGTACCAAAAACCTCTTCTAAACTGGGAGACACTGCCTTCAGGGCGCATGTTGAAGGTACCAAAAACCTCTTCTAAACTGGGTGACACTGCCTTCAGGGCGCATGTTGAAGGTACCAAAAACCTCTTCTAAACTGGGAGACACTGCCTTCAGGGCGCATGTTGAAGGTACCAAAAACCTCTTCTAAACTGGGAGACACTGCCTTCAGGGCGCATGTTGAAGGTACCAAAAACCTCTTCTAAACTGGGAGACACTGCCTTCAGGGCGCATGTTGAAGGTACCAAAAACCTCTTCTAAACTGGGAGACACTGCCTTCAGGGCGCATGTTGAAGGTACCAAAAACCTCTTCTAAACTGGGAGACACTGCCTTCAGGGCGCATGTTGAAGGTACCAAAAACCTCTTCTAAACTGGGAGACACTGCCTTCAGGGCGCATGTTGAAGGTACCAAAAACCTCTTCTAAACTGGGAGACACTGCCTTCAGGGCGCATGTTGAAGGTACCAAAAACCTCTTCTAAACTGGGAGACACTGCCTTCAGGGCGCATGTTGAAGGTACCAAAAACCTCTTCTAAACTGGGAGACACTGCCTTCAGGGCGCATGTTGAAGGTACCAAAAACCTCTTCTAAACTGGGAGACACTGCCTTCAGGGCGCATGTTGAAGGTACCAAAAACCTCTTCTAAACTGGGTGACACTGCCTTCAGGGCGCATGTTGAAGGTACCAAAAACCTCTTCTAAACTGGGAGACACTGCCTTCAGGGCGCATGTTGAAGGTACCAAAAACCTCTTCTAAACTGGGAGACACTGCCTTCAGGGCGCATGTTGAAGGTACCAAAAACCTCTTCTAAACTGGGTGACACTGCCTTCAGGGTGCATGTTGAAGGTACCAAAAACCTCTTCTAAACTGGGTGACACTGCCTTCAGGGTGCATGTTGAAGGTACCAAAAACCTCTTCTAAACTGGGAGACACTGCCTTCAGGGTGCATGTTGAAGGTACCAAAAACCTCTTCTAAACTGGGTGACACTGCCTTCAGGGCGCATGTTGAAGGTACCAAAAACCTCTTCTAAACTGGGAGACACTGCCTTCAGGGCGCATGTTGAAGGTACCAAAAACCTCTTCTAAACTGGGAGACACTGCCTTCAGGGCGCATGTTGAAGGTACCAAAAACCTCTTCTAAACTGGGAGACACTGCCTTCAGGGCGCATGTTGAAGGTACCAAAAACCTCTTCTAAACTGGGAGACACTGCCTTCAGGGCGCATGTTGAAGGTACCAAAAACCTCTTCTAAACTGGGTGACACTGCCTTCAGGGCGCATGTTGAAGGTACCAAAAACCTCTTCTAAACTGGGAGACACTGCCTTCAGGGCGCATGTTGAAGGTACCAAAAACCTCTTCTAAACTGGGAGACACTGCCTTCAGGGCGCATGTTGAAGGTACCAAAAACCTCTTCTAAACTGGGAGACACTGCCTTCAGGGCGCATGTTGAAGGTACCAAAAACCTCTTCTAAACTGGGAGACACTGCCTTCAGGGCGCATGCTCCACATCTAGGGAGTATCTGTCAAGACAAGTTGACGCTGGATGTCCTTTGTTTCATATGCTATTTTCAAAATAATTTGAACGGACCTCACACTAGAGGAAGGCGCATGCTCCTGCTTTTTCTAATATGTGGTTTTAAGATTCTGATTCTGTTTTCTGTTTCCTGGTGTATGTGTGTTCTTTTTTTGTATTATATATTTTTGTACCGTGTGTTTGCTGTAAATGTTCTTGTTTGTATTTAGGGTTAGGGGTTAACCCCTAACCCTGTATACAGGGCGCCATTGAAAAAGAGACCTTGGTCTCAATTGAATTTCCCTGGAATAAAGGTTTCAATCAATCAATCAATCCAGTAGAACTATTTCATGTTATATTGCATTCTCAGTTGGGCCGCTGTGACAATTGAACTGCAAATGTCATATACTGTACCGTATATGCCTACTGTATTGTGTTCAGACCTGCCAACCGTGGGATATTGACACGAGTACCACCATAAGTGTTCAGACCTGCCAACCGTGGGATATTGACATGAGTACCACCATGCTTGCGCGGCAAAGCGTGGGTCACCCGTCTCGGTCTCGACTCGGACGCGCCCCCCCTCTCGGACTTGTCCTCGACTTGGACTCGCTTTAGGTGGACTCGACTACAACACTAGTTGCTAGTCATGGCTGCCAGTTCCTATTGGCTGTTGGTAGTCATGGCTGCCAGTTCCCACCTGATGTTGTGTGGGAGACCAGACTGCTCCAGAACGTACTGAATAACTGCTAGCTTACACAACGTCTTCAGACTAGGACTTAAGTCCAAGACATACAGGTCATCAGGTGTTTTGTCTCCTCCAACTAGGATGATGCGATCTCCCAGCATGCAACAGCACATCCCAGACGTCGGAGACGGGCCTTTCCCCTTGGGCTCAACCCTCTTCCAGGAGAAGGTCTCTGGGCTGAACTTCCACAGATCATTGAAGTGGTCATTGTGGTTATCGTAGTCATCTTGGTTATCGTAGTGATAGAAAGCATGGTTGAAGCCACCAAATATGTACAGCTCTCCATTGTAGGTAAAGGCTGAATGCTTCTGACGTCCTCTTGGAAGAAGCTGTGCAGAAGGTGTGTCCAGCCAGTGGTCGGTCTCTGTGTCAAACACTCTGATGGTGTTGAGGTAGTAGTACTCATAAGAATAAGCTCTACCCCCAAATACAAACATATTTGTCCCGATGATGGTGGCAGAATGACCCCCTGATTTAGGAGGTGGAGGTCCTCTGGTGTTGATTAAGGACCAGACCATTGTGCTGGTGTCCAACTTGTACATGTCATTGTATTCAGTCCTCTTGGTGGTCTGTCCTCCATGGATAAACATGACCTTCCCCAACACACAGGCTGAGTGGTAGTACCTCCCCTCTGGAACAGATCCAGAAACCTGTGGTTTAAACCATGTGCGGGCGGCGACATCAAATGCATACAGCAGGTTGCAGTGCCTGGCTGAGTATGTGTTGTTCTCCGCCCCTCCCCAGAAGTAGACAGTATCTTCAATCAGCACAGCTGTGAAGCCGTAGCACCTGAATACTTTACGGTGAGGTTGTCCTCTTCCAGTTCTCACTTTGGTCAACTTCTTCCATCGTAAAGTCACTGTGTTGAAGACCTGCACATCAATCATTCTTCTTTTTTCCTTCTCACACCTCCTTCCAAAGTAGTACAGCTTGTGTCTCACGGCTACAGCAGCACCACGTTCCTTTGGGGATCCTTTCTGATGCAACGTCCAGGAAAACATTTCTTAACTCGACAGTTGATGGTGAACTGAAGTAAACCTGTTGGTTTCCTGCTCTGTAGAAGAACGAAGAGCTCAATAGAAAAGAAAAGGGGAGCCAATGAAGTACGCTTCTAGATTCTAAATAGTCTTGAAGTTCACAGTCTTGAAGATAACAGTCTTGAAGATAACAGTCTTGAAGATAACAGTCTTGAAGAGATCTGTGGTGAAGAGTTGAGTCTTGGAGAAAGCAAGAACGTCTGTAGATTATAGGAAGCTTTATTCAACCGAGACTCTTTCTGAGGCTGCAGTTCTTTTTATCGCTGGATGGATTGAATCGTGTCATAACGGTGATGTCACATCTAAGTATGACATCAGGGAGCCCATATATGGGTGTGGCTGAGCTGACCAGCTGGCATCATTCCAGGACCATGTGAGGTGGACCAGGTTTAGATTCCGCCCCCTTTCAGAACGACAAGTGGCAGGAAATCATTTTCCCCCCCAAAGACGTTTCAAAAAGTATTCATTTAAAGACCTTTACGTTGCGGACAACAAACACAACAAACACTGCCTTTTTTTGCTCACCCCGTGGTAGGGTCCAGTGTGTGTGTCGTGTGTCGTGTGCACGCACGCACGCAGCGCACACGCACACGCACACGCACACACACACACACACACACACACACACACACACACACACACACACACACACACAGAGCTGTGGGGTCCAGTGTGTGTGTGTGTGTGCTCACCCCATGGTGGGGTCCAGTGTGTGTGTGTGTGTGTGCGTGCTCACCCCATGGTGGGGGTCCAGGGCGATGCCCTTGGGGTTGTACACAGTGTGTGTGTGTGCGTGCGCACCCCATGGTGAGGTCCAGGGCGATGCCCTTGGGGTTGTACACAGTGTGTGTGTGTGCGTGCTCACCCCATGGTGGGGTCCAGTGTGTGTGTGTGTGCGTGCTCACCCCATGGTGGGGTCCAGGGCGATGCCCTTGGGGTTGTACACAGTGTGTGTGTGTGCGTGCTCACCCCATGGTGGGGTCCAGGGCGATGCCCTTGGGGTTGTACAGTGTGTGTGTGCGTGCTCACCCCATGGTGGGGTCCAGTGTGTGTGTGTGTGCGTGCTCACCCCATAGTGGGGTCCAGTGTGTGTGTGTGTGTGTGTGTGTGCGTGCTCACCCCATGGTGGGGTCCAGTGTGTGTGTGTGTGCGTGCTCACCCCATGGTGGGGTCCAGGGCGATGCCCTTGGGGTTGTACAGCTCCTGGTCCAACAGGGTCACACAGGTCTGACCGTCCCGGTCGCACACAAAGATACGGTCGTCCACGTCGTCCACGAAATACAGGTTACCCGTCAGCCAATCGATGGCCATCTGCTCCACGTCTGAGAGAGAGAGAGAGAGAGAGAGAGAGAGAGAGAGAGAGAGAGAGAGAGAGAGAGAGAGAGAGGGAGAGAGAGAGGGAGAGAGAGAGACAGAGAGAGAGAGAGAGGGAGAGAGAGAGAGAGAGAGAGAGAGATGTTTAAGGTTTAACTAAATATTGCTCTCAAGAATGTTTTTGAAAACATTTGAAGCGAGAAATAGACAATAGTTTACACAAGATTTTTGTTTAAAATCCAGCGCAGCGCTAGTTCATTGAGACATACAAATGCCAGACACACATATAACCATTCATCTTCAACCGCCCCGGGGTCTCCTCCCAGTGGAGATATAATCCATCTGGTCCTTGGTCTGCCCCGGGGTCTCCTCCCAGTGGAGATATAATCCATCTGGTCCTTGGTCTGCCCCAGGGGTCTCCTCCCAGTGGGAGGTGCGTCGAGGACCTCCCTAGGGAGACGCCCGAGAGGCATCCTAACCAGATGCCCCGAACCACCTAAACTGGCTCCTTTCCAGGCGAAGGAGCAGCGGTTCTACTCCCGAGTCTCTGTCGTGTAACTGAACTTCTCACCCTATCTCTAAGACAGGGGTTCTCAACGTTTTTGGCCGGGGGACCCCCGGAAATGCTTTGGCAATGTCTCGGGACCCCCGCCCCGCCCCCTCCCGACCCCCAATATAAATTGACTGCTACAATAACCTTAAACCATTTTGGGCGGGAACCCCTTTTGATGTTTTAAGCATTGTTATAATTTAGCTATTGAAAAATAGCAGATCTACAAGCTCATAGCGCGCCACCGAGTGGCGCGCTATGAACTTGTAGATCTGCTATTTTTGAAAAATCGTGAAAATAAAATTTAAAAAAATCAACCCGTGGGTCGCGACCCCCCGAGGGGTCGCGACCCACGGGTTGAGAACCCCTGCTCTAAGGGAGATGCCAGCCACCCGTCGACACATAACGCTGCTGCGCAAAGCATGTGCATTCCTCACGCAAAGCATGTGCATTCCTCACGCAAAGCATGTGCATTCCTCACGCAATAATGCATCAGCAAGTAGTATACTGTATATTATACTGTATATTATATAAGTAGTATACTGTATATTATACTGTATATTATATAAGTAGTATACTGTATATTATACTGTATATTATATAAGTAGTATACTGTATATTATATATATTATATATATACAGTAGTATACTGTATATTATATTATATTATATTATATTATATTATATTATATTATATAGTATACTGTATATTATATTATATTATATTATATTATATTATATTATATTATATAGTATACTGTATATTATATTATATTATATTATATTATATTATATTATATAGTATACTGTATATTATATTATATTATATTATATTATATTATATTATATAGTATACTGTATATTATATTATATTATATTATATTATATTATATTATATTATATAGTATACTGTATATTATATTATATTATATTATATTATATTATATTATATTATATAGTATACTGTATATTATATTATATTATATTATATTATATTATATTATATTATATAGTATACTGTATATTATATTATATTATATTATATTATATTATATTATATTATATAGTATACTGTATATTATATTATATTATATTATATTATATAGTATACTGTATATTATATTATATTATATTATATTATATTATATAGTATACTGTATATTATATTATATTATATTATATTATATTATATTATATAGTATACTGTATATTATATTATATTATATTATATTATATTATATTATATAGTATACTGTATATTATATTATATTATATTATATTATATTATATTATATAGTATACTGTATATTATATTATATTATATTATATTATATTATATAGTATACTGTATATTATATTATATTATATTATATTATATTATATAGTATACTGTATATTATATTATATTATATTATATTATATTATATAGTATACTGTATATTATATTATATTATATTATATTATATTATATAGTATACTGTATATTATATTATATTATATTATATTATATTATATAGTATACTGTATATTATATTATATTATATTATATTATATTATATAGTATACTGTATATTATATTATATTATATTATATTATATTATATAGTATACTGTATATTATATTATATTATATTATATTATATTATATTATATAGTATACTGTATATTATATTATATTATATTATATTATATTATATAGTATACTGTATATTAGTATAGTAGTAGTAGTATAGTAGTATAGTGTATATTATATTATATTATATAGTATACTGTATATTATATTATATTATATTATATTATATTATATTATATAGTATACTGTATATTATATTATATTATATTATATTATATTATATAGTATACTGTATATTATATTATATTATATTATATTATATTATATAGTATACTGTATATTATATTATATTATATTATATTATATTATATAGTATACTGTATATTATATTATATTATATTATATTATATTATATAGTATACTGTATATTATATTATATTATATTATATTATATTATATTATATAGTATACTGTATATTAGTATAGTAGTAGTAGTATAGTAGTATAGTGTATATTATATTATATTATATAGTATACTGTATATTATATTATATTATATTATATTATATTATATTATATAGTATACTGTATATTATATTATATTATATTATATTATATTATATAGTATACTGTATATTATATTATATTATATTATATTATATTATATTATATTATATTATATAGTATACTGTATATTATATTATATTATATTATATTATATAGTATACTGTATATTATATTATATTATATTATATTATATTATATAGTATACTGTATATTATATTATATTATATTATATTATATAGTATACTGTATATTATATTATATTATATTATATTATATTATATTATATAGTATACTGTATATTATATTATATTATATTATATTATATTATATAGTATACTGTATATTATATTATATTATATTATATTATATTATATAGTATACTGTATATTATATTATATTATATTATATTATATTATATAGTATACTGTATATTATATTATATTATATTATATTATATTATATAGTATACTGTATATTATATTATATTATATTATATTATATTATATAGTATACTGTATATTATATTATATTATATTATATTATATTATATAGTATACTGTATATTATATTATATTATATTATATTATATAGTATACTGTATATTATATTATATTATATTATATTATATTATATAGTATACTGTATATTAGTATAGTAGTAGTAGTATAGTAGTATAGTGTATATTATATTATATTATATAGTATACTGTATATTATATTATATTATATTATATTATATTATATTATATAGTATACTGTATATTATATTATATTATATTATATTATATTATATAGTATACTGTATATTATATTATATTATATTATATTATATTATATTATATAGTATACTGTATATTATATTATATTATATTATATTATATTATATAGTATACTGTATATTATATTATATTATATTATATTATATTATATTATATAGTATACTGTATATTATATTATATTATATTATATTATATAGTATACTGTATATTATATTATATTATATTATATTATATTATATAGTATACTGTATATTATATTATATTATATTATATTATATTATATAGTATACTGTATATTATATTATATTATATTATATTATATTATATAGTATACTGTATATTATATTATATTATATTATATTATATTATATAGTATACTGTATATTATATTATATTATATTATATTATATTATATAGTATACTGTATATTATATTATATTATATTATATTATATTATATAGTATACTGTATATTATATTATATTATATTATATTATATTATATAGTATACTGTATATTATATTATATTATATTATATTATATTATATAGTATACTGTATATTATATTATATTATATTATATTATATTATATAGTATACTGTATATTAGTATAGTAGTAGTAGTATAGTAGTATAGTGTATATTCTGGGGCATAACCACATGAATCAGTCTGGATTCCTGCGTCACTGTCCATGCATTAACCCATTCTGGACGGGAACCCCTGTTGGTGTTTTAAAGCATTATGTTATACTTTAGCTATTGAAAAATAGCAGATCTACAAGCTCGTAGCGAGTGGCGCGCTATGAGCTTGTAGAACTGCTATTGTTGAGAAATCGTGAAAATGTAGCGCACATCTTTGAATATATATTCTTTCAGAGCGAACGTTTTTAACTCAAATCTTTGCTTCTGGGAGGGGGGGGGGGGGGGGTCCCTGGAACAACATATTTCCAGATGGGGGGGTCGGCAGCCAATTATAATCTTGGGGTTCCTTGATATGAAAATGTTTGAGAACGACTGACAGAAACATGGGGTTTTCGGAAAACTGTCAGGATCCAGAAGACATTTGTATTTAGGTCTAACCCATTCTGGACGGGAACCCCTTTTGGTGTTTTAAAGCATTATGTTATACTTTAGCTATTGAAAAATAGCAGATCTACAAGCTCGTAGGTCTGATATTTTTTGAAAAATCGTGAAAATGTGGCACAAATCTTTGAATATATATTCTTTCAGAAGACTTTTTTATTTATTTCAGGCCTAAATGGAGTCTGTATCTCTGCTTCACATTCAGTCCATTCATTCATGGACTGATAATGAGTCTAACTCTGACACGTTGAACCCATTTTGACCTGAGATCAGATTCTAAAAATGTCTTCTACATCCTGACAGTTTTCTGAAAAAGCTATGTTTCTATGTCAGTCGAAAAATAGCAGACCTACAAGCTCATAGCGTGCCACTCTGTGGCGCGCTACGAGCTTGTAGATCTGCTATTTTTCAATAGCTAAAGCACAACATAATGCTTTCCCTCTTTGCTTCCATCTATATTTGATCCTCTTCTTGACACGTTGGTTCCACCTCTACAAACAAAGTTTGATTTGATTTGATGACATGGAAGCCTCGGCAACAACCCGCGATACGACAGGCTAAATGTTGATGACATGGAAGCCTCGGCAACAACCCGCGATACGACAGGCTAAATGTTGATGACATGGAAGCCTCGGCAACAACAACCCGCGATACGACAGGCTAAATGTTGATGACATGGAAGCCTCGGCAACAACAACCCGCGATACGACAGGCTAAATGTTGATGACATGGAAGCCTCGGCAACAACCCGCGATACGACAGGCTAAATGTTGATGACATGGAAGCCTCGGCAACAACCAGCGATACGACAGGCTAAATGTTGATGACATGGAAGCCTCGGCAACAACCCGCGATACGACAGGCTAAATGTTGATGACATGGAAGCCTCGGCAACAACCAGCGATACGACAGGCTAAATGTTGATGACATGGAAGCCTCGGCAACAACCCGCGATACGACAGGCTAAATGTTGATGACATGGAAGCCTCGGCAACAACCCGCGATACGACAGGCTACATGTTGATGACATGGAAGCCTCGGCAACAACCCGCGATACGACAGGCTAAATGTTGATGACATGGAAGCCTCGGCAACAACCCGCGATACGACAGGCTAAATGTTGATGACATGGAAGCCTCGGCAACAACCCGCGATACGACAGGCTAAATGTTGATGACATGGAAGCCTCGGCAACAACCAGCGATACGACAGGCTAAATGTTGATGACATGGAAGCCTCGGCAACAACCCGCGATACGACAGGCTAAATGTTGATGACATGGAAGCCTCGGCAACAACCAGCGATACGACAGGCTAAATGTTGATGACATGGAAGCCTCGGCAACAACCCGCGATACGACAGGCTAAATGTTGATGACATGGAAGCCTCGGCAACAACCCGCGATACGACAGGCTAAATGTTCCATGTGAGCGAAGACAACGAGATATATGGATTCAAAGAAACACCAGCGTCTGTCAAAACAACAACAACAACAACGTGCTCTGAATCTAAAGTACATTCTGAGCATTTGTTTCATCAAAGGAACACAACTAAATAAGAAGAAGAAGAACAAGAAGAAAAAACATTTGTAAAAACCAGACCTGCAGCGTGCACGAGAACTCTGCAGCGTGCACGAGAACTCTGCAGCGTGCACGAGAACTCTGCAGCGTGCACGAGAACGCTGCAGCGTGCACGAGAACGCTGCAGCGTGCACGAGAACGCTGCAGCGTGCACGAGAACTCTGCAGCGTGCACGAGAACTCTGCAGCGTGCACGAGAACTCTGCAGCGTGCACGAGAACTCTGCAGCGTGCACGAGAACTCTGCAGCGTGCACGAGAACTCTGCAGCGTGCACGAGAACGCTGCAGCGTGCACGAGAACTCTGCAGCGTGCACGCGCACACGCACACAAATGAACGGTTGTAAATGAACGGTTATAAATGCCGTTCATAAAAATCACTGTCTTAAAATATCCATGTCCTCACAAGTATATATAAGTAATACATACACAGTGCGTGCGTGCGTGTGTGTGTGTGCGTGCGTGCGTGAACAGTACATGTGTGCAGCAGAAGGGTGAGAAGTGAGTCATAGTCATCATACGATGGAGGAATCTAAATGAGCCTGTCTGTCTGTCTGTCTGTCTGTCTGTCTGCGCTGCCTGCGCTGCCTGCCTGCCTGCCTGCCTGCCTGCCTGCCTGCCCTGCCTGCCTGCCCTGCCTGCCTGCCTGCGCTGCCTGCCTGCCTGCCCTGCCTGCCTGCCCTGCCTGCCTGCCTGCGCTGCCTGCCTGCCTGCCTGCCTGCGCTGCCTGCGCTGCCTGCCTGCCTGCCTGCCTGCCTGCCTGCCTGCCTGCCTCTCCCAGCCACACACAATTTGCGTGACTGGAATTTCTTTCTTTTTCTTTTTTTAAACCACTTGCACCCTATTTTGGGGTGAAGTGGTTTTGGTGTGGAGAGGAGGGGGGGGGGGAACCCAGTAGACCAAACAGACAGCCAGCGGCCACAACAACATGTCAATTTGGGGGAGGGGGAGGGTGGGGAGGGGAGGGGGAGGGGTCCTTGACACGATAAACTGCTTTAAGGTCGGTCGGTTGGTGGGAAGCAACTCTTACAACCTTTTCAGAAATGTAAAAAATGATGCGACAACATACCCTCTGACCTCCCTGCAGATAACCGCTGTTGTGTTGTGTTGTGTTTCTGTATCAGTGGTTCTCAAACATTTTCATGTCAAGGAGCCCACCGTGGACCCCAAGGGCATCGCCCTGGACCCCACCATGGGGTGAGCGCACGCACGCACACACACACACACACACACACACACACAGGCAGGGTTTTAGGGATTGGAAACACCTAAAACTGAGTGACCCCAAATCCTATCATTATAAAGCCCTCAAAAGCCAAGAGATGAACATAGCGAAGAGTCCCCTCAGTCAGCTGGTCCTGACGCTTAACGAACCATCAGCCAACACAATAACCAGCCTCAGGACAGCGACATCATTCCACAACAAATCCGACCCAACCAAATTATTAATCAACAGAAACAAAAATACGAAAACTATTGGCTTGAAACAACAAAAACCCAAAGTAGACTTAATTGCTATCTGGCCCTAAATAGACAATACACCGTGGCAGAATATTTGAGCACGGTGACTGATAACAAAGTCAGAAAAACATTAACAATGTACAGACTCAGCGAGCACAGCCTGGCCATCGAGAAAGGCCGATATAGACAAACCTGGCTGCCCAGAGAGGACAGACTGTGTTCTCACTGTAGTCAAGGAGTGGTGGAGACAGAGCTCCATTTCTTGACTGCATGTGAAAAATATGACCATATTAGAGAAGAATACTACCCTAAATTCACAGAAATAACAAAAACAAGGATACAGTTTGACTCTATCCAGGCAATCCCCTACTTATTAGGTGAAAAAGCTGAATGTTCCAGGTTGGCAGCAAAATATGTATCAGCCTGCCACAAAATGAGGGACAATGGCGTGAACACTATAAGTCTACTACAATTAATTGATCAATGTAATTTTGTTTATGTTTTTCCTTGTCTTGTTTATATTATTTGTTCTGATTCTGAATATGTATAATTTATTATTTTGTTTCATACACTGTATGTAATGCTTTGGCAATATAAGAATGCTTGTCATGCCAATAAAGTATATTTGAATTGAATTGAATTGAGAGAGAGAGGGGGAGAGAGAGAGGGGGGGAGAGAGAGAGAGAGAGAGAGAGAGAGAGGAGAGGGGGAGAGAGAGAGAGAGAGAGAGA
>NC_136802.1:1792043-1809702 GCF_951216825.1 Electrona antarctica | reverse complement strand
GGAAAAACTGGTCTGTTAAAAAACCCTGATATTTACTACCCATAAAAAACAACCCAAACATTACAGGCTACACTGTGATATACAGTATGACCTCTGACCCCCGTCTGGCGTCCATTTAGGATGTGTACGTTTGAAAACACTCGCTCGCCGCAGCGTGGCCCTGGGTTCTGTTTTCACCTCCTCAGCTTTACACCCATCATGAAAACACATTAAAACACCCAGGCCGGCTCGCGCCAAAACAGGAAGTCAGTGGCATGCGTGGAGGAAGTGGAGTCACGTTTAATTGTTTCCTGGCCGGAGCAAATATATATCTACACGTATTACTATAGTTTGACCTCCATGCACTTCAAATAACTTCTAAACCAAATGACCTAAAATAGCCCAGCTTGTAGATTAGGTTACTTTGGCTGAGCAGCATCTATAGGATCCAAATGACTGGAATCAGTCGTAGCGTAGAGACTGACTGACAACTGGAATCTGAAGTAAATCATTTAAAGTATATAGAGACTCCAGCATCGTGTGTGTGTGTGTGTGTGTGTGTGTGTGTGTGTGTGTGTGTGTGTGTGTGTGTGTGTGTGTGTGTGTGTGTGTGTGTGTGTGTGTGTGTGTGTGTGTGTGTGTGTGTGTGTGTGTGTGTGTGTGCGTGCATGCATGTGTGCATGTGTGCATGTGTGCATGTGTGACTGTGGGAGGGGGGCTTAGAGAATCCAGCTGAGGCCGTTGGAATTTCCGGCACATTCCTCCTGGTCCCAAAACGTCAAACACAGAGAAGCTAAAAGCTAAATCAGCTCTACAGCTCTAAATAAGCATATTTTTTCTTTCTTTAGCCACTTAAGCGCTATATGAACTTGTAGATCTGCTATTTTTCAATAGCTAAAAGTATAACATAATGCTTTAAAACACCAAAAGGGGTTCCCGCCCAGAATGAGTTAAGCCTGGTTTATACTTTGTGTTTATACGTTGTGTCTCTGCGTGATGAAAAACACCATATCTGTGAGTTCACAACATGACGCACACTGAGCCTTTATGAATGAATTAAAAATGGGTCTTATGGG
Source organism: Electrona antarctica (assembly GCF_951216825.1). Lineage (NCBI taxonomy): Eukaryota > Metazoa > Chordata > Actinopteri > Myctophiformes > Myctophidae > Electrona > Electrona antarctica. Next base: position 1,808,647 of record NC_136802.1, on the reverse strand, counting down.
TCTGTAACTCTGAGAGTGCACAGGTTCCATTCGTACACTCTCAGAGACAAACTAACATTGATTTTACAATATAAATTGGGGGTCCCAGAGATAAAAATGCCATTAAATGGGGGTCCGTAGACTATAATGCATGTCCAACTGGGGGTCCTTGAAATTAAACGGGTTGAGAATCACTGCTAGAGCCGTGAAAATCTTCTCTCATGGGGGTCCCTGGCTTATCTCTTCAAATGGGGGTCCCTGGCTTATCTCTTCAAATGGGGGTCCCTGGCGTATCTCTTCAAATGGGGGTCCCTGGCGTATCTCTTCAAATGGGGGTCCCTGGCTTATCTCTTCAAATGGGGGTCTGTGGGGCTAATCATTTGGGGCTCCTTGACATGAGAAGGTTTGAGGACCACTGGTTTACGGGGCGTAGATGAGGAACAGTTTACACACTCATCGTGTTGTAACTATTTTTATAAACATTTTGTCTTAAAACCCATTTTGGGCGGGAACCCCTTTTGGTGTTAGCATCATGTTATACTTTAGCTATTGAAAAATAGCAGATGGCGCGCTATGAGCTTGTAGGTCTGCTATTTTTTGAAAAATCGAAGAACGACTGACATAGAAACAAAGCTTTTTCAGAAAACTGTCAGGATGTAGAAGAACATTTTTAGAATCTGATCTCAGGTCAAAATTGGTTAAAAAAAAAGAAAAGAAAAAGGTTCAAACAGAAAATCACACATCATTTCCCTGGTGCAAAAAAACTATTTTTCTCTAATCACTGTTCTCTACACTCACACACACACACGCACGTGCGCGCGCACACTCGCACACGTGCGCACAGTCGCACACGCACACACACAAGTACGTGCAACACTCGTCTGGTCTCTTTACTGGAAACAAAAAAGGGAAAAAAGAAAGTCTCAGTCCAGGACGGTGAGAGTTAGCCAACGGTTTAACCATGATGGAAAAACACACGCGGACGCTGCCCGTAAAGACTGTTATGGCGCTCCGCGGCCTGGATGACAAGGCGCTGACTCACAGCCGGGCCTGTGTGTGTGTGCGTGCGCCGTGCGTGTGCGTGTGTGTGTGTGTCCACATGCATAGAGCAGACATCCATCCACTCCACACGCACATAGAAATACTAACGGCAGATCTGCTGCACAGTCACTGGAAATAGGAGGGAAAAAAACCTACCAGAAGAAGAAAAACAAAGTTGCATGCGTGCATGCAAACACGAGCGCACTGTGTGTGTGTGTGTGTGTGTGTGTGTGTGTGTGTGTGTGTGTGTGTGTGTGTGTGTGTGTGTGTGTGTGTGTGTGTGAGCGTGCACGCTCCGTGCCGAAGCCACTGCCAGTGAGCACAGATGTCGAGGAGAGTGATGTCATGCAGTGTGTATGCAGAGCTGGCTGCGCAGTGTGTGTGTGTGTGTGTGTGTGTGTGTGTGTGTGTGTGTGTGTGTGTGTGTGTGTGTGTGTGTGTCATCTTGGGTACAGAATACAATCCAAGCAGCGCAGCGGCTGCACCACCATGAGAACCATAACCGGGACTATTCGCTCCAAACCACTCCCCTGGCTCCCAGTATTATGAAACATAGCCCCCCCACACATCCGGCGAGCAGCAGTCTCTCAAAGGATGCTTCAAAAGGTCAAAGACTCGCCCCACCTACCAATCCATGCAGACATATTCAACCCACCCACTGCTCCACTCCCGTCAAGACGACCAATTTGGAGGAACCCCCCATCAGCTGACTTCACCATCCAATCAGCTTGGAAAAGGGAATGGGAGTCCAATGAGGTCCCAAACAAACACATGGTGTCAGACCCCAACCAACAGGTCCCTGGCACCACCCTCCCAAGGAGACTGACCCCAACCAACAGGTCCCTGGCACCAACTTCCCAAGGAGACAGACCCCAACCAACAGGTCCCTGGCACCACCCTCCCTCCCCAAGGAGACAGACCCCAACCAACAGGTCCCTGGCACCACCCTCCCTCCCCAAGGAGACAGACCCCAACCAACAGGTCCCTGGCACCACCCTCCCAAGGAGACAGACCCCAACCAACAGGTCCCTGGCACCACCCTCCCTCCCCAAGGAGACAGACCCCAACCAACAGGTCCCTGGCACCAACCTCCCTCCCCAAGGAGACAGACCCCAACCAACAGGTCCCTGGCACCACCCTCCCCAAGGAGACAGACCCCAACCAACAGGTCCCTGGCACCACCCTCCCAAGGAGACAGACCCCAACCAACAGGTCCCTGGCACCACCCTCCCTCCCCAAGGAGACAGACCCCAACCAACAGGTCCCTGGCACCAACCTCCCTCCCCAAGGAGACAGACCCCAACCAACAGGTCCCTGGCACCAACCTCCCCAAGGAGACAGACCCCAACCAACAGGTCCCTGGCACCACCCTCCCTCCCAAGGAGACAGACCCCAACCAACAGGTCCCTGGCACCACCCTCCCAAGGAGACAGACCCCAACCAACAGGTCCCTGGCACCACCCTCCCAAGGAGACAGACCCCAACCAACAGGTCCCTGGCACCACCCTCCCTCCCCAAGGAGACAGACCCCAACCAACAGGTCCCTGGCACCACCCTCCCCAAGGAGACAGACCCCAACCAACAGGTCCCTGGCACCACCCTCCCAAGGAGACAGACCCCAACCAACAGGTCCCTGGCACCACCCTCCCTCCCCAAGGAGACAGACCCCAACCAACAGGTCCCTGGCACCACCCTCCCCAAGGAGACAGACCCCAACCAACAGGTCCCTGGCACCACCCTCCCCAAGGAGACAGACCCCAACCAACAGGTCCCTGGCACCACCCTCCCCAAGGAGACAGACCCCAACCAACAGGTCCCTGGCACCACCCTCCCTCCCCAAGGAGACAGACCCCAACCAACAGGTCCCTGGCACCACCCTCCCTCCCCAAGGAGACAGACCCCAACCAACAGGTCCCTGGCACCACCCTCCCAAGGAGACAGACCCCAACCAACAGGTCCCTGGCACCACCCTCCCTCCCCAAGGAGACAGACCCCAACCAACAGGTCCCTGGCACCACCCTCCCCAAGGAGACAGACCCCAACCAACAGGTCCCTGGCACCACCCTCCCCAAGGAGACAGACCCCAACCAACAGGTCCCTGGCACCACCCTGCCCAAGGAGACAGACCCCAACCAACAGGTCCCTGGCACCACCCTCCCTCCCCAAGGAGACAGACCCCAACCAACAGGTCCCTGGCACCACCCTCCCTCCCAAGGAGACAGAACCCAACCAACAGGTCCCTGGCACCACCCTCCCCAAGGAGACAGACCCCAACCAACAGGTCCCTGGCACCACCCTCCCCAAGGAGACAGACCCCAACCAACAGGTCCCTGGCACCACCCTCCCCAAGGAGACAGACCCCAACCAACAGGTCCCTGGCACCACCCTCCCTCCCCAAGGAGACAGACCCCAACCAACAGGTCCCTGGCACCACCCTCCCCAAGGAGACAGACCCCAACCAACAGGTCCCTGGCACCACCCTCCCCAAGGAGACAGACCCCAACCAACAGGTCCCTGGCACCACCCTCCCCAAGGAGACAGACCCCAACCAACAGGTCCCTGGCACCACCCTCCCTCCCCAAGGAGACAGACCCCAACCAACAGGTCCCTGGCACCACCCTCCCTCCCCAAGGAGACAGACCCCAACCAACAGGTCCCTGGCACCACCCTCCCAAGGAGACAGACCCCAACCAACAGGTCCCTGGCACCACCCTCCCTCCCCAAGGAGACAGACCCCAACCAACAGGTCCCTGGCACCACCCTCCCTCCCAAGGAGACAGACCCCAACCAACAGGTCCCTGGCACCACCCTCCCCAAGGAGACAGACCCCAACCAACAGGTCCCTGGCACCACCCTCCCCAAGGAGACAGACCCCAACCAACAGGTCCCTGGCACCACCCTCCCTCCCAAGGAGACAGACCCCAACCAACAGGTCCCTGGCACCACCCTCCCCAAGGAGACAGACCCCAACCAACAGGTCCCTGGCACCACCCTCCCTCCCCAAGGAGACAGACCCCAACCAACAGGTCCCTGGCACCACCCTCCCTCCCCAAGGAGACAGACCCCAACCAACAGGTCCCTGGCACCACCCTCCCTCCCCAAGGAGACAGACCCCAACCAACAGGTCCCTGGCACCACCCTCCCAAGGAGACAGACCCCAACCAACAGGTCCCTGGCACCACCCTCCCCAAGGAGACAGACCCCAACCAACAGGTCCCTGGCACCACCCTCCCTCCCCAAGGAGACAGACCCCAACCAACAGGTCCCTGGCACCACCCTCCCCAAGGAGACAGACCCCAACCAACAGGTCCCTGGCACCACCCTCCCTCCCCAAGGAGACAGACCCCAACCAACAGGTCCCTGGCACCACCCTCCCCAAGGAGACAGACCCCAACCAACAGGTCCCTGGCACCACCCTCCCTCCCCAAGGAGACAGACCCCAACCAACAGGTCCCTGGCACCACCCTCCCCAAGGAGACAGACCCCAACCAACAGGTCCCTGGCACCACCCTCCCTCCCCAAGGAGACAGACCCCAACCAACAGGTCCCTGGCACCACCCTCCCCAAGGAGACAGACCCCAACCAACAGGTCCCTGGCACCACCCTCCCCAAGGAGACAGTGGTCTACGCCCAATAGGTTCAGGACTGGACATGGCCCCTGCTTGGCCAGCCTTCACAAATGGGGCAGTAGCCCAAGCCCACTGTGTGTGTGGTGGTGAGGAGCAAACCATGGAGCACATCATAGAAGTTTGTCCTCTCCAAAGACTGGAAGGAGGATTAGTCTCCCTCCAAACAGCAGACAACCGCTTGGCTTCAGGACTTTGCATTCGCTAAATAAATAAATATCGGCTGCAGCCAATCAGGTGTTCTGATTGGCTGTGAACTCACAGGTGGAGGCTCAGTGATATGTTGATCACCCTCTCGTCAGTAAAGGCTCAGTGATATGTTGATCACCCTCTCGTCAGTAAAGGCTCAGTGATATGTTGATCACCCTCTGGTCAGTAAAGGCTCAGTGATATGTTGATCACCCTCTCGTCAGTAAAGGCTCAGTGATATGTTGATCACCCTCTCGTCAGTAAAGGCTCAGTGATATGCTGATCACCCTCTCGTCAGTAAAGGCTCAGTGATATGTTGATCACCCTCTCGTCAGTAACACTCTTCAGATGGGGATCGTATTACTACTACTAGTACTAGTACTAGTAGTAGCAGTAGTAGTAGTAGTAGTAGTAGTAGTAGTAGTAGTGGTAGTACTAGTAGTAGTAGTAGTAGTAGTATATCCAGTGTACTCACGGTGCAGGCTCAGTGATATGTTGATCACCCTCTCGTCCGTGAAGCTCTTGAGGTTGGGGATCTTGGCACACTTCAGGTGGGTGTTGGCGGCCGAGTCGCCCACGTGGATCCAGCACACCGTTTCCTGTGCGTACAGGAAGTCCATGGCCGTGCTCTGTTTGGTGCTGGTGGAGGGCAAGCTGTGGACCGTGGCCCCGCTCAGGGACGTGGCCTGGATGTTCTGGGAGTTGGCGATCAGCAGCACCGGGAGACGCTCCACGGGAACTGGAAGGATGACAATAATATTAATAATTATAATAATTAGAGATGTCCCGATACTGTATTGGTATCGGCCCTTATTTGTCATATCAGGTCATATCGGTATCGGCGAATATGCCTGTCTAACCAGCGATCCCACACAGGGGTAAGGGGTCGACACTATGCCAGTCTAACCACCGATCAGACACAGGGGTAAGGGGTCGACACTATGCCAGTCTAACCAGCGATCCCACACAGGGGTAAGGGGTCGACACTATGCCAGTCTAACCAGCGATCCCACACAGGGGTAAGGGGTTGACACTATGCCAGTCTAACCAGCGATCCCACACAGGGGTAAGGGGTTGACACTATGCCAGTCTAACCAGCAATCCCACACAGGGGTAAGGGGTTGACACTATGCCAGTCTAACCACCGATCAGACACAGGGGTAAGGGGTTGACACTATGCCAGTCTAACCAGCGATCCCACACAGGGGTAAGGGGTTGACACTATGCCAGTCTAACCAGCGATCCGACACAGGGGTAAGGGGGTTGACACTATGCCAGTCTAACCAGCGATCCCACACAGGGGTAAGGGGTTGACACTATGCCAGTCTAACCAGCGATCCCACACAGGGGTAAGGGGTTGACACTATGCCAGTCTAACCAGCGATCCGACACAGGGGTAAGGGGTTGACACTATGCCAGTCTAACCAGCGATCCCACACAGGGGTAAGGGGTTGACACTATGGGGGGACATCGGGACATCCCTAATAATAGTAATGATAATGATGATGATAATGATAATTAGACCAGTGGTTTTCAACCCTTATCAAGGACCATTCATTATTTGTCATTTGATCCACGGAACCACCATTTGATGACATTTAGCCTCTCGGACCCGAAACTAAAGAATATTTTGTTATTGTTGTCCACAGTTCCATGCTGTATTGATGTCGGTACCATTAGGAGAGAAAACAGGCAAACGTTGATCAAAATAACAATTCTTCTACATTCTCTAATTGTGTAGACTTCTGGTAAATTAAGTATTGCAGATGTTTAAACAATAATGTAACACTTGAGAGAGTAAAATGAAACCAAAATGGACCCGTACGGGTCCATTTTGGTTTCATTTTACACTCTGGGGACCACACTCTGTACCACCTGGAACCCCCTCAAGGACCACTGGTGGTCCACGGACCACACTCTGTACCACCTGGAACCCCCTCAAGGACCACTGGTGGTCCACGGACCACACTCTGTACCACCTGGAACCCCCTCAAGGACCACTGGTGGTCCACGGACCACACTCTGTACCACCTGGAACCCCCTCAAGGACCACTGGTGGTCCACGGACCACACTCTGTACCACCTGGAACCCCCTCAAGGACCACTGGTGGTCCACGGACCACACTCTGTACCACCTGGAACCCCCTCAAGGACCACTGGTGGTCCACGGACCACACTCTGTACCACCTGGAACCCCCTCAAGGACCACTGGTGGTCCACGGACCACACTCTGTACCACCTGGAACCCCCTCAAGGACCACTGGTGGTCCACGGACCACACTCTGTACCACCTGGAACCCCCTCAAAGGACCACTGGTGGTCCACGGACCACACTCTGTACCACCTGGAACCCCCTCAAGGACCACTGGTGGTCCACGGACCACACTCTGTACCACCTGGAACCCCCTCAAAGGACCACTGGTGGTCCACGGACCACACTCTGTACCACCTGGAACCCCCTCAAGGACCACTGGTGGTCCACGGACCACACTCTGTACCACCTGGAACCCCCTCAAGGACCACTGGTGGTCCACGGACCACACTCTGTACCACCTGGAACCCCCTCAAGGACCACCGGTCTATATACAGTCTACTCTAGTGCTGCCAACGAATATTCCATATTCGAAAGAATATTCAAATGTAAAAAATAAAAGAATAATCAAATGTATTAAATTAAGGTTTGAATTAAAATAAATAACAATAAAAATGCTGTGTGAGTTCTGGCGAGACTGTGCCACGTAAACTAAAACATTATACGAAAATTAGGCTATTAAGATAATTTTTAATCATTCATTTGATCTCGCAAGACTCAAGAGAACGCATTTCTGAGCACCAACCGCAGCCCATACAGGACCGGACCATACAGGACCGGACCATACAGGACCGGCCCATACAGGACCGGACCTACAGGACCGGACCATACAGGACCGGCCCATACAGGACCGGACCATACAGGACCGGACCTACAGGACCGGACCATACAGGACCGGACCTACAGGACCGGACCTACCGGGACCATACAGGACCGGACCTACAGGACCGGACCATACAGGACCGGACCTACAGGACCGGACCTACCGGGACCATACAGGACCGGACCATACAGGACAGGACCTACAGGACCGGACCTACCGGGACCATACAGGACCGGACCTACAGGACCATACAGGACCGGACCATACAGGACAGGACCTACAGGACCGGACCTACAGGACCATACAGGACCGGACCATACAGGACCGGACCTACAGGACCGGACCATACAGGACCGGACCTACAGGACCGGCCCATACAGGACCGGACCATACAGGACCATACAGGACCGGACCATACAGGACCGGACCTACAGGACCGGACCATACAGGACCGGACCTACAGGACCGGCCCATACAGGACCGGACCATACAGGACCGGACCTACAGGACCGGACCATACAGGACCGGACCTACAGGACCGGACCATACAGGACAGGACCTACAGGACCGGACCTACCGGGACCATACAGGACCGGACCTACAGGACCGGACCTACAGGACCGGACCATACAGGACCGGCCCATACAGGACCATACAGGACCGGACCATACAGGACCGGACCATACAGGACCGGACCTACAGGACCGGACCATACAGGACCGGCCCATACAGGACCATACAGGACCATACAGGACCGGCCCATACAGGACCGGCCCATACAGGACCGGACCATACAGGACCGGACCATACAGGACCGGACCTACAGGACCGGACCATACAGGACCGGCCCATACAGGACCGGACCTACAGGACCGGACCATACAGGACCGGCCCATACAGGACCAGACCTACAGGACCGGACCATACAGGACCGGACCTACAGGACCGGACCATACAGGACCGAACCATACAGGACCGAACCATACAGGACCGGTCCTACAGGACCGAACCATACAGGACCGGACCTACAGGACCGAACCATACAGGACCGGACCTACAGGACCGGACCATACAGGACCGGACCTACAGGACCGGACCATACAGGACCGGACCTACAGGACCGGACCTACAGGACCGAACCATACAGGACCGGACCATACAGGACCATACAGGACCGGACCATACAGGACCGGACCATACAGGACCGGACCATACAGGACCGAACCATACAGGACCGGACCTACAGGACCGGACCATACAGGACCGGTCCATACAGGACCGAACCATACAGGACCGGACCTACAGGACCGGACCTACAGGACCGGACCTACAGGACCGGACCATACAGGACCGGACCATACAGGACCGGCCCATACAGGACCGGACCATACAGGACCGGCCCATACAGGACCGGACCTACAGGACCGGACCATACAGGACCGAACCATACAGGACCGGACCATACAGGACCGGTCCATACAGGACCGGACCATACAGGACCGGTCCATACAGGACCGGTCCATACAGGACCGGTCCATACAGGACCGGACCTACAGGACCGAACCATACAGGACCGAACCATACAGGACCGGACCTACAGGACCGGTCCATACAGGACCGGTCCATACAGGACCGGCCCTACAGGACCGGACCTACAGGACCGGACCTACAGGACCGGACCATACAGGACCGGACCTACAGGACCGGACCTACAGGACCGGACCATACAGGACCGGCCCATACAGGACCGGACCATACAGGACCGGACCATACAGGACCGGACCTACAGGACCGGACCATACAGGACCGGTCCATACAGGACCATATAGGACCATACAGGACCGGCTCATACAGGACCGGACCATACAGGACCGGACCATACAGGACCATACAGGACCGGCCCATACAGGACCGGACCATACAGGACCGGACCTACAGGACCGGTCCATACAGGACCGGCCCATACAGGACCGGACCATACAGGACCGGACCATACAGGACCGGCCCTACAGGACCGGCCCTACAGGACCGGACCATACAGGACCGGCCCATACAGGACCGGACCTACAGGACCGGACCATACAGGACCGGCCCATACAGGACCGGACCATACAGGACCGGACCATACAGGACCGGACCATACAGGACCGGCCCTACAGGACCGGACCATACAGGACCGGCCCATACAGGACCGGACCATACAGGACCGGCCCATACAGGACCGGACCTACAGGACCGGACCATACAGGACCCGCCCATACAGGACCGGACCATACAGGACCGGACCATACAGGACCGGCCCTACAGGACCGGACCATACAGGACCGGCCCATACAGGACCGGCCCATACAGGACCGGACCTACAGGACCGGACCATACAGGACCGGCCCATACAGGACCGGACCTACAGGACCGGACCATACAGGACCGGACCATACAGGACCGGACCTACAGGACCGGACCTACAGGACCGGACCTACAGGACCGGACCATACAGGACCGGCCCATACAGGACCGGACCTACAGGACCGGACCATACAGGACCAGACCTACAGGACCGGACCATACAGGACCGGACCATACAGGACCGGACCTACAGGACCGGACCAGACAGGACCGGACCATACAGGACCGGACCTACAGGACCGGACCATACAGGACCGGACCTACAGGACCGGACCTACAGGACCGGCCCATACAGGACCGGACCATACAGGACCGGACCATACAGGACCGGACCTACAGGACCGGACCTACAGGACCGGACCTACAGGACCGGACCATACAGGACCGGACCTACAGGACCGGACCTACAGGACCGGACCATACAGGACCGGACCATACAGGACCGGACCATACAGGACCGGACCTACAGGACCGGACCATACAGGACCGGACCTACAGGACCGGACCTACAGGACCGGCCCATACAGGACCGGACCATACAGGACCGGACCATACAGGACCGGACTATACAGGACCGGACCTACAGGACCGGACCTACAGGACCGGACCATACAGGACCGGACCTACAGGACCGGACCTACAGGACCGGACCATACAGGACCGGACCTACAGGACCGGACCATACAGGACCGGACCTACAGGACCGGACCTACAGGACCGGCCCATACAGGACCGGACCATACAGGACCGGACCATACAGGACCGGACTATACAGGACCGGACCTACAGGACCGGACCTACAGGACCGGACCATACAGGACCGGACCTACAGGACCGGACCTACAGGACCGGACCATACAGGACCGGACTATACAGGACCGGACCATACAGGACCGGACCTACAGGACCGGACCATACAGGACCGGACCTACAGGACCGGACCATACAGGACCGGACCTACAGGACCGGACCATACAGGACCAGACCATACAGGACCGGACCATACAGGACCGGACCTACAGGACCGGACCATACAGGACCGGCCCATACAGGACCGGACCTACAGGACCGGACCATACAGGACCGGCCCATACAGGACCGGCCCATACAGGACCGGCCCATACAGGACCGGACCATACAGGACCGGACCTACAGGACCGGCCCATACAGGAACGGACCATACAGGACCGGACCATACAGGACCGGACCATACAGGACCATACAGGACCATACAGGACCGGCCCATACAGGACCGGACCATACAGGACCGGTCCATACAGGGACCGGACCATACAGGACCGGACCTACAGGACCGGACCATACAGGACCGGACCATACAGGACCGGCCCATACAGGACCGGCCCATACAGGACCGGCCCATACAGATAAAGAAAGAGAACGTTTTACAGCATATTAGGCTGCAATATTCATATTAAAATCATATACATTCGACATTTTAATCATTCTAAATTCGTTCGAACCCATGTGGTGTTTTAAAAGGAATATTCGAATGTCATTTTTGGCCAATTCTGGCAGCACTATAGTCTACTCTGAGTTCTCACCGTTCTTGGCCTTGCAGGATCGGTTGTCGGGCTGCGGCAGGTATCCCTCCACACAGGAGCACATGTAGGATCCCTCCGTGTTGGTGCAGGACTGGCTGCAGGTCCCGTACACGCCACACTCGTCAAAATCTGGCACAGGGTCAGAGGGAAGGGGGGGGGGGGGGGGGGGGGGGGGGGAGGGGGGGGGGGACATTTTCAGATGCAACAAGTGTCTTCGTGATGATGATAATAAGGGCCTCTCTCGGCCCCTCCTCTCTCCCATTGTTTATATTGTTTATATTAGTTTCCAAGATGGCCGCGGCACCAGGAGGGCGTGACCTTACTGGGTGGCGTTCATACATTCAAGACACCTAAACACAATTAAACACAGACACAAGACAAACGCAAGACGCGTTTGTCTTGGGTCTGTGTTTAATTGGCGCTCCAATGCATTTCCAATGGAAGCCCATATGGTTTGACCAAACATTTTGTTTGATGGGGGGAGGGGGGGGGGGCAGAACACATCCATCAAAGCTGTGTTCAGACACAAGTCAGGTGTCAGACACAAGGCAAGTGTCTTGATATGTCGGCCCCGCCCGCTCACCTCCGCCCCACCCCCTCCTGGTGCTGCGGCCATCTTGGATCCTAAACACATGTGAGAGGGGCGGGGCCTAGAAAGGCCCCTATCAGGAGCAGGTGGGGGAACAGTCATGAGCTATTATGGGAATCATCAACGCTGTCTCACTCCCACAAGACATGTTTTGAACTTTTTTTTCCTGTGTGGATGAATGGGCTGTCAAGGCCAGAAAGTAGTTTTTTGCCACTCAGTGGGAGTTCCCGCATAACTTCCAGGTACGATGATGTCACGCGTGATGTATCTGGAAATCACAATTCACATTAATAGAACCATGTTTTAAACTAAAGTGTAAACCTGGATCTTTGTCTCTCATTGAGAGAGTGACATGACGTGTTTAGACAGGATGTATGGGCAGCTGCAGGAGGGACCCTAAAGATCTGGCTTGCTGATAGTAAACGGCCAGGCCTGCAGGGCACCTACTGTTCTGTGCTTGCTTCCTGGTGACCAACACCTTATTTAGACATGTTTGACCATTTGGTAAAGGGGGGTTGGGATCACCTTTGCATTCTTCCCTTTGTTGTCTCTGTGTTTGAGTTGTATAAGGTCTACTGAAAATGTTTAACAGTTAGTTCAGTGGCTCACACGCCGTGAGGCGGGTGGGCCAGGCCCATGGCTGGGAATGATGTCTTGTACTCTCTGCAAATAAAATGGAACTCCGGAACCTTCATCTGCCTGTCTCTGCTGTTGACTTCATGCTCCGTATTTTTGCCTGAGTATTTTCTAGTCTAAGTATTTAACGTCTGTATATGCTCTATGGGGAGAGGGAAAGCACTCTCTCCTTTGTAGAACAGATTCTTCAAAGTGGTGCCGAGCTCGGTCGTGTTGATGCATTTTTGCGTCAGGCGAGAGGACCAGTGGACAATTGTCAATTCAGTCTAATAGTTATTTCGGTCGGCAATTTTTTGAACGGAGGAGAACGACGACGGCGCTGCAGTCGAACCGACGGGGTTCAACACGGCGATCACCGCCGCAACAGGGATGGCCTGCACTGAGGGGCGACGTTGCACAGCTGCGGTTCCTGCCCGGCGATGGACGGAGGGCGGAGGGACTACAGTCGGCGTCTCCAGCGTCACCTCTGACTACGGTCGGCGTCGAGCGGCGATCGAAGGGAGGCGGCCTACAGTCTACTCTACACGGCGGCCTGCACCGAGGAGCGGCGATGGGCAACGGCGTGGTGCTTTCGGCGATCGTGACCAGAGGCGATGGACGGCGGGGAGGGTGCCCCGGCCCGTGTGCGTTCGTCGGCGGTCCAAGGGAGGCGATCGCCGCGATGGCCACTTCATTGACTCTTCACGGCGCGTCTCGACTCGACAGGCGCCGGCGGCGAGGCGTCGTGGCTTCGTTCCATTCAGCGGCTCGACGGAGCTGATCTACAAGCTCGCAACGCGGCGAATCACAAGTTTCTGCCTCGCAGAGGCCTACGGGCTCCTGTGATGACGCTGATTCACTTTCTCGTTTTTTTTAGTCATGTTGTATTATCATGACTGAAAGGGAGGAGGTGATAAAGTGAATTCAGAATTCAGAATGAAAGTTTTCGGACAAAGGGCAACTCTCGACAACAGAGCGGCCTACGCCATGCGGTGCATAAGTGTACTGCATCACAAACCTCGTTTGGCCCGTGTGCGCTGACTGATGGACACTGACGAAGGTGAGACAAAAGGAGAAGAAACGTTACAGAAGATTCTATTATATCAGATGGATATCGTTCCATTTGATTCCAAATGTATGTTTACGTTTGTCTAGTTCAACATAGTAATGGGCATGTATGTTGATTTTATGTGTCAGTATTTAATTAGAGAAGTTGGCTTAACGGGGATGGATATGCCTAAGGGAGATTTGGAGCTGAATAGAAATATTGACCGGAGTAAAATTAGTTAGATGTCTCTTTGTCAGGCGAAAGACAGTGCTCCTGTCGTACGCATAAGTGTTAATCATCCTAATTGTGCATAACGTCCTTATTTTTGTTCGAATAAATTTGTGAATGGGAAAAGTCAACGAAAGTATTTCTGCTATGACATGTGGGGAAAACTCTAAAGTTATATAAATTACTCTAGGATTTTAACGTAAGTGAATAATAGTAGCATGCACGGGATCTGGAAAAACTTAGTTAGGGTTTATGGTCGCCGGTGGTAACAGTGCTGTTATTTGTACGAGCCTTGGGGAATCTAGAGTGTTGAAATAATTATAGATGATTTCTGCATGTCCTAAAAAGATGAGTTAACTAAACAAAAATGAATCATTTTATGAATGACTATGGTAAAATTTATCCTTAACATTAACTGATGCTAAGAGCATCAGATGTAAAGTTTGAAGAACTGTAACACACTTTGTATTCAATAATTGGGTGCTTTGGAGTGAAGCAAAAGGGGTTGGGTGCAGCGACGGTGTATTGTGTTTAAATGTCAGATAAATGTTTACGGGTTATCATTTATGTCAATGATCATGTTCTGAGTTATGTAAAGGTTAAAAGTGTTGATTACAGTACAGAGAAGTTGTTAGTGTGTAAGAGAGATTCTTACTGTGGTTTTCGGGCTGGAATGTATTTTTTACTATTTACTTACTTACTTATTTTTATTCATTGTATTTCCTATGTAATGTTTTAGCCTGAATTAAATTGAACACAGAAGGGAGTTCTATAAGCACACCGATGATAATACTGTAATGGAATGAGAACACTGGTAACGAGTTATGTGATTTGAATGCCTAGAAGTCTGCAAACCATTTTTGAATTCTACTGTAATTGTTGATTTCTTTGTGTCATATTTTTAATGTTCCAGTCAGTGCCAAAGGGAGGACGAGGGTCAATAATTGTGTTTCCATATTCGTTTTTATGAGGCATGGTTGCCTCAAAGGGAGGTCTGATGTATCTGGAAATCACAATTCACATTAATAGAACCATGTTTTAAACTAAAGTGTAAACCTGGATCTTTGTCTCTCATTGAGAGAGTGACATGACGTGTTTAGACAGGATGTATGGGCAGCTGCAGGAGGGACCCTAAAGATCTGGCTTGCTGATAGTAAACGGCCAGGCCTGCAGGGCACCTACTGTTCTGTGCTTGCTTCCTGGTGACCAACACCTTATTTAGACATGTTTGACCATTTGGTAAAGGGGGGTTGGGATCACCTTTGCATTCTTCCCTTTGTTGTCTCTGTGTTTGAGTTGTATAAGGTCTACTGAAAATGTTTAACAGTTAGTTCAGTGGCTCACACGCCGTGAGGCGGGTGGGCCAGGCCCATGGCTGGGAATGATGTCTTGTACTCTCTGCAAATAAAATGGAACTCCGGAACCTTCATCTGCCTGTCTCTGCTGTTGACTTCATGCTCCGTATTTTTGCCTGAGTATTTTCTAGTCTAAGTATTTAACGTCTGTTTATGCTCTATGGGGAGAGGGAAAGCACTCTCTCCTTTGTAGAACAGATTCTTCACGCGCATACCCTCTATAGGCACGTTAGCAATGTTAAGTCCCTCCCCCAACCCGTCCTTGTCCAATAGGCACGTTAGCTAAGAGAGAAGACAGGGCAAGCTGTCCTTCTCCCCCATAGAGATGCATGTTAAATGACGGGATTTCTCCATATAATAAATAAATCTAGTCTACCAGGCCTGCAGTAGGCTATGCACTGGACACATGTCTTCTAAATCTAGACAACAAGACGTTAAGCTGTGTGTGTGTGTGTGTTCAACAAAACAGCCATGACGTTAAGCTGTGTGTTCAACAACACAGCCATGACGTTAAGCTGTGTATGTGTTCAACAACACAGCCATGACGTTAAGCTGTGTGTGTGTTCAACAACACAGCCATGACGTTAAGCTGTGTGTGTGTTCAACAACACAGCCATGACGTTAAGCTGTGTGTGTGTTCAACAACACAGCAATGACGTTAAGCTGTGTGTGTGTGTTCAACAACACAGCCATGACGTTAAGCTGTGTGTGTGTTCAACAACACAGCCATGACGTTAAGCTGTGTGTGTGTTCAACAACACAGCAATGACGTTAAGCTGTGTGTGTGTTCAACAACACAGCCATGACGTTAAGCTGTGTGTGTTCAACAACACAGCCATGACGTTAAGCTGTGTGTGTTCAACAACACAGCCATGACGTTAAGCTGTGTGTGTGTGTTCAACAACACAGCCATGACGTTAAGCTGTGTGTGTGTGTTCAACAACACAGCCATGACGTTAAGCTGTGTGTGTGTGTGTTCAACAACACAGCCATGACGTTAAGCTGTGTGTGTGTTCAACAACACAGCCATGACGTTAAGCTGTGTGTGTGT
>NC_136802.1:1769543-1787043 GCF_951216825.1 Electrona antarctica | reverse complement strand
TCACTAAAAATGCCGGGACAACACTCCACACGTCCTCTACACGTCCCAAACTCTTCTCCCTTCTGGCTCCAAAACTATGGAATGAACTTCCCATTGCAGTCAGAACTACAGACTTACTCCCAATATAAACTATGGAATGAACTTCCCATTGCAGTCAGAACTACAGACTCACTCCCAATATAAACTATGGAATGAACTTCCCATTGCAGTCAAAACTACAGACTCACTGCCAATCTAAACTATGGAATGAACCTCCCATTGCAGTCAGAACTACAGACCGTAGCTAGCACTTGCCCTAGCCTCGACGACCTTACAGGCGAATGCAAAGGCTCAACTTATGTAACTTAGATATAGCATTTATGTAGACATAACACTCTATAGTATAGAGTGTTACTACAGAGGTCCCAGAGTCTATAGTGTAAATGCATAGCTTCATTATATAGATATTCCACTGTTAGGTTCTTAGCTTACGTATGATTCATGATGACTGTTTCTATGTATTTGATGTACAGTAATATGTAAAATGTTGTTCTTGCTTACGGTAAATCGATCTGGATTAAACGTGTCTGATAAATGCCTAAATTGTAAATTGTACGGACATAGCAGTCCGGGGCCCCTGGTCCCAGACTATTTTGGTACCGTACCTCTGCAGTGTGGCCCCTGGGGGCCCCTTGTCCCAGAGTTAGTGTTACAGCAGGTATACCTCTGCAGTGTGGCCCCTGGGGGCCCCAGAGTTAGTGTTACAGCAGGTATACCTCTGCAGTGTGGCCCCTGGGGGCCCCAGAGTTAGTGTTACAGCAGGTATACCTCTGCAGTGTGGCCCCTGGGGGCCCCAGAGTAAGGTATACCTCTGCAGTGTGGCCCCTGGGGGTCCCTGAGTGTTAAAGCAGGTATACCTCTGCAGTGTGGCCCCTGGGGGTCCCTGGGGGTCCCAGAGTGTTAAAGCAGGTATACCTCTGCAGTGTGGCCCCTGGGGGTCCCTGGGGGTCCCAGAGTGTTAAAGCAGGTATACCTCTGCAGTGTGGCCCCTGGGGGCCCCTGGGGGTCCCAGAGTGTTAAAGCAGGTATACCTCTGCAGTGTGGCCCCTGGGGGCCCCTGGGGGTCCCAGAGTTAGTGTTACAGCAGGTATACCTCTGCAGTGTGGCCCCTGGGGGTCCCAGAGTTAGTGTTACAGCAGGTATACCTCTGCAGTGTGGCCCCTGGGGGTCCCTGGGGGTCCCAGAGTGTTACAGCAGGTATACCTCTGCAGTGTGGCCCCTGGGGGCCCCTGGGGGTCCCAGAGTTAGTGGTAAAGCAGGTATACCTCTGCAGTGTGGCCCCTCATCCCAGCCGTCGGTGCAGTCTGCCTCCCCGTTGCACAGCTTGCTCATGGGGATGCAGAGCTCCGTTCCTCCACACTGGTACTCGTTGGGTGGACATCGAGACACGCGGCTGTGTGGACCTGGAAGACACAACGACACACACACACTACACATCAGATGGGTGGACCTGGAAGACACAACGACACACACACACTACACATCAGATGGGTGGACCTGGAAGACACAACGACACACACACATTACACATCAGATGGGTGGACCTGGAAGACACAACGACACACACACATTACACATCAGATGGGTGGACCTGGAAGACACGCACGCACGCGCGCGCACACGCACACACACACACACACACACACACACACACACACACACACACACGCACACACACACACGCACACACACACACACACGGGGCGGCGGTGGCTCAGGGGTGGAGTGGCTGGATCGTAACCGCAAGGTTGCCTGTTCAAACCCGGGCTCCCCCAGAGTTAGTGTCGAAGTGTCCTTGAGCAAGAGACTGAACCCCAAATTGTTCCCGATGTGCTGGCTAGTGCCTTGCATGGTTTCTGCTGCCATCGGTGTATGAATGTGTGTGTGAATGGGTGAATTGATGCACAATCTATGTAAAGCGCATTGGATAAAGGCGCTATATAAATGCACCATTTACCATTTTACCACACACACACACACACACACACACACACACACACACACACACACACACACACACACACACACACACACACACACACACACACACACACACACACACACACACACACACACACACACACACACACACACATCGCCCCAGTAGGACATGTAAGTGTAGTACTGGCTATAAGCTCATCATCGCCCCTGCATGGCCCGTCAGGAGGAGCGGTTTAGAAGTGAGGTCTCCCCGAGCAGTGGGACATGAAGCTTATGTATTACAGCTTTAACATCCAGACAGATCCGTGCTCTTCTCCAGAACAGGACCGTGGCTTCAGAGGGTTGCAGCCCAGAAGGAAAAGCAAAGCAAAAGCAAAGTTCTTTGTTTACCCAGGGTAGGTGGACTAAGCTCGAGATGCTTGTTTACAGCCACGCCCTGCTCATAGAACATTTCATGGTTGGGGTTCAATGCCTTGCTCAAGGGCACTTCAGCGGTGGTAATTTTAACGTGCCGGTCCGGGGATTCGAACTGGCGACCTTCCGGTATCAAGACCGCTCCGCAAACCGTTCGGCCACCACTGCCACGAACAGGACTGTGGCTTCAGAGGGTTGGAGCCCAGAAGGAACAGGACTGTGGCTTCAGAGGGTTGGAGCCCAGAAGGAACAGGACTGTGGCTTCAGAGGGTTGGAGCCCAGAAGGAACAGGACTGTGGCTTCAGAGGGTTGGCGCCCAGAAGGAACAGGACCGTGGCTTCAGAGGGTTGGAGCCCAGAAGGCAGTCAGTCAGTTAGTCAGTGTGTAGCAGAGGGCGTATCTACAATAAGGCGAGGGCAGGCGTCCGCCTGTCCAAATCCATTTCTGGCCTGGCCAAAATCCATACAATGAGAAAAGAGAGAGGACAAAAACAAGACATGAGAACTATTAGTGGCCAGCTGATTGGCCGTTGCGGTAGAGCGCGACCCTCAATCACCCATTGGAATGTAAATGCAAGCCTTAATTAGAGCGACAGAGAGAGAGGCGTGTGTGTGTGTGTGTGTGTGTGTGTGTGTGTGTGTGTGTGTGTGTGTACACGTGTGTGCGCGTGTGCGTCAATTTAACAGGTGCAGACGAAAATCAGAAATCAGAGTGATCGACGTTTGCGCTACTCTATGCCGAATTGAAGTGGACTCGGTCCCAGACTTTTTTTTTTCTCCCTGGAAATAAAAACGTCTAGGTTTCTGAGGCTAGTCAGTGTGTAACCTCAGTGTAACCTCAGTTCATCTAGGTTTCTGAGGCTAGTCAGTGTGTAACCTCAGTGTAACCTCAGTTCATTTAAGGTCCTGCTGGTACTAGAGTCCTCCTAGGAGGTCACACATGGTCCAACTCCCGGCTGTTTGTCTCAACAAACAAACAATCAAACACAAAGTGCTCCTAAACCTTTGTGTGGTGTCGAGGACACCCAGACCCATACGACCCTTTCCCACACCGCAGGTGTCCCAGACAGACGGACCGCGCTGAGACGGGACAGACGGATGTCCCACCACGCAGAGAGGACAGACAGAGAGGACAGACAGAGAGAGGACATTCAGTGATTTGGGTGATTTGGAAAGCCCCCCCCCGGTAACAAGATGTGCACACTCTACAGGGGGGGGGGGGGGGGCACGCGACAGGCCAACAGCACACAAACCAAGGCCCGCCCCCGCTCGATCATGATTGGTGGAAGGCCCCTCTCTATCCTGATTGAATGAAGGCTTGGCCACCTAGCCAAAAACCTCCTTTATGATGAGGATTTCCTGTTTTGTGTCTATATAGAAGTGTATATTTGTACGTCTCTAAATGTTATGATGAATTGAACAAGGTGGACCCTCTTGTAAAGAAGTGTAATACTTTATGGTGTCGTCCACTCACAGTTAACAGTCTTCGTATTGAGTTGTGCTTGAATTGTACTGTAATTCTGCAAACTGTTAATAAATACTTCAATCAATCAATCAATCAATCAATCAATCAATCAATCAGTCAGTCAGTCAGTCAGTCAATCAATCAGTCAATCAATCAATCAGGTACCGGTTTGGAAAATAGCAAAAACTGGAAAAAATTACTGAAAAATATTTAAAAAAATGTCCTTGATGCAGAGAATAATCTGTTTCTTTATTCACCTTTTTGCACAATAAGGCCACCGGTGAACAGAATGGAGAGCCAAAGCATCTACACTAACTGGCCAGATTGGCCCTGGGTCTACACCTTAGAGTATATATGAATAGAGACGGCACCCGAGTTCTCCTCCATCCACTTGCATTAAGTTGCTCAAAAGCGCATGAGGCGATTTCACTCCTCCTTCCGGGTAGGAACAGAGTGCATTCTGGGATGGATTGGGCCCAAACACATGAAGGCGCTGGTCCGTTGACTATCATTGCACGCGTTCACGTGCGTTCACATATGAAACAGCGTTCACGTATGAAACAGTGTTCATGTGTCAGTCATCATGAACATGCGCAATGATAGTCAACGGACCAGTGCGTTCATGTGTTTGGCCCAGCGCTGCAATACCAAATTCGGCCACTATATCCATATCGCCTCAGGGTTTCCTCCGGGTGCCGTCTCTATTCATATATACTCTAAGGTCTACACACCTCCTCTGTCCTGTAGTGGTCTGGCAGCAGAGGTGGTCTACACACCTCCACTGTCCTGTAGTGGTCTGGCAGCAGAGGTGGTCTACACACCTCCACTGTCCTGTAGTGGTCTGGCAGCAGAGGTGGTCTACACACCTCCACTGTCCTGTAGTGGTCTGGCAGCAGAGGTGGTCTACACACCTCCACTGTCCTGTAGTGGTCTGGCAGCAGAGGTGGTCTACACACCTCCACTGTCCTGTAGTGGTCTGGCAGCAGAGGTGGTCTACACACCTCCACTGTCCTGTAGTGGTCTGGCAGCAGAGGTGGTCTACACACCTCCTCTGTCCTGTAGTGGTCTGGCAGCAGAGGTGGTCTACACACCTCCACTGTCCTGTAGTGGTCTGGCAGCAGAGGTGGTCTACACACCTCCTCTGTCCTGTAGTGGTCTGGCAGCAGAGGTGGTCTACACACCTCCACTGTCCTGTAGTGGTCTGGCAGCAGAGGTGGTCTACACACCTCCTCTTTCCTGTATTGGTCTGGCAGCAGAGGTGGTCTACACACCTCCACTGTCCTGTAGTGGTCTGGCAGCAGAGGTGGTCTACACACCTCCACTGTCCTGTAGTGGTCTGGCAGCAGAGGTGGTCTAAACACCTCCTCTGTCCTGTAGTGGTCTGGCAGCAGAGGTGGTCTACACACCTCCTCTGTCCTGTAGTGGTCTGGCAGCAGAGGTGGTCTACACACCTCCTCTGTCCTGTAGTGGTCTGGCAGCAGAGGTGGTCTACACACCTCCTCTTTCCTGTATTGGTCTGGCAGCAGAGGTGGTCTACACACCTCCACTGTCCTGTAGTGGTCTGGCAGCAGAGGTGGTCTACACACCTCCACTGTCCTGTAGTGGTCTGGCAGCCGATGTGGTCTACACACCTCCTCTGTCCTGTAGTGGTCTGGCAGCAGAGGTGGTCTACACACCTCAGCTGTCCTGTAGTGGTCTGGCAGCAGAGGTGGTCTACACACCTCCACTGTCCTGTAATGGTCTGGCAGCAGAGGTGGTCTACACACCTCCTATGTCCTGTAGTGGTCTGGCAGCAGAGGTGGTCTACACACCTCCTCTGTCCTGTAGTGGTCTGGCAGCAGAGGTGGACTACACACCTCCAGTGTCCTGTAGTGGTCTGGCAGCAGAGGTGGTCTACACACCTCCTCTGTCCTGTAGTGGTCTGGCAGCAGAGATGGTCTACACACCTCCACTGTCCTGTATTGGTCTGGCAGCAGAGGTGGTCTACACACCTCCACTGTCCTGTAGTGGTCTGGCAGCAGAGGTGGTCTACACACCTCCACTGTCCTGTAGTGGTCTGGCAGCAGAGGTGGTCTACACACCTCCACTGTCCTGTAGTGGTCTGGCAGCAGAGGTGGACTACACACCTCCACTGTCCTGTAG
Organism: Electrona antarctica; assembly: GCF_951216825.1. Taxonomy (NCBI): domain Eukaryota; kingdom Metazoa; phylum Chordata; class Actinopteri; order Myctophiformes; family Myctophidae; genus Electrona; species Electrona antarctica. Next base: position 1,781,043 of record NC_136802.1, on the reverse strand, counting down.
TGGTCTGGCAGCAGAGGTGGTCTACACACCTCCACTGTCCTGTAGTGGTCTGGCAGCAGAGGTGGTCTACACACCTCCTCTGTCCTGTAGTGGTCTGGCAGCAGAGGTGGTCTACACACCTCATCTGTCCTGTATTGGTCTGGCAGCAGAGGTGGTCTACACACCTCCTCTGTCCTGTAATGGTCTGGCAGCAGAGGTGGTCTACACACCTCCTCTGTCCTGTAGTGGTCTGGCAGCAGAGGTGGACTACACACCTCCACTGTCCTGTAGTGGTCTGGCAGAAGAGGTGGTCTACACACCTCCTCTGTCCTGTAGTGGTCTGGCAGAAGAGGTGGTCTACACACCTCCTCTGTCCTGTAGTGGTCTGGCAGCAGAGGTGGTCTACACACCTCCTCTGTCCTGTAGTGGTCTGGCAGAAGAGGTGGTCTACACACCTCCTCTGTCCTGTAGTGGTCTGGCAGCAGAGGTGGTCTACACACCTCCACTGTCCTGTAGTGGTCTGGCAGCAGAGGTGGTCTACACACCTCCACTGTCCTGTAGTGGTCTGGCAGCAGAGGTGGTCTACACACCTCCTCTGTCCTGTAGTGGTCTGGCAGCAGAGGTGGTCTACACACCTCCTCTGTCCTGTAGTGGTCTGGCAGCAGAGGTGGTCTACACACCTCCACTGTCCTAAAAGTGCTCTCCATTTAAGTCAGTGGTTCCCAAAGTGGGGTCCGGTCCGGGGGGGACCCCCAGGGGTCCTTAAGGGAGTTGAAGAAATGATAGTTTGAAACCAAATTGACCCTTATGGGCAGACCAAGGACCAGATGGATTATATCTCCACTGGGAGGAGACCCCGGGGCAGACCAAGGACCAGATGGATTATATCTCCACTGGGAGGAGACCCCGGGGCAGACCAAGGACCAGATGGATTATATCTCCACTGGGAGGAGACCCCGGGGCAGACCAAGGACCAGATGGATTATATCTCCACTGGGAGGAGACCCCGGGGCAGACCAAGGACCAGATGGATTATATCTCCACTGGGAGGAGACCCCGGGGCAGACCAAGGACCAGATGGATTATATTTCCACTGGGAGGAGACCCCGGGGCAGACCAAGGACTAGATGGATTATATATCCACTGGGAGGAGACCCCGGGGCAGACCAAGGACCAGATGGATTATATTTCCACTGGGAGGAGACCCCGGGGCAGACCAAGGACTAGATGGATTATATATCCACTGGGAGGAGACCCCGGGGCAGACCAAGGACCAGATGGATTATATTTCCACTGGGAGGAGACCCCGGGGCAGACCAAGGACTAGATGGATTATATTTCCACTGGGAGGAGACCCCGGGGCAGACCAAGGACTAGATGGATTATATATCCACTGGGAGGAGACCCCGGGGCAGACCAAGGACCAGATGGATTATATTTCCACTGGGAGGAGACCCCGGGGCAGACCAAGGACTAGATGGATTATATATCCACTGGGAGGAGACCCCGGGGCAGACCAAGGACCAGATGGATTATATTTCCACTGGGAGGAGACCCCGGGGCAGACCAAGGACCAGATGGATTATATTTCCACTGGGAGGAGACCCCGGGGCAGACCAAGGACTAGATGGATTATGGAAGCTTTCATAACAGTCAACAAGTTGGAACACGTTTAAAAGCCTTTTTCAGAATGGCAAAAATGATATTGTCTTAATACAGAATGAGATCATATCGACATCGGTTATATCGGTTATCGACCATAATAGCAATTAATTATATCGGATATCGATATCGGCCAAAATGTCTTTTCGTCACCTTGTTTTCTCTCAATATGCCCAAATATGGAAGACTGATGATGTCATGGCCATGGCCCAAACGGGTTGAGCAACGTCATTCCACATAATGACATAATCAGCAAACAACATTGCATCATCACGGCCGTGTGATATAAAACACATTGTATGTGTAGTAATTATCCTGGTACAATGTGTGATAATATATTGCGGTCATATGATAACGCCCACCAATCAGAGAATGATGCTCGTTTTCTTATATGAATGCAATATATGGATCATTTAATCAGTCTCATTATCGTTTGTTCATTTCGCGGTACATTGTCTCCTTCTTATTCATAGTAAATCCACAAGACCTGTTCAGTAATGACAATGAGAGAATCTATTTCAAATCCTTTAGAGTTTATTAACTATTTTCAAGTGAACAGAAATGTAAACGTTCAGAACACAGCCGTGTTCAAAATAGTGAACAACAGGTTCAAATTATATGTCACTCAAAGCACTGCAAATAACTGAATATGATAAACAGATGAGTTCTTGTATTGAAAGGAAAGAAAGAGGTAGAAAGAGGGATAGAGGCTAGCTCGTATTGACGTTTGTCAAAGCACATGTAATGATGTCCCCTGTCACAACGTAACGTAATAAGTGACAGACCTGTGATTGACGCGTGCAAACGATGAATCAGTCGATCGATTGGTATCCTCTTCTGACGGCTTATGTCTCTTTTATCGACAATTCTTCATCGGCTTTGACTCTTTTATCGACAGTTCTTCGATTACCTCTTTCCAAGTAATCCAGCAAAAGTTCATTCGTAGGCTAGGTTATCCAACCCGCATCTAATCGATCCAACGTAGTTCCTTTGGTTACTCCTCTGGTTCCGCTTGGCAGAGGTTCAGCGATACACTTGAATCCTGCCAAACAGGGTTGTCAGAATCGCTCTGACTGGGTGACGGTCTTGTAGAATTGACTGCTCGCGGCTCTTGATACAGGATGTTCGTCAACAGCTATATCGATAAAACGCGCGATTAGTCAACTTCGTTGCAGATGGTAATTTCTTCTTCACGTTCTCCTAATGTCACCACTTGTGGGTGTTTAAAACACAGAACGCAACTAACATACAAACACACCGGGTCTCGGGAGCGGGGAGGAGAGTTAGAAAAACTCTCCACATACACTTAGCTACAAACATCAACTAACTTTTTGCATAGCTGATAGTCGCTCTTGTCGTTGGGTTTGAGCGTATTTGCATATTTTGGGGCGTTCCCTTTGGGTGCTCAGGTTTCCCAGAGAGAGAGAGAGAGAGAGAGAGAGAGAGACAGAGTGAGAGAAATAATACCATCACATATTTCCAGAACTCGTGTATTGTAATCTGTTATCAAAACAATTTTAGATTAAAAATTCTTTCCCACAACTTGTTTCAAAGGGGCATTCATGCATATATTCTAAGGTACAGTAGACACTTGTATAAGGCAAAGAAGTATAACATTCCTTAGCGTTCTAATCTTCAAGAGAACGACCTTGCAGCTGTGGGGAGTCATCCCAACAGCCTACTTCTTTAGACCTTTTTGACAGTATGAATGGCTTTCCCGGGCCTCGTTCTAGACATGCTGTCTCTGCTCAGTCCATCCATCAACCAAAAACCCCTGAGTTTCTCGATTCTGTGAGTGGTGGACTAAGGAGGAGGGTAGTGGGCGCTAGCCTTCAAAGGCTGCAGTGTAACACAAATACTATGTATCAGTGTCCTGTCCGGGGCAACAACATGTTTTTGGTGTAAGGAAGCAGTGGTCAGCAAACTATGAAGTGATGACCAAATGTAGAGATCCATAGGCCTCTGCTACTACATATGCTATACGCAACGTGATTCAGCGACTAGTACCGATGCATTGACCTTTGACATCGTACCAACACCTTCCAAACCGGAGAGAAATGCTTCACTGGACGACACACCTGAAAGGAGGACCCGTTAACGAGGCCCGTTCTGCTGTGGTGGTGGAGAAGGAGCTGTACTGCTTTGGAGGAGATGGTGATGTTCACGTCTTCAACACAGTGTCTTTATGCTGGAGGAAGGTGACCCCTGGGAGAGGAGGACGGCCCCTAAAGGCTCCCTCCAAGCGTGAAGGCCACACAGCTGTGCTGATTGAAGATATTGTGTACTTCTGGGGAGGGGGGGAGTACTACAAGTACTCCCCCTACTACAAGTACTCCCCCTACTACAAGTACTACAGGTACCACAAAAGTGTGCCGCTTTATGCATTTGATGTCGACGCCCACAGATGGTTCAAACCCAGGGTTTCTGGGACTGTTCCAGAGGAGAGGTGGTACCACTCAGCCTGTGTGTTGGAGAAGGTCATGTTTATCCATGGAGGAAGGACCAAGTTGACTGGACACACTAATGACATGTACAAGTTGGTCACCACCACAATGGTCTGGTCTTTAATTAATACCAGAGGAACTCCACCGCCTGCTTCATGTAGTCACTCTGCATCCATCATCGGGACAAAGATGTTTGTATTTGGGGGCTGTGGGGGTCAGTACTACAACACCATCAGAGTGTTTGACACAGAGAACAACCATTGGATCAACACACCTTCTGCACAGCTTCTTCCAAAAGGACGCTACGATCATTCAGCCTTTACCTACAATGGAGAGCTGTACATATTTGGTGGTAACAACGATAACCAGTACTTCAATGATCTGTGGAAATTCAGTCCAGAGACCTTCTCCTGGAAGAGGGTTGAGCCCAAGGGGAAAGGCCCGCCCCCCACATATAGGATGTGCTGTTGCATGCTGGGAGATCGCAACATCCTCTTTGGAGGAAGACAAACACCTGATGACCTGTATGTCTTGGACTTAAGTCCTAGTCTGAAGACGTTGTGTAAGCTAGCAGTTATTCAGTACGGTCTGGAGCAGTCTGGACTCCCACACAACATCAGGTGGGAACTGGAAACCATGACTACCAACAGCCAATAGGAACTGGCAGCCATGACTACCAACAGCCAGTAGGAACTGGCAGCCATGACTACCAACATCCAGTAGGAACTGGCAGCCATGACTACCAACAGCCAATAGGAACTGGCAGCCATGACTACCAACAGCCAATAGGAACAGGCAGCCATGACTACCAACAGCCAGTAGGAACTGGCAGCCATGACTACCAACAGCCAATAGGAACTGGCAGCCATGACTACCAACAGCCAGTAGGAACTGGCAGCCATGACTACCAACAGCCAGTAGGAACTGGCAGCCATGACTACCAACAGCCAATAGGAACTGGCAGCCATGACTACCATGACTACCAACTAGAAACTGAAAAATCAACTGAAAAATCACACTTGTGAAGTGAGCGGTGCCTTTAGCATGATGATGACAATGTGTGATGATGTCATCAACATGACATCACATGGTGGGGGGGGGATACCAATGAAGCCATTTATATACTGAATGAAAGAACCACTTTTTTGAGGGTCGTTAGCCCCTACTATGTCCAGCCTTGTGAGTCTGCGTGTACCCCATAGATGTATGATGGTGTATGGCGGTAAGAGCGCCCCTCACTTCACACAAGTGTGATTTTCTTTTTTTTTAAAGCTGTGCTAGCCCCTCCCATGCCCAGCCTTGTGTGTTTGCACCACGGAAATGATTTGATTGGCTGAGCACGGAATGTGATGTATGATGATGGCAATAAGAGTGCCCCTCACTTCACACAAGTGTGATTTTTTATCCCGCTGATTTCTGAGTGGTGTAAACCACTCCTACAACTGGCTTTGTTAGTTTACGTGTCTGTTTGTACCAAAAAATTAGCATGGTTGCCATGGTCACCCAGTTCACACGGGTGTGATTTCATTACGTCAGACATTACGTCAGACCACAGTTGATCAGTCTATATAAGACCTTACACCACTCAGTTCACACGGGTGTGATTTTTTTGAGTGGTGCAAACCACTCCAACAACTGGCTTTGTACCCGTGTTTGTTCGTACCAAAAAAACGAGCATGGTTGCTATGGTTAGTGTGTGACGTCACTGACATAGCTGATCAGACTATATAAGACCTTGCACCACTCAGTTCACACGGGTGTGATTTTTTTTTCCTCGCTTGGAAAGGAGCCAGTTTAGGTGGCTGGGAGATCGTATCATCCTAGTTGGAGGAGACAAAACACCTGATGACCTGTATGTCTTGGACTTAAGTCCTAGTCTGAAGACGTTGTGTAAGCTAGCAGTTATTCAGTACGGTCTGGAGCAGTCTGGACTCCCACACAACATCAGGTGGGAACTGGCAGCCATGACTAGCAACAGCCAATAGGAACTGGCAGCCATGACTACCAACAGCCAATAGGAACTGGCAGCCATGATTATCAACAGCCAATAGGAACTGGCAGCCATGACTACGTACAGCCAATAGGAACTGGCAGCCATGACTAGCAAACAGCCAATAGGAACTGGCAGCAGAACTGGCAGCCATGACTAGCAACAGCCAAAAGGAACTGGCAGCCATGACTAGCAACAGCCAATAGGAACTGGCAGCCATGACTACGTACAGCCAATAGGAACTGCCAGCCATGACTACCAACAGCCAATAGGAACTGGCAGCCATGACTACCAAACAGCCAATAGGAACTGTCAGCAGAACTGTCAGCCATGACTAGCAACAGCCAATAGGAACTGGCAGCCATGACTAGCAACAGCCAATAGGAACTGGCAGCCATGACTACTAACAGCCAATAGGAACTGGCAGCCATGACTACTAACAGCCAATAGGAACTGGCAGCCATGACTAGCAACAGCCAATAGGAACTGGCAGCCATGACATCATGCGGTGTCTGCCTGTACCCCATAGATGTATGATGATGTATGACCATAAGAGCACCCCTCACTTCACACAAGTGTGATTTTCTTTTTCTTTTTTTGAGGGGCGCTTCTATATACAGCTCTTGTCCCCACAAAATGTCCACAACACAAACATTAAATCGACAATGAAGGTAAAATTCACGTCATCTTGTCCACCACACGTCTCAATATTTTCCATCGACAATGAAAGGAGAAATTATGTCAGATGTGACGTGAACTAATAATTGTCCAATGAATGGACAATTTTGAGTGTTCGTGTAAACACAAAAATCGGTGGGAAAAAGACGAGGACGCAAATTCTGATTGGCCGGAATGAGTTGATGTATGAGGATAAGAGCGCCCCTCACTTCACAAATTTTTTTTGAGGGGTGCTAGCCCCTCCTATGTGGCCAGCTTTGTGTGTTCGTACCACGGTAATGATCTCATTGGCTGAGCACGGAATGTGAAGAGTCTGCCTGTGCTATTAACTAATTTTGGATAAAAAATAAAATATAAATAAGTTTTTCTCCTCTCCTGAACAGTTAGTCTTGCTGCCATGACTGTCTCTGTAGCAAAAAAGAGTCACGTAAATTATTCCTAGATTTGCACACAATCTCAGCTTGTAGATCTGCTATTTTTGAATTGCCAACGTAAAAAAAAAAAACTAAAAAAAAAAATGGTTAAAATGGTAAAATGTAAAATGACGAGACATGACCAAAGCATGTTCCGGGGACCCCGCGTCCCAAAAACGTGTCATGTATGGGACCGACCGGAGCACTTCTTTGAGCCAAAAAACCCCAGACCATAGAACATCTACTGAATGTTAAAAGTTCAGGTTTTTGGGGAGCAATTGAGCTCATATTTATTTTTTTAAATAAGAAGAATTATAACTTTTTCTTAACGCAACTCAACTCAAGGGGGCGATAGTTCAGCGACCGCCACCGTTCACCACCGTTCTATCTGGCTGTAGAAGAAGAGCCTCCTCGTCTCCCCAAAACAGCGATGGCGAAGGTGGTCGCTGACCGGACTAATGACTGGATAAGAGTCTTTAGATGCTTTCATATTTTAGATGCGCGGTCACGGGGAGTTGCTATTGAGCCACTAAACACAGTCGCTTTATTTATCCATTATTTATTGAAATGGAATATTCTTAACCCATTTTGACCTGAGTTCAGATTCTAAAAATGTCTTCTAAATCCTGACAGTTTTCTGAAAAAGCTATGTTTCTATGTCAGTCGTTCTTCGATTTTTTCAAAAATAGACCTACAAGCTCGTAGCGCGCCACTCGGTGGCGCGCTATGAGCTTGTAGATCTGCTATTTTTCAAACGCTAAAGCATAACATAATTCTAACACCAAAAAGGGGTTCCCGCCCAAAATGGGTTAAAGGAGCATTCAGTGATTTGGGTGATTTGGAAAACCACCCAGTCCGCCCCGGTAACAAAATGTGCACCGGTCAACAGCATGCGCACCAAGGCCCGCCCCCACTCGATCATGATTGGAGGAAGGCCCCTCTCATCCTGATTGGATGAAGGCTTTGCCACCCGCCACCAAAACTGAAACTAAGGTTTATTTTGACCCCAGGGGCTCACTGGGGACAGGGAGGAACTCCTTATATGGTCAGCACTCTCTATAGTAGGGAGGATTATCCAAAAAAATTGAAAAAATAAGTGATATTTGAATGAAGTGAAATCACTGATTATACCTTTAATGTCACAATCCCATTATGTAAAACAAACATGCCAGTACTTTTTGAGTGGTGCAAACCACTCCAACAACTGGCTTTGTACCCGTGTACCCGTGTTTGTTCGTACCAAAAAAACGAGCATGGTTGCTATGGTTAGCAACCAAAAAAAACGAGCATGGTTGCTATGGTTAGTATGTGACGTATAACAATAAATGTGTAGTTGCACCACTTCACTCAGTTCACACGGGTGTGATTTTTACTACTACTACTTGCACGGAGATAAGAGGTGTTTCTCCCACGACAACAACAACACGTCACAAATAATGAAGTTTAAAACAAAAGAAAATAATTGCCCAGAGCCATCTAACAGAAGAGTTACGACATTGAGGGGGCAGAAACCCAGAGCCATCTAACAGAAGAGTTAGGACATTGAGGGGGCAGAAACCCAGAGCCGTCTAACAGAAGAGTTACGACATTGAGGGGGCAGAAACCCAGAGCCATCTAACAGAAGAGTTACGACATTGAGGGGGCAGAAACCGAGCGCTCGAGCGCTGTTCATGCAGCCTGAACTGAGACAAGCTGGAGTTGGAAAAAAAAACATTGTTTTCAACGAGGGCGGCGCAAACAAGAGCTATTTTAGGCATGTGTTGCAACATGACAACTGTTTTAAAGTATTGTACAGTAATGTTTATGTTGTACTATTACTACAAAACAATCTAAAATAAAGGGATTTAAGATCATTAAAGCTGGGCTGTTGCCGCCTGAGTCCAATGCAATTCTGCCTACTTCCGGTCCAGGACTTGTCCCAGTTGGTTGTCCCCATTCTCAATAGAAGTCTATGTAGGAGAGCCTCCATTGGACTGAAGCCAATAGAAGTCTATGTAGGAGAGCCTCCATTGGACTGAAGCCAATATAAGTCTATGTAGGAGAGCCTCCATTGGACTGAAGCCAATAGAAGTCTATGTAGGAGAGCCTCCATTGGACTGAAGCCAATAGAAGTCTATGGAGGAGAGCCTCCATTGGACTGAAGCCAATAGAAGTCTATGTAGGAGAGCCTCCATTGGACTGAAGCCAATAGAAGTCTATGTAGGAGAGCCTCCATTGGACTGAAGCCAATAGAAGTCTATGTAGGAGAGCCTCCATTGGACTGAAGCCAATAGAAGTCTATGTAGGAGAGCCTCCATTGGACTGAAGCCAATATAAGTCTATATGTAGAAGAGCCTCCATTGGACTGAAGCCAATAGAAGTCTATGTAGGAGAGCCGCCATTGGACTGAAGCCAATAGAAGTCTATGTAGGAGAGCCTCCATTGGACTGAAGCCAATATAAGTCTATGTAGGAGAGCCGCCATTGGACTGAAGCCAATCGAAGTCTATGTAGGAGAGCCGCCATTGGACTGAAGCCAATAGAAGTCTATGTAGGAGAGCCTCCATTGGACTGAAGCCAATAGAAGTCTATGTAGGAGAGCCTCCATTGGGCTGAAGCCAATAGAAGTATATGTAGGAGAGCCGCCATTGGACTGAAGCCAATAGAAGTCTATGTAGGAGAGCCTCCATTGGACTGAAGCCAATATAAGTCTATGTAGGAGAGCCTCCATTGGACTGAAGCCAATAGAAGTCTATGTAGGAGAGCCTCCATTGGACTGAAGCCAATCGAAGTCTATGTAGGAGAGCCTCCATTGGACTGAAGCCAATAGAAGTCTATGTAGGAGCGCCTCCATTGGACTGAAGCCAATATAAGTCTATGTAGGAGAGCCTCCATTGGACTGAAGCCAATAGAAGTCTATGTAGGAGAGCCTCCATTGGACTGAAGCCAATAGAAGTCTATGTAGGAGAGCCTCCATTGGACTGAAGCCAATAGAAGTCTATGTAGGAGAGCCTCCATTGGACTGAAGCCAATAGAAGTCTATGTAGGAGAGCCTCCATTGGACTGAAGCCAATAGAAGTCTATGTAGGAGAGCCTCCATTGGACTGAAGCCAATAGGAGTCTATGTAGGAGAGCCTCCATTGGACTGAAGCCAATAGGAGTCTATGTAGGAGAGCCTCCATTGGACTGAAGCCAATAGGAGTCTATGTAGGAGAGCCTCCATTGGACTGAAGCCAATAGAAGTCTATGTAGGAGAGCCTCCATTGGACTGAAGCCAATAGAAGTCTATGTAGGAGAGCCTCCATTGGACTGAAGCCAATAGAAGTCTATGTAGGAGAGCCTCCATTGGACTGAAGCCAATAGAAGTCTATGTAGGAGAGCCTCCATTGGACTGAAGCCAATAGAAGTCTATGTAGGAGAGCCGACATTGGACTGAAGCCATTATAAGTCTATGTAGGAGAGCCTCCATTGGACTGAAGCCAATATAAGTCTATGTAGGAGAGCCTCCATTGGACTGAAGCCAATAGAAGTCTATGTAGGAGAGCCTCCATTGGACTGAAGCCAATAGAAGTCTATGTAGGAGAGCCTCCATTGGACTGAAGCCAATAGAAGTATATGTAGGAGAGCCTCCATTGGACTGAAGCCAATAGAAGTCTATGTAGGAGAGCCTCCATTGGACTGAAGCCAATAGGAGTCTATGTAGGAGAGCCTCCATTGGACTGAAGCCAATAGAAGTCTATGTAGGAGAGCCTCCATTGGACTGAAGCCAATAGAAGTCTATGTAGGAGAGCCTCCATTGGACTGAAGCCAATAGAAGTCTATGTAGGAGCGCCTCCATTGGACTGAAGCCAATAGAAGTCTATGTAGGAGAGCCTCCATTGGACTGAAGCCAATAGAAGTCTATGTAGGAGAGCCTCCATTGGACTGAAGCCAATAGAAGTATATGTAGGAGAGCCTCCATTGGACTGAAGCCAATAGAAGTCTATGTAGGAGAGCCTCCATTGGACTGAAGCCAATAGGAGTCTATGTAGGAGAGGCCTCCATTGGACTGAAGCCAATAGAAGTCTATGTAGGAGAGCCTCCATTGGACTGAAGCCAATAGAAGTCTATGTAGGGAGAGCCTCCATTGGACTGAAGCCAATAGAAGTTCTATGTAGGAGAGCCTCCATTGGACTGAAGACCAATAGAAGTCTATGTAGGAGAGCCTCCATTGGACTGGAACCCCATGAAGTGAAGGCAGTTTGCGTAACTCTGTCTCTCTAAGGCTCTGCTGCTGCTGAGACAGAGAGCACCAGCGTCCTATTTGTAGATCTGTCGTGTACAGTCTGGCTTTCACATGATGTAAACTGTGCCCGC